>NC_054834.1:81023715-81372881 GCF_018345385.1 Vulpes lagopus
TTATATTCAAGTCTTTAGTCCATTTTGAGTTTATTTTTTTATATGGTGTAAGAAAGTCATCCAGTATCATTCTTTTGCATGTAACTGTCCAGATTTCCTAGCACCATTTATTGAACAGACTTCCATTTTCCCATTGCATTTTTTAATTTCTTCTGTCATAGATTAATTGAGCACAGAAATGTGGATTTATTTCTAGGCTCTCTACTCTGTTCTGTTGATCAATGTGTCTATTTTTGTGCCACTACAATGTTAGTTTGGCTACTAGAGCTTTATAGTATAGTTTGAAATCAGGAGTGTGGTACCCACAGCTTTATTTTTCTTTCTCAAGATTGCTTTGGCTACTTGAGGGCTTTTGTGGTTCTATACAAATTTTAGGATTACTGTTCTAGCTCTGTGAAAAATGGCATTAGTATTTTGATAGGTATTGCATCAATTCTGTTGATTGCTTTGGGTAGTATGGACATTTTTAACAATATTATTTTTTCCAATCTATGAACACAATATATCTTTCCAATTATTTGTATCATCTTCAATTTCTTCCATCATCATTTTGTAGTTTTCAGAGTACAGGTTCTTTACCTCCTTGGTTAAATTTAGTCCTAGGTATTTTACTCTTTTTGATGAAATTATAAATGGGACTGTTTTCTTAACTTCTCTTTCTAATAGCTCATTGTTAGTGTATAGAAATGTAACAAAAATTTGTATATTAATTTATATATCCTGCAATTTTACCAAATTAATTTATTAGTTCTAATAGGTGTTTTATTTTTTCTTTCTTTCTTTAGTAGTCTTTAGGGTTATCATATCATCTGCAAATAGTGACAGCTTTCTTTTTCTTTTTCAATTTGGATGCCTTTTATTTATCTTTCTTGTCTCCTTTTTAGCCTTAGAACTTTGATCAACTCGTAAATCCAGGTGTAGGACATGAGATTATTTTATTATCATTTCCTTTTCTCTGATGACTAGCTAGTGCTTCAAGCATAATTTATTACAAAGTTTACCTTCTCTCATAGATTACATGACACTTTTATCATGTACTGAACATCCATTCATATTAAGCCCGTTTCTACATTTTAGTTGGATTACATTAACCCAATCAATATATTTATGCCAAAATGTTGTACCATTTTAATTATTGTGTTCTTGTACTATGTTTGCAACTATCAGGAGAAGTTTTAAGTCCCTCTCATTGCATTTTTTTTTAATGGAATTGTGTTGGTTATCCTTCCTCGGTTTTGTTTTCTGTTTCATTTCAAAAAAGAGGAACCATTTGTTGTTTTTAAAATGTAATACATTGCTTAACTTTAATGTTAATTATAAAAAAATGAAAAAAACTCACAATGAGATATTATTTTATTCTTACAAAATAAAACGACATTATCAAGCATGGCAGCAATATAAAATAATCAAAATTCTTATAAATCTCTGGTAGAACACCCACTCTGGAAATATTTATTAACTGCTAAAGTTAAACATATACATGTCCTATAACTAAGCATTTCACTTGTACATATATGTAATGGTGGATTATAGAAGAATGTTAATAACATCTTTGTTTGTAACAGAGATAACAAAATATATATTAACCAAAATTTCTCAACAGTGAAGGACTAAATACTTGAACATATATACAATAGAATATTAATTTTATATGTAAAAATATGTTTAATTTATAATATATTTATGTATTATATAGTTTGAAACAAGGAAAAAACAAATAATATATTACTTAAACGTGTGTGTGTGTGGGTGTAAGTGCAAATCTATAAAGCAAACTGAAGGAATGAATAACCTAAAATTCAGACTAGTGGTTACCTCTGGGAAGAAGGATGGGTGGTGTGACCAGTTAATGCTCACAGAAGGATTCAACTTTCTTTGTAGTGCTCTAATTTGGAAGCCAAATCATAGTGTTTTTATTTGGTTTCATCTTATTATATAATATGTACATATAAATAAACTATACTTTTGCAAAATGATATAATTCAAACAATAAAGTTAAGAACATAAATACAAACAGAATAATAACTCTTAAAGTTTTACATCATTCAATTAATTTTGACATTTTTATTTTATATAAAATTATAGCTATAAATATGGTGATTTTGCATCTTGAAAATGTTAAAAAGCCACTTGAAAATACATATTTGTCCCTTTGTTGAAAATAAAATGCCTGCCAGATTAAATAAGTTTGAATATTTTCAGCTATATTGGTATTAAACATTTCCCTTTCGTACCAATATGTAAAGTTCTAAATCTGCTTTCATGAACATGCCATTTGAGCTAATTACTTTATAGTAAATGCAGCTCTTAAATAATTGCTAAACCTTGGGAAATGCTTTCAATAATTGACTTGGTTTTCATAAGCAAAACTTGTGTTATTAAATATAAATTAAATGCACATTTGAGACACTTAACTTAAAGTGTTAACATATCAGCATTTTAATAGTATAATGGTAATAACTTGTAGAACTAATACCCAAAATAATTCAAACATTGCATTCAGAATTTTTACGTTTTCTTTGATCTGAAAAATTTGTATAAACTTTCCGTGTGTACTATATCATCTGTAATGAATATGTTTTCTTACTTATTGACATACCCTAACTTGAAAATATTATATTTCTTATGGTACAATTTCCAATTCAGCCACCTAGAGAAAATTAGATAAAAAGACTTATTTTATGGTTATATAAGTATAGATCAACAAGGAAATAATAAAGTGTTGCATAGATTAATATGTCTAAAAGTGAAATTATTCATAATTAGAATTACTGTCTGTGCATATATGTGAATTTTTAGTATTTGTATATCATTTGTCTGCTTCCAAAAGAATTTAAAAGAGAGATGGTGGACAGATAAATGATAGAAGGAGAGACAGATAGATATAATCTCCTAAGCATGATATTGTGCCCTTGATCAATCTTTGTTACTGCTAATGATGAAAAACTTTGTGCTGTTTCTCATATAGAAAATAGATTATAGTCTTTAAAGCATTATCAATTAAAAATATATTTTACTGAAAAAATGAGGAAAGAGTGGTTATATTACATATCACACATCTGCACTCATAAGCATTTGTTTTGAATGTTTCTTCCACTGGGATCCCTCTTCCTTAAGAAACTGCCTCATTTTTATCTCCAATAGGAGATACTCTTCTCAAAAATCAATCCAAAAGTTACAATTACATGTTACATAATGAGAAATTCCCCTTCCAAAGCATTTCCTTAAAATGCTCAGTCAACACAAGAATTTATGGTAGATATTCTAAGGCTTAAGAAAGAAGACTTTTCCCTAAATAATGACATTTGTGTGCATGTATACAAAAACACACGTATAAACACACATATATTTATATGCATACACGGAAGTAAACATACTACATAGAAAAATAAAGATGTCCTACAGGTTTCTTACTGTCAGAGAAGAAAGATAATAATAAGATTTTGGTGTTATTGAAGGGAAAGTTAAGATGGTGCCTGCCTCATCCCTCAAACATAGCTAGATAAATACCAGATCATTCTGAACATCGAAGAAATTGATCTGAGGACTGAGAAAATAGGCTGCAAAACTAAAAGGAAACAAAAGGCCATATCATGGAAAGTAGAAGATATGGAAATGTGATTTGAGGGAGAAAAGAAATACAGTTACAATTGAGAGGAGGGAGCCCTGATCCCAGAAAGAAAAGAGGAGAGAGCACAGTGCAGAGAGGATCACACAAGGAAAATGCTTCCCCAAAATCACTAACTGGGAAAATGAAAAGGGCTGATTATTATGAGTCTTAACCACTGGAGCTCAAAGTCTGCAGTTTCAGAAACCTGCATGGAGGCCAGTGTGGAGCCTGGTGGGTGCAGCAGTGCTTTTTATGGAAAAGGAGGACAGAGGCCCAAAGCAGACAGCATGGTCTGAGGATCCCCTGGGGTTCAATGGGAGAGACATTTCCCTTTGTTGGGAGTGCATCTGAGGAAGATGACATTTCCTCACAGGGAACAAAAGAGCCAATGGGCACCATTGCACTGCCATGTTCCTTAGTATAGGGGCAGACATCTGCTGGAGGCAACTAACATGCACACCGGCTTTTTGCTGTGCTTCCCTCTAACCTCCAAGTTCCTGCACGTTTCTGCAACTGCCCTCCTGAGACAAACTAGCACTAGACCCGGCATGGGAGACTGCCACCAGACCACCAGTGCAGGTCTTCACCATGCCATGTGTCTAAAGTTTAGAGTTTTGAAACTCAACCAGTGTGCCTTGGATAAAACACAGGTGCACTGTGCTGCCGGGTGGACAGGACTGGGACACAGACAGGGTCAAGGCAGAAATCTGAGGGATGCATGGGATACATGAGGGGAGATTGTTTGCTCTCTTGGGAAGGATTCCTGGACAGTGGCAAGCAGGAACTCCCCTCTCCAGGGACAAAGGAGAGGGCTGGTGCCATTTTTCTCCCCTGTCCAGGAGCATGAACTGACTTTAGTGAGAAGCACAGTGCCCCTGGTGGTGGTGACCTAGACTACTTACACCAAACCCTGCCCCTCTGTGCCCCTCTGCCTCTCTGTGCTTTCACATTTCTGTGCATGCATGTCTGAGAACCAGGGCAGTAGGTCCCTCCCATAGAAGACCAGCATAATAGCCCACATGCACCAACTCTACTGTCCATAGAGCTCTGCAAAACTTTAGCTCTAGGATCAGGTGTCTTTTAACAAGCAGTCCAGAGCACACCTAGTTAAAACTCGTCACACATGGGAAAAGGTCCAAACACTCCCCACTGCAGCCAAGGAGAATCTCTGAAGGGGGCTGACCTGGGGGAAAGAGCAGCCAAAACACAGCAGCAGAGTGCACAAGAAATACTTCTTGAAGCACCAGGCCATGGACAGTGTATGATCTCTTCTTAATAAAGCCATTTCTCTCAGGAGCAGGAAACATAACAGACTTTTCCAACACAGAGAGATGCCAAGATGGAGAATTCACCCCAAAAGAAAGAACAAGAAAAGATCACAGCCAAGGATCTAGTCAAAACAGATATAAGTAATATGCCTGATCCAGAATTAAAAGCAACAATCATAAGGATACTAGTTGGGCTTGAGAAAAGCATAGAAGACACCAGGGAGGGATCCCTGGGTGGCGCAGTGGTTTGGCGCCTGCCTTTGGCCCAGGGCGCGATCCTGGAGACCCGGGATCGAATCCCACATCAGGCTCCCGGTGCATGGAGCCTGCTTCTCCCTCCGCCTGTGTCTCTGCCTCTCTCTCTCTCTCTGTGACTATCATAAATAAATAAAAAAATTAAAAAAAAAAAAAAACATTTAAAAAAAAAAAAGAAGACACCAGGGAGTCCCTTACCACAGGTACATAAGATCTAAAAACCAGTCAGACCAAAATAAAAACTGCTTTACCTGAAATTTGAAACTGAATTGATGTAAAGACCATAAGGATGCAAGAAGCAGAGGAATGAATAAGTGATACAGCAAATAAAAGCATGAAAAATAATGAAGCTAAAAAGAAGAGAGAATGAAAAATATTGGATCATGAATGTAGACTTAAGGAACTCAGTGACTCAATAAAACATAACAACATTTGTATCATAAGAATCCTAGAAGAAGAAGAAAGGGGAAAAGGAGCAGGAGGTTTATCTGAGCAAAGTATAGCTGAAAACTTCCCTATCTGGAGGAGGAAACAGTTATCCAAAATACTGGGGGCATAGAGAAGTCAAAACCAACAAAAGCAGGCCAACACCAAGATATATCATAATAAAATTTGCAAAATACAGAGATAAAGAAAAAATCCTAAAAGCAGCAAGGGAAAGAAACCTCTGACTTACAAGAGAAGACAAATAAGATTAGCAGCAAACCTATCCGTAGAAACTTGGCAGGTCAGAGAAAAGCAGCATGATATATTCAACATGCTGACTGGGAAAAATATGCAGCCAAGAATACTTTATCTGGCAAGGCTGTCATTCAGAACAGAAGGAGAGATAAAGGGTTTCCCAGACAAATAAAAATGAAAGGTGTTCGTGACCACTAAACCAGCCCTGCAAGAAATATTAAAGGAGACTCTTAGAGTGGCCAAGAAAGACTAAAAGCAACAAAGGCTTGAAAAAAAAGAGAACATCTCCAGAAACAATGACTTTACAAGTAATGCAATGGCACAAAATTCATATATACCATAATCACTCTGAATGCAAATGGACTAAATGCTCCAATCAAAAGACACAGGGTATCAGAATGAATAAAAAAATGAGACTCATCAATATGCTGCCTACAAGAGACTCATTTTAGACCTAAGACTCCTGCAGATTGAAAATGAGGGGATGGAGAACTATTTATCCTAATATACATCAAAAGAAAGTCAGACTAGCCATACTTCTATCAGAAAAACTAGATTTTAAACGAATAACTCTAACGAGAGATGAAAAAGAGCACTATATAATGCTCAAACAAAGAAATCTATCCAACAAGAATATCCAACTATTGTAAATATTTATGCCCCCAACTAGGGAGCATCCAAATATATGTCAATTAATAACAAACATAATGAAACTCATTGATAATAATAGCATAATAGTAGGGGACTTTAACACTCCACCTACATCAATGGACAGTTCATCCAAGCAGAAAATCAAAAAGAAAACAATGGCTTTGAATGATACACTGGATTAGATGGACTTAATAGATATATTCGGAATATTCCATCCTAAAGCAGCAGACAACACACTTTTTTTGAGTGCACATGGGACATTCTCTAGGGTAGATCACATACTGGGTCACACATCAGACCTCAACAAATATAAAAAGATTGAGAGCATACTGTGCATATTTTTAGACCACAACACTATGAAACTTAAAGTCTAGCACAAGAAAAATTTGGAATGATCACAAAATATGTTAAAGAACATCTTGCTAAAGAATGAATAAATCAATCAGGAAAGAAGAAATTTAAAAATACATGAAAGCAAATGAAAATGAAAACACAATGGTCCAAGACCTTTGGGGTGCAGCAACAGCAGTACTAAGAGGGAGGTACATAGCAATACAGACTTACCTCAAGAAGCAAGAAAAATCTCAAATAAACCAATCAATGAAACTAGGCGATGGTTCTTTGAAAGAATTAATAAAATTGATAAATCCTTATCCAGACTTATCAAAAAGAAAAGAGAAAGGATCCAAATAAATAAAATCACTAATGAGAAAAGGGAGCTCACAACCAACACTGCAGAAATACAACCAATTATAAGAGAATATTATGAAACATTAGATGCCAACAAATACCAATCTGGAAGAAATGGATAAATTCCTAGAAACATATAAACTACTAACACTGAAACAGGAAGAAGGAGAAAATTTGAACAGACTCATAAACAGCACAGAAATTGAAACAGTAACCAAAAATTTCCCAACAAACAAGTCCAGAGTCAGATGGCTTCACAGAGAGAATTGTACCAGACATATAAATAGCACTGAATACCTATTCTTCTCAAACTGTTAAAAAATATTAATGGAAGGAAAACTTCCAAACTCATTCTATGAGGCCAGCATTACTCAATTCCTAAACAGACAACAACTCCACTAAAAAAGAATTACTCTGATGAACATCTCTGCAAAAATTCTCAACAAGATACTGCTAATCAGATCCAACAATACATTAAAAGAATTACTCACCACAAACAAGTGGAATTTATTCCTGGGCTTCAGGGGTAATTCAACATCTGCAAATCAATCTATGTGATACAGGATATTAACAACAACAACAGAAAGGATAAGGCCTATATGATTTTCTCAGTAGATGCAAATAAAAAGACATTTGACAAAATACAGACTCTGTTCTTGATAAAAACTCTCAACAAAATAGGGGTAGAGAGACCATACCTTCATATCATAAAGACCATACGTGAAAGACTCACAGCTAATACCATCCTCACTGGGGAAAAAACTGAGAGCTTTTCTGCTAAAGTCAGGAACACGACAGGGATGTCCACTCTCACCGCTGTTATTTAACATAGTACTTGAAGTCCTAGCTTCAGCAATGGGACAACAAAAAGAAATAAAAGCTTCCAAATCAGCAGGGAAGAAGTCAAACTTTCACTATTCCCAGATGACATGATATTCTATGATGAAAACCCAAAAGACGCCACCGAAAAATTACTAGAACTGATATATGAATTTAGCAAACTTGCAAACTATAAAAATCAACATACAGAAATCTGTTGCATTTCTATACACCAATAGTGAAGCAGCAGAAAGAGAAATTAGAGAATCGATCCTACTTACCAATGCACCAAAACCAATGAGATACCTAGGAATAAACCTAACCAAAGATATAAAAGATCTGTACTCTGAAAACTATAGAACACTTATGAGTAATTAATTAAAACTATAAACACTTATAAGATGATGAAAGAAATAGAAAACAATTCTATGCTTATAGACTGGAAGAATAAATATTATTAAAATGTCTATACTGCCCAAATCAATTGACATATTTAATGCAATCCCCATCAAAATACCACAAAGATTTTACATAGGGCTGGAACAAATAGTCCTAAATTGTATATGGAACCACAAAAGACCCTGAATAGCCAAAACCACTTTGAAAAAGAAAAACATAACTAGAGGCATCACAATCCCAGACTTCAAGCTATATTACAAAGCTTTAGTTATCAAGACAGCATGGTACTGACACAAAAACAGACACATAGATCAATGGAACAGAATAGAAAACCCAGAAAAGGACCCACATCGATGGGATCAACTAATCTTCAACAAAGCAGGAGAGAATACCCAGTGAGAAAAAACAAATCTCTTCAACAAATGGTATTAGGAAAACTGGACACCAACATGCAGAAGAATGGAATTGGACCACTTTGTTACACCCTACACAAAAATAAACTCAAAATGAATGAAAGACTTAAAAATGACACGGGAAACCATCAGAATCCTAGAAGAGAACACACGCAGAAACCTCTTTAATATCAGTCATAGCAAATTTTACTAGACATGTCTCTGAAAGCAAAGGAAACAAAAGCAAAAATGAACTATTGGGACTTTATCAAGATAAAAAGCTTCTGCATAGTGAAGGAAACAATCAACAAAACTACAAAGCAAACTTTGGAATGAGAAAAGATATTCGCAAATTATATATCTGATAAAGGGTTAGTATCCAAACTCTATAAAGAACACATCAAACTCTATACCCCCAAAACAAACAATTCAGTTAAGAAATGGTCAGACAGGGACACCTGGGTGGCTCACCAGTTGAGCGTCTGCCTTCAGCTCAGGGCGTGATCCTGGAGTTCTGGGATCGAGTCCCACATTGGGCTCCCTGCAGGGAGCCTGATTCTCTCTCTGCCTGTGCCTCTGCCTCTCTGTGTCTCTCATGAATAAATAAATACAATCTTAAAAAAAAAAAGGGCAGACATTTCTTCAGGTAAGACATGAATAAACATTTTTCCAAAGAAGACACCCAGATGGCTAGCAAACACATGAAAAGATGCTCAACCTCACTCATCATCAGGGAAATACAAATCAAAACAACAATGAGATATCACCTCATATCTACCCGAATGGTTAAAATTAACAACTCAGGAAAGAACAAATACTGGCAAGGATGTGGAGAATGGAGAAACCTCTTATGCTATTGGCAGGAATGTAAACTGGTGCAGCCACTCTGGAAAACAGTATGGAGGTTCCTCAAAAAGTTAAAAATAGGACCACCCTATGGCCCAGCAATTGCCTACTAGGCATTTGCCCAAAGGATACAAAAATACTGATTCAAAGGGGCACGTACACCACATGTTTATAGCAACATTATCAACAAGAGCCAAATTATGGAAAAGCCCAGATGTCCATTGATTGATGAATGGATAAAGAAGCTGTAATATATACATACATAATATATATATACATACATATATTATATACACCCACACAAACACACACACACACAATTGACTACCACTTATCCATCAAAAAGATTGAAATTTTGCCATTTGCAACAAAATGAAGAGAGCTAGAGTGTATTATGCTAAGTGAAATAAGTCAGAGGAAGACAAATACTCTTATGACTTCACTCATATGTGGAATTCAAGGGAAAAAACGGGTTAACATAGGGGAAAGGAAAAAGAGAGAGAGAGAAAGGGAGGCAAAATATAGGAACGACTCTTAACTATGGAGAACAAATGGAGGGTTGCTGGAGGGCAGGTGGGGTGAGGGATGGATTGGGTGGGTGATGGATACTGGGGAGGGCACTTATGATGGACACTGGGTGTTGTGCGTAGGTGATGAGTTACTAAATCTACTCCTGAAGCTAATGTTACACTGTATGTTAACTAACTAGAATTCAAATAAAATCTTGAAATGTTAAAAAAAAATATTTTGGTATTATTTAAGGAACTGGAGTTAGAAGTCAAGCCACGTGTACTCATAACACCAGTTAATCCATTTTTGTTACCTATAACTTGTACTATCTTACCCGTAGGAAATATCAACCTCATAGCTATATTGGGTCAATTCCAATATGTTGGGCTTGGCAATATATGTAAATGTGGAATAAATATGAGAAAGACAAAAATAAGCTTCCAGCTGTGATTGTTTTTCGATGGTAAGTGTGACAAAAAGGAATGTAAATGATGTTTGACCTGCATACATGGTTAAATATACCCAGATTGAACCAAGTCTCTTCCAGGTCTGTAACTGGGCTAACTTCAAGAGGTGGTTTCTTATTTTAACTCTACCACTCTATGGCATTTTTTATATTGCTCCCCACCATGCTCAATTATTTCTCCTTTTTCCTATACCAAGTCATAATAGCATCATTTCTCCCCCAGGAACCACAATCCATCTCTCTTGTCTCATCAAAATTTCTCTCTCCTGTTTCCCTAAGGCTAAAGCTTTGACTTTTTAAAATTTTAAAAAAGATCCTCAATTTAGAATTGTAGAGTAGATGGGTTCCTCACTTTCCTTAATGACAGGATATCAGTTCTTCCTAGATGATTACATCCAGGACACTGTAAATATATTGAGTGTATATTGATGAAATGTCACATCTGTTAATGTGCAACAGCACATGTATACTATGTATACATAGTATACACCAATGTATACTAATACATTAATTCACAGGATTATTACTTACATATTCAAATATAATTTAAAATCTACATTGAAATCTTTCAAATTTCTTTCTTCTCTGATGTCTGTGTGTTTAACTCAAAATAGCTGTTTCATAGATTCCCTGTTCTAGGAAACAGCAACTATTCTAAGAAAATTTGTGCATATTTCAGAGATTATCTTATAAATATATGTTCATGATTTTTCCATAAAAAATATAGCTGTGAGCACACCGGATGAGAAAAATAGCTCAAAGAAAGAGGTTTGCCACAGATTCCAAACTATACCTTAAAGGGAATTGAGTGCCTCAAGATTATCAGAGTTTCCACATGGTGTGGGAGATAGAAAGGCAAGTGAGTAGAACAGGCTTCAGTCATCTGTTCTACGTCTTTACCCAGAAATTATTTCTGTATCTAAATTTGGGCTCTAAACATAAAATTTCATTTGAGAGATTTTCCCAGTATCTCCCATTTGAAAACACTGAGTTAGTAGGCAAAACAAAGCCCTGCAAGCCTTGCAGTGACAGTGCCTTGACCTCCCTTTATGGTCCAAGCTCCATGCGTGGTGTCTAGCAACGCTTTTGGCCGTAGGCATCAGGCACCTGTGGACTGCCCACTCAGCAGTGGGTCTCTGCTCCTCATCACTTAATTGGGTACAGACTACCCCCCCCCCCGCCAAGATCCTGTTTTGCTTTCATTGTTTTTAATTGCTGTTCTTTTGTTTTTATGTAACACCCTCCCCCAACAGAGTTGGGCCCTACAACATATTCTCACCTTATAACTCTATTCTTTGGCCATAATCTAATGCACTGTGAGAAAACACCTAACTCATATAGGGTCAACGAAAAGCCCTTTTGGATTAGAACTAAATCTCAAAATGAGATTACATGACCCTGGTTGTGGGAAATGTGGGAATACACTTACTAGGAAACACTGCCTTATTTATGCATGCATCCAGATCAGAATTGAAACCTACAGTCATGTGAGTTCAGCTTGGAACAGCTCCAGGTTTCAGTATTGACATTCATAATCAGTTTAGATTCCTAGAGTTATTATGACCTTATTCCAGCAGATGGCAGTAAAATATTTTATTTTTAAAAAGCACCGTATTCTAATTAGCACAAGTTGTACAGGGTCCATCCCTACTGCCAAGCACAGTATGGGCCGATTTTTTTTTTTTTAAGTTGGTAATTGTTCATTAAATTAATGGCTTCACTGCGTGTCAATTAAAAAAAAAAAAACCTAGAATATTGGCATAGATGAAATAAAGTGAATTGCTTCTGGATTTAATATTAAGATGAGTGTGGTGGCCTCAATTTTTTCAAATCCTTGTTTCTGTCCATTTTCCACTGCCTGTGAAAGTCTGAAATCATTCTACATCTATACCTTGGCAAAATATTCTGAGAAGTGAGAAGCTGGCACATGTTGGCATGGATACCTAACATCCACACCGTTTCCCTTTGACAAGTTATTAACAGAAATGTTTCACTGAATCTGATGGGCTTTGCTTTACTGAGGAAGCATTTCCTGCCAAAATATTTCTTTTCTGTAACGGGGCCAACCGAAATGGTCGACTGGGGCTCTTGCTTCAATCTTTCTTACCTTCTCTATTCAATTAGATGGAAATTTCGTAGACTGCACTTTTAAAAAGTTGCTGAACATTTACTAAGTGCTTATCTTGTTGTTTTCCTTCCCTCTACCTGCTGCCACTCTCCTAACCCAGCTCTAACTGAATCATCTCTCTCAAAGGATTTGACACTGGCCTCTCTCTAGTAATTCTATTTTCCGTCCATTTAGTCTTCTGCAAATAAATTCATTTTTCTAATATATGTTCTTGTGACTGTTTGATTTGCTCCATGGGGGAACATGGGGGAAGTTCTGGGGAAAATCTCTATACCTACTTTGTTTTAAGTTCCGTAGGGTCGGGGTCTCCTTCCTACATGTTCTTTTTTTCCCCTCTGTGTGTGTGCATATGTATCTGTGTATGTCTGTCTGTGCGTGTCCTTGTCTGTCTGTGTGTATGAGTTCACAAAGATTCAAGCACAGCATTGTCACTGTCTCTATTTTCCCAGAATCCTCTCAATTATATAGTATAATTCTTTTATATCTATCGACATTTTATACTGGTCTATGGACATTTCTTTATCAATATCTATTCTTCATTCTCAGCATATGCAATCAGAATATATGGAAATATGTGTGCAACATAGTAATGCTAGTTATAATTGATAGAAATTTATAATCACTAGCTTTTTAGGTGGATTTTTTTTTACTTTTCCCTTTATCAGCTGAGCTTTTTTTTAAATACATAGGAGAGATACAGCTTTTGACATATGGAAAAAGAAATTGGTGCCAATTAGAATAAAAAATTAGAGACCCATCCAAAAAAAAACCTTGAAAATTGGTCACCCCTTATATGGTTCAGAAAATGAAAGACTTCCCTATATCCACTCAATCACACCCCCCAAAAAAGAAAAAAATAGATAGGAATAAAGAACTCAGAGTAGAATAAAAAGCCTTACAATAAAAACATGATACTATTACAAAGCAAGTAAAAATTAATGTGCTTTAATTCAATTATTAAAGCTTAGGGATTCCTTTGAACATGATACTTTGCACTTTCTTTTTTGAAGGACACATATTTAATGACAGATATTATGTTTCATTTTTTAATAGATCAAACCAGGGTTTGATATTGTTGTAAATAATGATCAAATGATCTTCATAGTATTTGTGCTTTATTCATTTTTAATTAGTATAATCAAACTATAAACACAGATTATTGAAGCTTTGCCTATGCTATAACCTTGAAGCCTAAAGTAATTGTGTATTTGGAAACAGTCAAGAGGTGGGAGCGAGTCAAACAGGTGTGAAATGCAGATGGGCCAGTTCCTCGGCTAACGTGGCGGAAATTATAGATAGAAGTTGATAGTTCGGAAATGCATGATTAAGGGTCTTATCATGTAGAAAAAAATAACAAATAGGGAAAATAAATATCTGCATGAGCAAAAGGGAGAAAGTAGTATAAACAAGTATAAATATGCTTAATTCTTTAATCTTTATAATGTGCCACAATATTGTCTGCCTTAGATATAGCAAAAGTAGAATTAAAACATACTATTTAGAATTTGAAGGAAATCTACAGAACTGAAAGCAAAAATGATATAAAATGTTAACCTTAGAGAATGGAACAGGAATGCAAGAGCTTTAATTTTTTTATTATTTTGAATTCTGTATTGGTATGATTTTTTTTACCTATGATGTTATTTTTATAGCAAAAACAAATATTTATTGATGGTTATCAATTCTGAGCTCTAAGACATTATAGGATTTTTTTTTATTCTGAAGTATTTCACTTAACATGTCCTCTTCCTTTCTGACCTAATTCAAGGTATTTTTTACTTAGGTTTTGTCAGCTATTTAAGGCAGGTTATTGTAAATTTAAAAACCTGTACACTTTTATATGTTATCTTGCCAAAATAAGTCACTTCATTAATTACATCTTGTAGAAAATTGAGTAGTATCAAAGCCTAATAAACATATCTAAAAGGCAAAAAATATCATAGATAACACTGATGAATCAGAAGAATACTTAAAATGCTACTTGACGATTCGATGAAAATATTTAGTAACAATTGAACAGATTAGAGAAAATTTTAAGAATAAATGTATTACTTTGTAAATTCCATTTGTTATTCAGGAAGCTATTCAAAATTATAAAAAATATTTTGTATTTTTACATTTCTGTAACAATCTCTTATTTGCAAATTGTTTACCATGTTCAAAATTTTATCACCAATTGGTATTTACTCTTCAGAGTTTTGCAACTTAAAGTTCAAATTAGGTACAATAATTATTCACGAGCCTTTAATAATATAAATAAATGTTTCCAAAAATAAATTAATGGAAGAATAGGCAAATATCCCATGGAGAAGAATTCCAACTCTATAGAGATACGCTAACCTTAAGAAGCACAGTGTACCTCCTTACTCATTAAGGGTAGGCTGTACATCGGAATTCCCTATCAAAGACGACAGTATAGAAAGAAGGGGTGTGAGGGCGCCTGGGGGGTGCAATCAGTTACATGGTTGACTCTTGATTTCAGCTCAGGTCATGATCTCAAGGTTCTGGGATCAAGTTCCCGAGTCAGGCTCTGCGGTCAGTGTGGAGTCGGCTTCATGATTCTCATTCTCCCTTTGCCCCTCCACCTGCTCTCTTTATAAATAAATAAATAAATAAATAAATAAATAAATAAATAAATAATAAATAAAAATGTTGGTTTTTTAAAGGGTTTTATTTATTTACTCACAAGAGACACAGAGGCCAAGACACAGCAGGCTCCATGCAGGGAGCCTGAATGTGAGACTTGATCCTGGAACTCCAGGATCATGCCCTGGACCAAAGGCAGGCGCTCAACCACTGAGCAACTCAGGCATCTAAAGGTGTTTTTTGTTTTTGTTGTTTTGTTTTGTTTTATTTTAAGAAAGTAGATGAAGAACAACTTTAGAATGAAGAAACCTGACAAACATTTCCTCAGCGGGGTGATCACGTCAACAACAGTGGTCAACCAAGTTGATGGTATGCACTCTTGATATGATGAAAATAGTACTCTAACTCTGCTATGACTCAGAAGAATACATAACCCCTTCTGATAAGAGAGGCACATCAGGAAAATCCTAGTTGGGAGATATTTTACAAAAGACCTAACCAGTATTCCTGAAAACCGTCGAGATCATCAGAAACAAGAGGAGTATGTGAAATTAGCATAGCCAGGATGAACCTAAGAAGACATGATAAGTCAACAGGATCCTGGAACAGAAAAGGATGTTAAGTGAAAAGTCTGGAAAAAAATGGGCTTAGGTTACTAAGAAGGTGTTAGTATTAGTTCATTAATTGTGACAAGAGTAGCGTATTAATGCAGTAAGGGAAACTGGGTGTGGAATATGTGGGGACTCTACTTGACAATTTTTATGTAAATCTAAATTGTTGTAGAATAAAAAGTTTGTATTTTTTTAAAGCCATTCAAAAAATCAAATGGAGAGTGACATAACTTTATGTAGCCATTATATTTTTCAAAAAGTTTTCCTTTCAAAAGAAATGACCTTCTCTCCACTCAAAAGACTGCATTGCAATTTTAAATAGTGAAATCGGTTCACTAATCACATCTCTGAAATTCACGAAGCTTCCCCCCAGTAAGCAAAGTACAGGCATACAAATAGGCCATACACTAACCAGTTGGACCATTTCATGGTGATCCAATCAGTTTAGCCATCTTGAAATCAATGGCTGCTCGTGACACAACTGATTGAGCAGCAATGGTCGGTGTTGATGGTGAAAGTGTCAGCAGTGATTGAATTGGCAGTGTTGCAGGTTAGCTTAGCTGCCCTTGTGGAAAGTTTATCTCTGGTAGTAAATCTACAGAGGCTTTCTTATTGACAATTAGATTTGAAGCAGTACAACTAACATTGTCATTCCTATTAGCTACTTTAAATTATCCATTCCTTTACAACCTTACGGATGTTGTTTGTTAAACGCTACATGTTCTCCTGGAAAAAAAATAAAAAGATTTCTGTTTAGATTGAATGGTCATTTTGATTACAGCACTGGTGTTTACCTGTTTAAAGCAATTATAGAAAACATACATCCTGTCGCAGATAGTGTAGGTTTTCCAGTCAGGGAACTAGTGTGACCTTCAAGAAGGAAAAAAAAGAAAAAAAGAAATTAAAAAAAAAAGAAGAAAAATACATTTGATATGAGAATCCAAGGATTTTTAAGGTAGTGACAATTTTAAAATAATGTCAAAAACTGTCATCTTCCTATGTTTACCTATCACTAAAATGTAGCCAATATCTGATCCTGATCCAACGTGAAATTTTGCAAGCTTTCCTGCCTCACATCTGCACATCTCAGTTACACATGAATTAGAAATGTAGTGAAAGTACTTTTTTCCTTCCATTTTTCAGTCATGCTGATTCCACCCTATTATAAAACCAAATCCTAGGAAGAATAAGTAATGCAGCAAAAATTTAAAAACATTTGCATTTCCCTATTATTTAAAATGCTGAAATCCTGAATTTTGCCACAGCCTTAAACAACTAAGTCTGAGAACAGGCATACACAAAATAGCATAGTAGTTCATATTATCTAATTGGGGTATACTGAAAAATATTAAATAGGTTTTATTTGCCATCGTTTCTTTTCTGTTATCATGAAATGGAGCTCTAAGTCCTGTGAGAATGGAAGTCACACCTTCAAGTAATTTCTTCAGTTTCTACTAGATGGAGCCAAAGTATAAAAAATATGTTCATGTTAGGCTACACATTCTAAGAATTCCTAAGCTAAATCAGTTTTATTTGTATAGTAAAGCAATGGAAAATTATAAGAAACTGAATGTTTATTTTTAAGGCTATTCACGAGGATCCTTTGAATTTGAGTTATGGTTCATTCACATACTTATTTCTAAAAATTCTGTATATATAAACATTAGTAGATTTTTTTCCTGGAATCTTTTATTGGCTAAATTGACATTTTCCCACTGCAACATATTGAAAAATCATTAGTACTATATGGCTATTATTTGACAGTTTAATTTTAATATTTAAAATGTATTATTTTCATTTTTTGTAAAAAAAAGAGAAGAGGGACGACAAAATGATCAATGAAAAAATGATGAGGTATGTTATAAAATTAAAGAAGTTTGCTATAGTGTAAAGAGTTAAATATAAGGAAAAAATGTTAACATAGTTTTAACTATTCCCTTACATGTTCATCTTTTAAAAAAATGTTTCCTTTATCATGTTATCAAGTTGTCCATGTCCAAATTGTCATGGTTAGCTAACAATGTAGTCTCCTTTTGCATTTCAGACAACTATTTTTGATCAAGGAAGGGAATCCAAAACACAAAATACGAAAGTATTAACCAAGTGTTTTCTGTCGTAATTTTGCAATTTTGGTATAGTCTTATTTCAACATCGTGGAAAGTCAGAAAATTTTAATATGCCAATAAAACTGAAACATAAAAAACAAAACAATACAAAAAAAAAAACAAGAAAAGAAAAACCACTTCCTTTCCTTGAGAGTTTTCTTTTTTTCACTTTTGTCCAAAGATTCAAGTTTGTCAATCACACACACACACACAAAAAATGAATGAATGAAAAAAAACCTTTCAATTTAAACGACAGAAACTAATCAATGATTCCAGAAACTATATGGTATGGAAATCATTTGCAACTTAATAACACTCTTTGTTTATTAATTTTATTTTTATTTTACATAAATGAAGTACTCAAGATGTGTGGCAGATGTTGGAATCCCAACATGATGACGGTAAACTACTTGTTTGAGTAAGTAGTTCTCATTTAAAAAATGTATTTTTTCAGTTATTTTAGCAAATCATTTTTCTGTGGTTATATATTACCAATCTTTCCAGATAATGTAAATAACAGCTGGTTGAATAATGAAAATTTTGTTCAATAAACACATTTCTTTGCCATCCTTAAAACCAAATATATTAGATGCATAATTCATTTCTCTGCTAATTCTACTGAATCAATTGGGTAGTTTGGTAATGTATAAGCACACCTTTCATAAATAAAGCAAGGCCATCACTTCAGTCGCATATTATCAATTCAGATAAATAACAGTTGAGGTCGAAACTCAAACATGTTTTGTGACACTGTGTTGAAAAACTCTGGGTATCTTATTGATTTTTCTACATTTTAATTGTTTAAGTCAAGGTTGTGTTGTTATAACCATAGAAAAATTTAAGTGAATTAGACTGAATGAATGAAAGAAATTTAAGATTTATAAGGGTTAACAAGTCTAGCAGAATAATATCACTAAATGTTATTTTGAATCAATAACTTCCAAGAAAACTAAAATTCTTCACATATATCATTTTATATGTAAATGTATGGCTTTAAAGCTTTATTATAGCTCAAGACAAAAACATAATAAAGTCAGTAAATTCATAAGGTCAAATAATTTACTAGTGAAATTATATGTTTTTTCCTGGAATTATTCATGAATAACCAGTATATATAGAAAAAAGAAAAAAGAGAGAGGGGAGGGGGAGCAGAAGGAAGTAGCAGAAGGAAGGCAAAGAAAAAAAGGAAAGTGGAAAAGTTGGGGACAGTGCTTAAAATATAAAAGAAGTCTTGATTTAACTAGTGATTCAAATGTATTAATTTATAAAATATTACAACACATTTATAAAAAAATCTTATAAAAACATTATAAGATCTTATAACTCTTAACTCTTTTCAAAGAAAATGAAATATAATTGGTATGCCCAGAGCACTGTTTTTTCCACATTGCATATCTCTTTTTATCATAATTGGTCTTTGTCTTGTAACTGGAATTGAGTACAGTAATTTTCCACGTTCTGCTCTCGTTAGCGTTGTCAGGTAGGGATTATATGCACCTTTTGTGTGACTGTGCGTGTGTTGGTTTGTTTGTGTTGTTAAAATTTCTCATATAACCTAGTGTGAACTTACATAATAAATAATTTTGACTTGCTATTACCTATTCTTTTACTAATAATCAGAATACACACCTGCTAGAAATAAGTAGGCAAATAATCATACTCAAAATTAACTCCTTTTGTAATATTTAAACAGAAAAAAATAGTACTTACTTTTAATATAGTATAATTATTTTGGCAAAAGAAATCAATAATCTATGGAAAAGCCTCCTGTACACAGTAGCCCCCCACTTATCTGCAGATTTACATTCCATGGTTTCAGGTGCCCCAGGTCAACCACGGTCCAGAAAGACTACCTCACAGCGCCGATGTCATTCACTTCACTTCATCTCATCATGTAGGTATTTTATCATCTCACATCATCACAAGAAGGATGAGTACAGTACAAAAAGATATTTTGAAAGAGATAGAGACCACATTTACATGACTTTTATTTCAGTATATTTGTCTCTATTTTTTTAAAGTTTTTTTTTTATTTGAGAGAGAATGAGAGAGAGACAGAGCGAGAGAGAGAGAGCACGAGCGGGGTGAGGGGCAGAGGGAGAGGGAGAAGCAGACTCTTCCAGTCGCTGGGGGCTCCACACAGGGCTGGACCCCGGGGACTCTGGGATCATGACCTGAGCCGAAGGCAGACGCTTAGTTAACCAAATGAGCCACCAGGTGCACCTATATTGTTCTATTTTATTATTGTTGTTGCTGATCTCTTACTGTGCCTAATTAATAAATTTAACTTTATCATAGGTATGTATGCATAGGAAAAATATTGTACAGTTAGGCTATGGTACTATTTGCAGGTTTAGCATCCACTGGAGGGCTTGGAAGTATCCCCAGGGTACAAGGGGAGGACTACTGCATACAAAATATTCTTTGGGTTTTTTTTAAAGAAAATATATATTCACTTCTCAATTTATTTATTAGAAAGGAAGAGGAGTCAGTATCAGTTTAACTACTGTTATCGAAATATGAGTATTTTAATTTTTCTACATACAAACTAAAAATATATGTAGGTTTCCATGGCAGCAGGCAACACCTTTTTTCCATTCTAAAAATCTTATGTATTAGACAGTTGACACATTTTGAAATATCATCTGGAATTTAAGCTTTGGAATTTAAGATTTTTTTGTCCATAAAAAAGAGTACAATATATTTAGTGATTATTGAGGAGGGGGAGAAAATGGGGACATGTACCCATTTCTTTGTACCATAACTTTCTGCCATTTTTTAAAGTCATATGTCTACACAAAACACTGTAGGATATAGTTGATCTCAAAATGTAAATGGAGCAATATTTTAAATGTTATACATTTTTATTCTGCATTGAGCTATCTGCATTTTTCCCTCTTCTACCCTCTGTCTGTATAAGATATGCTAAACATATTCTGGATAATCTGTCAAAAGACACATTTGTTAAATATCAAATGAAGGAGAGTTCAAAGTCATTGAGTGCACCCACAAAGGCCAGTCAGTGGAGCAAGTTCACCTCTTCTCTTTTTTTCCTCATTCTTTTAACAGTTTTATTTGTCAGCTACTTAAATTCCCAGACGTTTGTAATTGAAAAAGACATTGGAGATGATTTTGTCCAATTTGCACATTTTCTAGAGGAAGTTAAGGCTCCATAAGCAATCTCTTGAGTTCAAACCTATATAATTAGCTAGTAGCAAAGATAATCTTCGAATCCAGTCCCGCAGATTGCAATATTTATTCTCAAATTATTTTGCCCAAATTTCAAGCAGCTAATTACGATTAAAATACATATTACTATAAATTCATATTCTTCCCAATAAAATGACAAGATGCTTTCAGGTTTTTGTAGGACTACATGATAAGTGACCATTGCTGTGGGGCAACATGGATCATAATCTTGAAGAACCCTGAACTCCATTTTTTAGAAGACCTAGCTTTATGTTGGAAGCAAAATGCTGAGAAGAGCAAAAGAAGAGTATGCCATGAGTTTGGTTAGCCATAGTTTTATGAAGACTATTTTTGAAAACCAAAGGTCGAATAAAAAGTATGCTTCCAGTACAAATGAGTGTAAAGATGTACTGAATGGGCAAATATCAGAGATTCTATAAACTCAGGTCACAGGCTGATGGAGACTCACAGGATGTTTTACTATTGAACACGAACTTTCCACATCAAAAGGAAGTTGTATTAAAAAAAAGCAAAACGAAAAAAAGGAGGAGTCTGTTTTCTTCTGTATGTTACTTTGTACGGATAATTTATCTAACTCGAAAAAAGGAGTGCTCTACTATTTCACAGAGTATTAAATTAAAGTGCTGTGTAACAGCCACCCACTTGCCTCCCAGCCTCACCAGGGAGGCACCTGGAAGGGCTGGCTTGGAATCCCAGCACTAGATGGCACTGTCACACTTGGATGCGGTGTAAGGGACGCAGGCCCACAGGAGCCGGTTAAATTAGTAGACAATTATCCCTGCTCCACTCCTCCTTTGATGACACTGGTTACTTATAGCCCCCAGGATAAGTCCTATAGGATGCCCCCCTCACTCAGGGCTGTTTTTTCACAAGCTCTCTCTTCCAGCTTTCACCTCAATCTGTCACACAGATTTGACACCGCATCGTTCCAACAGTGCTCAGAAATGACATGTATATAATGTGGAATATTGTGCACATTTACAGCCAGGGCTCTTTCTCTTAAACATTGCTTGCTGGGTCTCGGCATCGCTGTCATGCCCAGCTGGGTGTTCTTCACTTACCCCTTCTAAGTAAGTGCTTAAACCAAAACATTATTATTATTATTATTATTATTATTAATTATTATTACTATTAATTTTAAAGCAAAGCCGAAGGACAACATAACTGATTTCTGTCATTCTCTGTTAGCATTTTCAAGTTTCCACTGAGCCTCCTGTAAGCTAATGAAGGCCACGCGACATGGAGGGCAATGCTAACACATGATATTTTTATGATTCAGTGCCATTAACGCTGCACATTATAAATCAAGTTAAGTGGCATTTCTATTGAAAGAGGTTCTTCTTTACTTCTTTCTTTATTTTCTTAAGATCAACAAGACCAGTTCAATAAACCTAGCAACCCATTTTCTTCCCTCGAATAGACCTTAAAATTTTTTTTTTAATTTTTTATTTATTTATGATAGTCACAGAGAGAGAGAGAGGGGCAGAGACACAGGCGGAGGGAGAAGCAGGCTCCATGCACCGGGAGCCTGATGTGGGATTCGATCCTGGGTCTCCAGGATCGCGCCCTGGGCCAAAGGCAGGCGCCAAACCGCTGCGCCACCCAGGGATCCCTCGAATAGACCTTAGCTTTGTTTTCTCATGTTATCATAATCTAGCACTTTTCCTGTTTTAAAGGAAAACCCACTGCAGAGGCAAAATCATTCCATTATGCGTGTTATCAAAAAGTAATACCATACTATTTTTAAATGAATGCAAATCCAAAATGCATTGTGAATTGTCCCCCCCCAGCCCACACCTAGGTGATACCACCCAAAGGTTCTGGCTGTGGTCACCGTGCATCTCATTTACATGTCTCAGAAGCAGGTAGAATGCATTGTGGGTGGTGGTTTCTATTTGCCAGCAGCGATGCTGGGAGCACCTACCACGTCACAGAATACCTTTGTTTTACGAAGGCAGAAGGGCACAGTTTGGGGGGTTATTGTAATAGGGCCGTAGTATATATCTTCAGGCTGGGATTGCCACTTGGCTCCTGTTCGGAGGCTCCCCCAACTCAGCACTTTCCTAGGAATCGAGGAAATTACCTCTTCACATCCCTCCAACAAAAATCTTCTGAAATGTATTTTTCGATTCCTATTAAGAGAACATAGAAAACGCAGAGCTGGGTGTGCCACACTATAAGCCGCTCAATTAATTCTTTACTATAAAGCTATCAATTAACAAAGTACTCACAAACATTAAAGCCACTTTAAAATAGAAACTAAGATTGCACATGAAAATTCGATTTGGCTATGAATATGTACCAAGGATAGAAGTTTTACAGGAATTTTTAATATGATGCAAATGTTTGTTAGACTGCTGTCACAATAGGCAAGGCTGAACTGGGAAAAAAAAGTGCCTGGCTGGCTGGGGTCTTTAATCGTCAGTTACCTGAAAGAAAAAGTAAGTCCTGTGCTACAATTCTCAACAATTATGTCGTGGAAATTTATAGCGATTTGTTACGTAAATTTACAGGATTTTACATAACCTTCTTGACGAACAGCCTAGGATCAAAATTCTTAAGCTCAAATTTGAATATGTCTTTTTACCTTTTAAAATAAAGTGTTATGGATTTATCCAGAAATCTGTTCATATGTTACACAGGCTTACTAAGATGTTAGAAGCAAAACATTTTTATTCAGGCCAACCTTTAAAATTTTTCTTTTTAGGTTTCATTCACCTCAAATTCCTTTTAATGCATCTGAGAAGCACAAAGCGAAAGCTTCTGATTCAGAATTTGTCTGCATTCAAGTTTGTATTTCCTGAGACAGCACATTAGCTGCTGAGATTATGAATGAAACAGGGAACTTTTTCAATATTATTTATCTGTATGGTTCCTTAACTTTAGTGTCGCCTGATGAATTTTGAAGTTGAAAATGAAACCTAGTTGTCATTCTACCAGTGTTCTGATGAACTCTTTCATTTCAATTGCACATGCAGCAAATCAAAGATTTTTAGTATATTATGTCAAAGTCAAAATGCCACTTCTTAATATAATTTATGATAAATATACCTTTTGTTTATAGGAAAAAACAAGGTTTATTCATTATAGAAAAAAAAATGACTCAATCTAGTGATCTACATTAAAACGCTGGCCTGCTGAAGGATATTTGAATTGCTCTGCCCTGAATACACTAAAGAACTGATCTGGGTATGATTTAAGCTGCAGCGGGGTATGCAACCTACACCGTACTCCTCACATGAGCATCTCCTGCAATGGGTCCCCAGGGCAGTCTCTCTCTCTCTCTCTCTCTCTCTCTCTCTCTCTTCATCTTCCTCCTTTTTCTATTTCTATCATTCTCTCTCTGGCTTTCTCTCTCTTTCATTTACTTACATACACTAGCATTAGCTCTTTATTTCCTGAACATCAACTTTAAATTTATCTCCACAGCTTAAAAGCGATATACTTTGCATCAAACCTTGTAAATAGAACTGTTTATATCAGCACCCTAAGGGAAAATACAGTGCCCTCACATAACACAGAAATTTATATGCAAAAGTTTACATACACTATAATTTTCAGTATTTATGTCAGTCAAATTTGGCTAAACTGATTTTGTCCAGCACACTGACATTTTTTGATCTTTAAAATATCTTTCTCAATGAGACGCCAAAATAGACTACCCAAAGCACCACTTGAATTATCTATTAACTCCATATTCACTTCTCATAGAGCTTTTATAAATTCTTGACTATAAATAATTCTGTTAGACTCACAATAATAAACGTCATTTTGTTTGTAGTCTACATGCTTACAACTCTGTCTTAAGACTGCCTTGAAGTAAAATCATGTGCAGAAGAAAGTGGATGGTTCTAGGAACTTAGTTTCATTAGCATGATTGTAAATTTTTAAAAAATATTGTCATAAATTACAGAGGTTTGTGTACAAGTACTCTTCAATTTTATCTGTATAAATTACCTGACGTTTTTCCATCAAAAAAAAAACTGGGTTAAGATGAAAATAGTCTTTAATTATTAGGCTTATAAATGCATTTCACTAAAAACCCTACAATGCATTAATAGTGTTATTGATTTTATAAAATGAGTTCATTTTGGGTTAACACAAGGCTCTCTCAAGGGGTAGATGATGAGAAATAAGTGGTTTCTTTGTAGGCATGAATGTCAGAGGGCAGGATGGCATCGTGAAAGGATATTGGGACTGAAATTTGGTAACCAAGCTTCTATCTCTGTCATTCTTTTTAGCTATGTCACCTTTATCAAACTTTTAACATCACAGATCCCTATTTTCCTCATTTGTGAAATGATACTACCAGAACTTGCGTAGACTTTCCTATTGGGCAAGAGAAAAACAGGTCTCTTGATCACTGTCAAGTATTACAAATTCAAGGTATTATTGCCCTGCACATCTCTCTGGTGGGATAAATACTGCTCATGAATATGGGAAGTCAAGTTTTGTCTGCTTTTAAAATTTGGCAGTGTTTAATAGTCAGGTATACAATCTGGCAGTTCACAAGGAGTGCTTTCTTTTTTACACCAAAAATAATTTGACATTTTGGTAAAAAATGAAAAGCATTCTGAATCTGAATATCAAATTGACAGTAATTAGAGACTTTACTCTCAAGGTACCTCATGCAGGTCCTTACAGAAATATTTGCTAATATCATTACAGTTCTGTATTAAAATATATTTATGGAGAAACTTCAATCCTAATATATAACATGTAACACAGATAACTATTATACACACACACACACACACACACACACACACACTTACAAAGTGATCCTATCTCACTGAAATGGAGAAAACTGAAAATGACTGCTCTGGGATCAGATACTTAGTTTTCATTTTATTTCATTTTAAATATCAGATTTGAAATTAATCCAAGGACCACCATGGAACAGAAAAATGTGTGTGTCAACATCATCTTTGAAAACTAAACTTTGCCAGGCACAAGCCCTATTTTAGTCCTCAATCCAATTTGATGCAGATAACGAGATTAATGCACAAGCTTCATTTTAATATTGTCTTTATTTTTAAAAAGCCCATTGACAGTGTCAAAGATTTTGATTAGATAATTTGATCACATTTCTCAAGCCAGATACAAATTAAAGTTGGAGCTAAAACAGAAAATCTTACTGTTTACTATTCAGAACAATCTTCCTATTTCAGGAAATGGCAGGGCTCCAAAAGCCACATGTGTACAAATGAAAATTCATAACATGTTATTCAAACTCCTGTTGTATTTGTGCAATTTACTAATTAGATATGGTAAGTATCAGCACTGAAATATCATGGTAATAGCATTAAAAAGGTAAAGAAAATCTACTCTTCTCAGTTCACTTCTCTTTATGAATGATATAAAAGCCTGTTTTGTGGCATAAATGCTCTGTATATCAAATATAAAATAAAACAGTAGGAATGCAGTGCATGTTTTAACAGAAGACTCATTTTCTGTAGGAGGAGCAGAAAAACTCTGAAGGAAGAATACTGTTAAGATTGGTGATATCTGAAATAAATCAAAGTAATACCCATGTATACAAAAAATTCCTTTTTCAAATTATATGCATCATATTACAAAAAATACCAACTCATTTGACTTCATTGGATCTCAACATGTAACTCTAAAAAGGAATCATCCCTTCGCAGTTATCTTCCCACTTTTTTAAAGATGTCTTTTTTTTAACCTCACTTATAGGATTCTTTGGAAATTGATCCATCATATAAATATATCAATTATATGTAATTATACACTTACAAGATATTAAATCCCAGGTCAATGGTTTTAAAAATAGAGAAGGTATTTAATTCTTGACTGGCACAAGAACTCTGATTCTCCAGCTGTCACGATTACTTTCTTTAGGTGCAATTCTCAGTCAGCCTCTGCTGGGCAGATATCTTTGTTAATAAAAATAATAATATCAAACATTTATGGATATTTACTGTGCCAGACATTATAAGTATTCTACATAAACTTTACCACGTAACCCCTTCTTTTGGTCAAATGAGGCCCTGCTACTCTGACAATCCATTTTAGGGCCTTAGAGAGTCTAGGCTTAGGGAAGTAGAATAACTTCTTGGAGTTCCACATTAAGGTGGTGCTTAAATTTGAACCTACACACGTCTGATTCCGGAGCTTACCTTCTGACTCACCATCGGGCATATACTGCCTACTAATTCCAATCTCAGCTATTTCTAATCAACACAAGACATCACCTACTGATAGCAATCATACTTGTATAAATATTTGTTAATGACCAAAATTTGCCAGCATTGGTTTTCAAGGTTGACACTGTTAGCAGCCACCTATTTCCTGCTTTCTAGTACTGAATTAAGCATCTTGAATGTATGAATTTTAGGACTCTGGAGTCAGGACACATTTTTCATGCCAACCTAAACAGAAAACATTTAATTCATTTTCAAAAAGGGATGAAAGGGAATAAATGTAAGGGGCACCTACTGTCTCCCGCAGGTTCCCATGGCAGCAGAGCAGGCTCAAGAGCCATCAGACAGTGAAAAAAAAAAGACACAAAATGAGAAGTGCTGGTTCTCTTACATGGAATCACATCAGAGGGAAAGCAGGAGCTAAGGCAATCTGATGTCTCAGAATGGAACCAGGGGGACAGATCAGGGGAAATGTAGGCTGGCGTCAGTGGCATGTTTCAACCTCCTCCTTTCCCATCTCCCTGACCCTACTTTGATGATCTGGGGACACACCTGCCCTTTGTCCTACAGCCTCTCCCTTTCTTCCTCAATTTATTTCATTATCTTTTTTCTGACTTCCTTCCTTCCTTCATACATATGGAGACAGTCTTGAAAGTGCCTATGAACACAAGTGCACACATTCTCCTTTTTAATCTCACCACATCTTCTCATTGTATTCTGTTACACAAACTGAGAAAATCCCTACCACTGTGCTAACATATCATTGTTTAAAGAAAAGAAAAAGAACTTTCAGATTTCTTAGAGACCACAGATTCGTAGTGAGTATATGTAGACAAAGCTAAAGAAAAGGAAACTCATGTTGTAAATTGCTTGTATTGATAAACAATAAATGTTTTCTACAAATCAATGAGCAAATACATGCACACACGCACATACACATACACACGGTTCTAAAGCTGCCATAATGAGTGAACTGATCTTTTAAGTGCTGATCAAAATACTATAATGTCTGAACAGTTTTCAGCTTTGCCGAGTCTTTCTCTGACTGCCACTCAGCACAGCTTAGTCCTCAAAAGCCAAAGCTACTTAATGGTCGAAGAGTCTGTATCTCTCAGTTCCCACGTCAGCTCAAAAGCTCACTGCCAGCACAATCCCTTCATAGTGACACACATGGGCCTGCTTTTCTTCTCTTTGCTTTGCTCGGTATGTTAAACATAGCTCAAGAAATCAAGGGCTAAATAAGCCAACTAAAGAAATAGATAGGTATTTGTTTAATGCTTATGGAATTGTGTGCTACCCATTATTCCTTCTTTCACTGAGCCAATCTTTCATATACTCTTTAATTCTTTCTTTTTTTTTTTCAATTAAATAATAGCATAGGGTTGGACACTTGGTCATTCTCACTCTTGAAGAAATTATAGTCTTGTTCATTGTTTCCCTAAAGAGCCTGGTTATAATAACCAAGGGTGCTATCTAAAAATAAAGATTTTCTTGCCTCTCTCTGAGAGAATCTGATACAGTAGAGCTGAGAGCGGGTGATATGGTGGTGATAATGATTATTTGTCCAAATTAATGCAGGTTGTCGTGTCTTTAACAGACATTGTGAAAGAAATTCTATATTAAAAATAGTTTAACCATTTTTCTATTTTGAATAGAATCAATCTAGAAACAACAACATAATGCTGATTTAGATACTACAAGGGTTCAGATATATTCACAGTAGCGTTGGAGAAAAATAATTTTATGTAAAAATGATTAACTATTAACTACTTAATTGATTGCACAAAGTGTTAGGAATAGCATCTTGAATGCCATGACAAAAGGATAATAGGCAAATATTCAATGTATTTTTAATTATTGTTGAACTCATGCTATCATTATTGTTTGTAGAATTCTCTAACACAAGTATTTTCCCTAGTGATTCATAACTGTGAGAATCTGTAGAAATCACGTTTTATCAAAAATACACAATTCACAGCCCCTTCCTAGGCTGACAAATCATATTTTCTAGTGGTAAAGACTAAAAATATGTATTTTAAAACAGTGGTTTTTGATAAAATCAAAACAAAACAAGAAAACAGTTAAAAACCAATATTCTCCATGGCAGTAGCCATAGCAGTCCAGAGTAGAGAAGTTAGGCCCAGAGTGACCAAACAAAACAGTGTTTAATTATGAGAAACCAAAACTAGCTATTACATTCCTTTCTAATTTGTAAGTATTTTTATAATATTGGTGTTAAGAGATAACCATGGCCTCATCACCATGACTAAATGTGGTATGATCCACCCTCTGAGAAGAGCTCTAGTCATTTCAAATAACGACTAATTAAAATATCTTATAGTACATTTGCATTGTGTGAAGATGCTTATTTTTTAAACAGATGATTTCTCTTAACTGAGTCATACACTAATAATAGGTAGGTTTAACGTTATACTTTGTTTTGCCTCTCCCTTCCTTTAGGATCTACTATTTGGAAACAAAGGAGGCAATTTTGGAGATGGTCAAATACAACTTTTTTTTAATGCCATAACCTATTACCAACTTGTAGATGAAAATTTCACCTTTAAAAAAATCTCTACTATAATCATATTTTTATTGTATGATCCACAAAATAGTTCAGACTTCTAGTCTGAGTTATTTTCCTTTTAATTGAATGCACAAATAAAAGGATGTTTATGCAGATTAATTTATGAAAACCTAATGTGAAATCCTATCTTTCCACATACTTTCCAACATGGATAATTCAGAGTTTATATAACTTCTATAAGTCTCAATGTTTTTGAGATAATTAAATGCAGTACGCTCTATGTTTTCTAAGTGTGGGGCCCACTATTTGTGCGTTAGCTCCCCCCAAATGACAGAATTGACAAGGTGGTGCCAAAGACTCTTCTAACTTGGGGAGGAAAAGAAAAAGAAAAAAAAAACCCTCTAGCTATATTATGAGAGGTAGAGAAGTGATAAACAGAGAGAGACATGGTACCTCGAAACAGGTAGCTGGTTGCCATGGAGGTAGCTTGGCCTAGCACCATTAGCTAGGGCTGTTAAACAAATGAAATTTACTTTCCACATTCTTCCTCAGTGCCAGTCAGTTGGGTATTTTTAATCATCTGTGAATTTTCAGAGTCCTTCTAAAACCATTACTAAGATGTGAGAGGTTAATCCCACCTCCTGACCTCATAGAGCTGTGGGCCAGACCTTTGGAATTCTAAAAGGCAGTGAGGTCTCCTTCCTTCTGATTTAGTTTCACAGGCTCCTGGGACATCAATTTTTAAAGGCCTAGTCAACAGATTACAGAAATCATTCAAGTTAAATTTTTATTAGAAAAAAATTACTTCACAAATACCCTTTCCTGTGAAAATATAAACTTAAATATCTTTAGCTGAAGAGGAATAGCAGAGCACTTGAAAGATTTTTGGAATGTGGATATGTAGTCCTATGATTAAATAGTTTTTCTGGTGGTTCTGTTGAATAATTAGTATCAATTACTATTTCCAAAGGCATCAAAATTCGTTAGAGGTAATTGGCCAGGTCTCTTACAGAAAAAGCATCTGGGAGACGACTATTGACAACAGTTCCAGGTACACTAAACATCCAGAAAACCTTTCATTAGTTCAGTTTTTAAGAATGGGTTGTGATGCATAGTAGGATTCATCCTATTTCTAAAGAGGTTACCAGGGCAGCTTGCGAGGCATAGCAGTTTAGCGCTGCCTTCAGCCCAGGGTATGATCCTGGAGACCAGGGATTGAGTCCCAGAGCGGGCTCCCTGTGTGGGGCCTGCTTCTCCCTCTGCCTGTGTCTCTGCCTCTCTCTCTCTCTCTCTCTCTCTAATAAGTAAATTTAAAAAAAATAAAGAGGCTACCAGCCTGTCAAAGGTTCTCAGAATCTTCACTTTACAAATTCAATATATAGAACTTATTTGGGGCTTCAAAACTGCTTTCTAGAAGATATACTTGTTTGTAAGGATCTGGAATTCCAGTTGTATTGGATTTTTAAAAAAAATTTACTCAGAAATTATTTCAATTCACTAATTTGGGCTTCATTCTTTCATTTCTCATCTATTCCTATGACCACCTGACCTAGAGTCACAATGTCTCAAGGAGTACACTGGATGATTGATGCTATCACAGTCTCATCAGATCAGTTTTAGGGTGAGGGAACAATACCTATGGTCTTCTTCTTAGTAAGTAAAGATGTATTTTAAGTAAAAACTTTGGATTTGGATTTGGATTTCTTTTCTTAATTGTGGTAAAGTATCTGCATTACTCCATTGGCATTCGTAAGGCAGCTGGTTGGGTTAGGATTTTGGTCTATGCTCTTGGACCAAAATGAAGCAAAATAATCTCCTTAGGGATCAAACACTCTACCTCAGCATCAGTATTATCAACTTTAAAACAAATTGGGGGTAGCTTCGGTGGCTCAGTGGTTTAGTGCCACTTTCAGCCCAGGGCATGATCCTGGAGACCCAGGATCGAGTCCCACGTCAGGCTCCCTGCATGGAGCCTGCATCTCCCTCTGCCTGTGTCTCTGCCTCTCTCTCTCTCTCTGTGTCTCTCATGACTAAATAAATAAAATCTTTAAAAAATAAAAAAATAAAAATAAAACAACTTGGGCTGACCAGCTTCAGCATAAACCAGACAACAACTGAACCTAAAACTCCTGACAGTTCAGCCAATTAATCTAACCCTTGCTTACATATTGCATTTAGGAATCTTCCAGAATTAAGGACAATAGACTCCTCATTTTTAAAATTGAAGCTGAGAAGAAAGGTGGTCTTCTTGAAATCTTACAAAATGTTCAAGTTTGTCTTCTATAAAATAATCACAGTCCTAAGAGGATTTGACTAGCTAGTTCATCCAGGTGTGTAGGTAACAGTGAGCAACTGTGACACTACTGAGGTAATCTGATCAATCTACCAAAATATTTACAAATGAAACACACAAAACATAGGCAAGGGCGTAAAGCAATAGATTTTAATGAATGTAAATTGTTATTTTAAAAATAGCCATATACTCTCCAAGAGTGAACACTAAATTTGATCCCCTAGCCCGCCCTTCTGCTGCCTGCTTCAAGTCTTCTCCATCAAATCAATGACAATGATATTCTGCAATGCAAAGGCAAAAGGACTGGGGTCATCATCCTTGACTCTTCTCTTTATCTCTCACACCGATTCATTACCAAGTTCTGTAAGCTATATCTTCAACATATATCCAAACTCCAACCACTTCTAACATTCCATCTACTACCAATCAGCTCCTGCCTAGATTATTCCAATGTTAGCATCTTATAGTCTATACTTAACACAGCAACCAGAGTAACAACATTAATAAATATTGCCACGTCAAGTCACACATTTATTCAGAATTCTTCATAAACTTCTTGTTTATTTAAGAATAACACTCACTCCTCCCCACTGCCCACCGTTGATCTCTGGTCTTGTTAGCCATTTCTTCCATCTATCACCATTCTCCTCCTCACTGGCTTCCTTGTGGTTTCTTAAGCAAACCAAACATGCTACGACCTTGAGGAATTTCACTTACTGTCCCTTCTGCCTAGAACTTCTCCCTGATGGGCTATGGCTTGATCTTGTACCTCCCTTATGTCTCTGATCCAATGTTACCTTTCTGAGAACACTTTGCTGACCACACTATCTATAGTAGCCACCACCCTGTTCTGTACCATGCTATCCTGCTTTATTTGACTTCAAAATACTCACCAATATCTGGCACACTATGTATTTCTTCTTTATTTGCTTATTTTCTGTCTCACAAAACCATTAGAATTACAACTCCATGCACAGGGGCTTTCTTTTTCTTTCTTTCTTTCTTTCTTTCTTTTCTTTCTTTCTTTCTTTCTTCCTTCCTTCCTTCCTTCCTTCCTTCCTTCCTTCCTTCCTTCCTTTCTTTCTTTTTCTTTCTTTCTTTCTTTCTTTCTTTCTTTCTTTCTTTCTTTCTTTCTTTCTTTTTCTTTTTCTTCTTCTTTCTTTTTCTTTCTTCCTTCTTTCTTTCTTTCTTTCTTTCTTTCTTTTCTTTCTTCTTTCTTTCCTCTTCCTTTCTTTCTTTCTTTTAAAGATTCTACTCATTTATTAGATAGAGAGAGTGTGTGCACACAAGCAGGGTGGGGATGGGAAGGAACAGAGGGAGAGGGAGAAGTGGATTCCCTGCTGAGCAGGGAGCCCAACACAGGAGTCCATCTCAGGACCCTGGTACCATGACCTGAGCTGAAAGCAGATGCTTAACTGGCTAAGCCAAGCAGGCGCCCCTCAGCAATTTTATTTTGGTTACTGCTATATTCCCAATACCTGAAAAATACAAGGAACAGAGAAGGAAATTAATAGCATTTGTTGAATGAATCAATGATGAAGAAATGCATGACTAAACAAAAAAAATGAAGGATTGTGAAACCTATAAGTAGCATGGAATTTTCCATTGTATGCCATTTAACTCTCATAAGAGAACTTTTAACTCTCATGATGACTTTTAAAAATACATTTTTGGGGGGCCTGGGTGGCCCAGTTGGTTAAGTATCTGACTTTCAATTTTGACTCAGGTCATGATCTCACAATCTTGAGCTCAAACCTGGGTCTGGCCCCCAGTTCAGTAGAGAGTCTGCTTGAGATTCTCTCTCCCCTGTCCCTCCTCTGCTGTGCTCTCTCTCTCTTTCTCAAATAAATAAATAAATCCTTGAAAAAAAACCACATTTTATAGGGAAAAACCCCACAGAAACACATATCTCAAAGAATATAAGCTGATATACTATAGATATTCCTTTCTCACTCATACAAGGAAGACAAATAGTAGCACATAACTCATCTCAAGTCTAATAAGAGGGGCTTCAGTGCAATCACATTGAAAGCTGGTTGTGTTTCCTTTGCAGTTGTATAAATTTGGGAAGAGAGCAAGGTGTTCTCATTATCTTCAGGGTTATGTTGGGGGTAAGACATGAGTTTCTCAGTTACTGGCAGGGTGACGGGGCAGCATAAAGGAGAGTTGCTGCTGCATTGAGATTGACCTGCACACTCATATTTTCTTCGGGTAGTCTTTTTATTTCTACAGTTGGTCATGATAGAAACCCAGTTGGGTTGGATTCATTACCCATTAGTATGAATCACTGAGCCCTTGATTGTACAGTCCATGTATGGTTTTTGCAGGTTTCCTATAACTGATACCATAACATTGTTGCAATCAAAGTGGCTCTGGGACCTCCTGTTTTAACCTATACTTATTCCTCCACTATTGTTAAGCCACATCTTGTCTTGAATGCCTCAAGCCAATATAACTGTTTGTTTTACTTATTAACCCACTGGCATGAAACACTGGAAACATCCTATTGATAGAATAAGCTTCCTCTATAAAGAGCTTCTTTTTTGTGTTGACTTAAAGTTTTTTTTTTAACATAATAACCCAAAGTCATAGACAAATAAACAAACATTTTATAAGTTAGTCATGAGATACAATGGTAAAAGATGTTTGCCCAACTTTTACTTTTTTGTTTCTTTGAGTCATGAATTTTACAATGTAAAAATTATCACAACATATGGATCACTGGTTCATAGAAGATGTTCGATACTTCAGGACTTTACCCATGGTTGAAACCGGCTCTTTGTAAGTTGTTCCATGAGTCTCTATCTCTAGCTACTTCTGAATTTTAGGTTTATGTGGTTGAGCCCATGGGGAAAAAAATGGACTATTACCCTCCTTATTGACCATATAGTTTGTGAACCAGAGACAACTCAAATGTGTTTGTGGAAGGATTCTTAGTTAACCTCCACAGATTGAGAGGTCTTAGCCAATGGATTATTAGGAGTTTCCTCCATAGTTGGGAATCTTTGATGATTCCCAATTTTATGGCCATATTCTAAAGGATTCACTAAGATTTCTTTAAAAAAAAAAGATTTATTTACTCATGACAGACACACAGAGAGCGCGAGAGAGAGGCAGAGACACATGCAGTGGGAGAAGGAGGTTCCATGCAGGGATCCCGATGTGGGACTCAATCCCGGGACTCTGGGGTCACACCCCAGGCTGAAGGCGGTGCTAAACCACTGGGCCACCAGGGCGGCCCAAGATTTCTTTTTTTATTGTCATTAATTTTTAATTATTCTATCTATGCTGATTTTTCCAATGAAATCATTAATCACTGCTCGTGAAAAAGGATTCCCTGATTTCTAGGGGTGTTGAACCTATCATTTCAATTCTACTTGGTGCCTGCATGTAACATAGAGCCATCTCTGTTCCAGCTCATTGTTTCTCCTCCTCAATCTTAGTAGTTATAGGATTCTACATAAAACCATGAGTATATGTTGAGAAAAGCATGTATCCTAAGAATATGCCTAACTCACAAATGCACTTACATCTTCAGGACCTGATCAGGCCAGGTGCCATAATCCCAACTTCTACTTTATTATGGGGTGCTCCTGGCACATAAGACTTGTAGATAAGTGGATCAGATAGCACCACATGCATAAAAGAAGGATCTATTAAGTCATATATGGTTTCCTGACATTTGATGATCAGGTATTCATTTTTTCCTGGAGCCGGTATCAAATCAAGAGCTAGTTTTAAAAGGAAACTCTATATGAAAATGAGGTTGTGCTTTTAATCTAGTACCTAAAGATCTCTGCTAAGGAAACTTTATTCAGGCTCCATATAGCAACCCTATTCAATAGAGACAAAGTGAAAAATGACAGAGCTACTTGTATTCCAGCCTTCAATAGCTGGAGAGGATTCTAACAATAGTCAGGTAAACTAATTTTTTTCTTTTTTTAGATTGGGACATCTTAGCGATATGGTTTTTGTTTCCAAAACCAAAGAGGAAGCACATTGCTAGTTTCATAGAACATGGAGATACAAGATGTAGCAAATTTCTCTTTTGTTATCCCAAATCATAGAACATCACAATTTTGTTGGCTTTATCTCCTATCTGCTGGTATCGTTTAAGGCATCTAAGGGTACCTGCTACTTCTTTATCTCTAGTTCCTATAGGCATGGTGGTAGAAATGTAGTAGAGCTGCTGTAGTCTGTGAAATATAGAGACAATCATGGTCACTAAGGACCATATTAGGTTCACAGAAACTGAGAATTGATGTAACCTGAGGAAAGTTGGTAATGGTCTAACTTATTTCACTGCCAAATAAACTTTTTTAAAGGCTCATTGGGATTTTTAAAAAAGAGGAAAAAAAGACCCCCCCCAAGTTAATACCTTTATATCAGGGTAGAAATACACTCATTCTTTAGCTTCAGTAAGCAGAATAGCAGTTACGGTTGGTACTATACCTGATTAAGTTTCTATGTATGCACTGTCCAAAATCCTTTCATCTTCTTTACTGGGCAAATAAATATATGTATATGATAGAAATCAACTCTGAATCTTCCAGAATTTTTGGTGATGATAATAACTTCTGTAATTCTGTGTTCCTTCCTGGTACATAATATTATTATTGATCATCATTCAAGTTTTTAAAATTTACTATACTGATAGAGAAACAAATGCCTAGGAACTTCAGACTGTTAATTCTCATTAGAGGAACCCTCACACCAGAGTTAAGGAATCAATGTAGGGAATCTGCTATTTGCTAAGGCTTTATATTCCCGTGATATACAAATAGTTTTAAAAATCAACATATATTTGTTTGTGGACCCCAATGAGCTTGCCATAAGCAACTCTTGGATAAAACTCTTATATCAGCTTACCACTAAAACCTTGGTTAACATCTGGCTCCCTAGAAATTAGAGGTGGCTAAAATCAAAAGTCTGAGTATTTTCCTTTTTCAATTGTAAGTTACTGAAGCTGTAGATACTTTTAAGGAAGACTAAAGGAAGTTGGTAGAACATACTTATTATTTAAGGATCCTTTTTTAAGAGTACCCAGCTCCTTTTTCATTTAAGATATTTTTGCTATGATATGACTCAGGTGTTGGAATTGATAACTCTTTAGTGGATATACCCATATCCCTACTGATGTCAGGAGGCCATTTTCTAGCCTACAGAGAGCATTTTAAAGTTGTTGTTTTAAACTCATATCTATTTTATCCCTGCCATTGAAGTATATACTCTTATTAACACAGTCATAATGAATTCCTAGTTTTCAATCTGCATCTTAATCTGAAAAGTTAAATATTTGAGCTTGCCTTTAATTTTTAAAGTTATAAAATGATATATTGATATTTAGAAGTCTTTCATGTGGTTCTAAGCAATAGAAACTTGGGTCAGTATCAGTCCCATAAGAACCTTCTTGTCTCACATATCTTTCATCTTTTCCAACACGGTAGGGGGCTATAAAAAGCATTAGCCATCTGGAGAAGAAGACAGTTCTTTCACTGGGATTCCTTCCTTCCTTCCTTCCTTCCTTCCTTCCTTCCTTCCTTCCTTCCTTCCTTCCTCCCTTCCTCCCTTCCTTTCTTCCTTCCCATTTTTTTTCATACCTTCAGTTTGCTGAATGTGGATATAATTTATTCTTCTTTTACTCCTTCAAGATCCTTGACAAATTTATTAATAATTCCAGGTTCTCTGTATCACAGTCTGCTTACATCTCTAAGAAATCCCCATGCTCACTCTCCTCCTTATGTGGTCATGGTCATCATCTTGTCCATGGCAAAAAACACACAATTCATTCTCTAGTAAACTCTGGAAGTGCAAGCTACTCAAATGCAACTACTACCTTTTTTTTGGGGGGGGGGGTTGTCAATCAGAGTTAGATGGCCCAACTTTTGTCTTTGACTTTTATCAGGAGTCATAAACCAGTCCATTCTGTATCTCCCAATACCACAAGAGATTCATTTTAAGCTGAGTAGTCTCATTGAATTCTCTCTTAGTAGACTTGAAGTGAAAACTAGGCAAATTTATTTCTTCTCTTTTTGAGAGAGGAACATAAAACTCACATTAAAAAAAATCTTCTTTACATATCCTTAATATTTTTAATGAAATTGCAAAGCTTAAGAACTTCTAACCAAGTCTCATACATTTCTCTTTCTGCCTAATATCTCACTCTCATATCTTATCATTCATGCAAAAATTTCCACTTTAACATTTTGTTATACTAATGGAGCTAAGTCTGATGTTGGGCAGCTAACAATAACAAAATTCTTTCATAGTGATTCTTCTCTAAATGTGCTCAGTTGACTATATTCCTTTTAAAGAGTGGCACAATATGTATATTGTGTCTTGAGCAAATTAGATGAAAAGAAAGCAAGTAGAACTTACTGAGAATATGTCATATGAAAGGTATTCTGCTAAGTGTTTTCTCCACATAAGGGAGATGATAAATCTAGAAGAAAAAAATGGGGGGTGGGAAAGGTGATGCACTAATATTAGGGAAGTTTTTAAATACGTTTCATTCAGCAAGAGAGATTATTAAGAGAGTGGACTGAAGAAATCTCCATCACCACCAAATTTGCAATTTTGTCCCTACTCTTCTCTTTCATCAGTTATGTGTTCTTGCTCCAATTGAATTAAACACATTGGTCATCCCCTGGGCATTCTGTAACATAGTTTCTAAAGATTCAACTTTAAGTTCACTCTTCAGTTGTCTTTTCTTAGCTTGTCCTCAGTATACCTCCAATCTATACTCACTGAATTAATTTGAGAAAATTCCATGAACATTTATACAGACTCTTAGAACAATTCCACATGAATGGACTCCTTCAAATTCTAAAAGTCCACCTTTCTTCCTGTGTGAAATAAATACCCAAATATTGGATAAATCAATTTTTATTTGTGGAAGAGAGAAATTATAGAATTCTACCTTTTTAAAAAATAGGTTCATTTGTTGAACAAATGGGTTTTTCATTTTATATATGAAATGTTATTTCTCACAAATATACCTCAGCTGATATTTTGGATAAGCATAGGAACAAACTATTTCTAAGGCACTGTGATTTTTACATGTTTATGCCATGGATAATTTTTAGTCAATAATTTAAGTATTTTCATTTATGCATCACTGTCTTTGGTTAGCTCTAATCAGAAAAGATAGATTTACCTTGGCAATGATTTTCAACAAGAAAATGATTTATCATTGTTTCCCAAGAAAGGTGTTGTCCAGTGTTCTGCTAATTTTAAAAGTACACAGGACTAGTTTCAGAATGGAGTATGTGCAAACACCATATTATTTACAGCAAACTAAATATAATGCCTTGATTTGGCACTGCCTGCTTGATATTTCTCTTGAAAACTGTTACATATGTTTGTTTTGAGTTTCTGCCAAAATAGCAAGATTGTTAAATATCTTTCATGTACTTCTCTTTAAATGCAAGGAAAGATTACAGATTACCTTAGCTTAACTTTTATACAACAGTCCAATGGGCACTAAATCCTTTGGAAGAAAAGAATAATATTTGAATTATATAGAAAAAAAGCATGTATAAACACAAATGTATCATAACTGTAACATGTCAATATTCATTTTTATACCTAAATCAACTCTATCCATTATATTGTGACTTGTTTTTAAATTACATGTAGAATACAGTGAGATTGTAATTAGGTGGGGGTTGATTATCTAGGTTGTCAATTATTCAGGGGTTTTGCTTCCCCTTCTTCTTCTTCCTGCTGTCCACATTTCGGACAGTTATCACCTTGTTAGTATTTCTATTCTCTGCTTGTTAGTGAGACTGGCAGGGAAAGGAAAAAGGTGTGAAAACTTAAATCCATAGATATGATTACTTGCAAGACTTTCCCGCAAAAGCTGGTAGTGGAAGAGTTTGAAGCTAATTGTTAAAATTATGTTTGAGGTATGTGTCTTTCACTTACACTTGTTTACCTAATCCTCCATATATCAGAGAATTAAAAGGAAGCTGCAATCCCTACAAAGAGTAGAAAATTATGGAAGCTTTTTGAGAAAATTACTTTAGATGGGATTCTGAGGAACCTTATGTAAAATGCTCAACCTAATAATTCAAATTTTTACATTTCAGACAATCATATTGGAAAAAGTTATAATTTGCTCCCTAACAAACTGTTCAGACACATAATTAAACCTTGACCAAATATGACTGATGAATCTCTTTAATTGGGACAAAATGTGAATCTGAAGGTATTTCATATATTTATGTTTTGCAGGAAAATCACGGTATATAACAGACATGTTTAAATGTTTTACTATCCTTTATTTAAAAGTTTTATATTTTTTCTTTGGGTAAATCTGGGTGTGTTTGAAAGCATTTTTCTAAGTCTATTTTTAAAGATATGCAATTCACATGATTTGAGACATTCCATTTTTTTACTCCTCCTAAATATTAAAACTTCATGTAAACATTCATTTTTAAATAATAGTCATAAAATATTTATTGAGCATTAACTTCATGCCCAACATACATTAGACATTTGAGATAAAACGGGAAGCAATTTAGACATTGTTATGCCCTCACAGTACTCACAGTCTGAGAGTGAAGGCAAACATTGTTCAAATAACCCTACAATACCTTTTGCACCCCATTCAGGGTGAAGCTCATCAAAGAATGATATGAAGGACAGGAGGAATAATCCAAGCACTCAATTTAGTAGATCTCTGCAATTTCAGGCCAATTTAGGGCTCCATAAATGAGTCTTTTCACTTTTCCCTAGAGTCCATCATTTCTGCCTTGATTATTAGAACACATGAGACAATGTGAAGTTATAGTAACTTGACCTACAAATATACATTTTAAAGAAAGTGAGATGTGAAAGGGAATATAAAGGAAGGGAAAAGAAATGTTGGGAAATATCAGGAAGGGAGACAGAACATAAAGACTCCTAACTCTGGGAAACGAACTAGGGGTGGTGGAAGGGGAGGAGGGCGGGTGTTGGAGGGGAATGGGTGACGGGCACTGAGGTGGACACTTGACGGGATGAGCACTGGGTGTTTTTCTGTATGTTGGTAAATTAAACACCAATAAAAGTTAAAAAAAAATAAATAAAAAAAATAAAGAAAGTGAGAAAAAATAATAGATCTATAATATCTCCCCAAATCACCAATATAGATACTTGATTTAGAAATTTATTTATAATCCAACCCCATTTTCTCCTGTCTCTTTTTTGACCCCCCTGATTATCCCAGTCAGTAGCGCTCTGAGGATTCTGCTCCTCCCCTGAAAGATCACAAAACACTGCCTCTTGCAATGCCCAAATTAGGCTTGAATGCCCAAGTTATTATAAATTGGAAATGGTTTATTTCTTTCAACCTACATATTTTGTACTGCACAACTTTTTGTAGTGATAGATGACAAGAAAAATTTGTCTTAGAATTCTGTGATAAGAAGTAAAGAACTAAGTTTTCCTTTCTGTTATGTCTTATCACACTAATCAATGGCTGATGGCAGAAGAAAATCTTTTTCTTTCTTTCTTTCTTTCTTTCTTTCTTTCTTTCTTTCTTTCTTTCTTTCTTTTCTTTCTTTCTTCCTTCTTTCCTTCCTTCCTTCCTTCCTTCCTTCCTTCCTTCCTTCCTTCCTTCCTTTTCTTTCTTTCTTCTTTCTTTCTTTCTTTCTTTCGTCTTCTTTCTTTCTTCTTCTTCTTCTTCTTCTTCTTCTTCTTTTCTTTCTTTCTTTTTTCTCTTTCTTTCTTTCTTTCTTTCTTTTTCTTCTTTTCTTTCTTTCTTTCTTTCTTTCTTTCTTTCTTTCTTTCTTTCTTCTTTCTTTCTTTCTTTCTTCTTTTTCTTTTTTTTAACACGCCTATTATGGGGATCCCTGGGTGGCACAGCGGTTTAGCGCCTGCCTTGGGCCCAAGGCGCGATCCTGGAGACCCAAGATCGAATCCCACGTCGGGCCCCTGGTGCATGGAGCCTGCTTCTCCCTCTGCCTATGTCTCTGCCTCTCTCTCTCCGTGACTATCATAAATAAATAAAAATTTAAAAAAGAGACTATTTCAAAAAAAAAAAAACCACACCTATTATGACAGGTGGCTTATGGTCCAGATGGTATCGTTCAGCATGGTGGAGGCTTTGTCATGTTGGGTACCTGATGACCCCATCTTCGCTTTGATTTTCTTTGGATATGTAGCCTGAATGAAAAGTAACTTTGTATGTATTAAGCCATTGAGAATCTGAATTGTTCATTAATGCAACAGAAACTAGCCCATCCAACTACTACATTTAAGTTCCAGTTTTTTCTCAGATATGTCCACTTACATCTAAAGTAGAGTTTAAAAATACTCCCAAGTATGATAATAAACAATAGGCAGGTAACAATAAGACAACAAAAAGTAGGAGAAACATTTTCTCTTGTGTGTTATCCTTATTATTAATAATTTATCCCAAATAGATTATTAATAATAATGTTCACTAAACATGATATGTGGTACAGAAGAAATTCTATGTCACACATGTACATACATATTTAGAAAAATCTTTTGAATATTTTAATGAAGGAAGCAGTCTTTTCCTACAAATTGCTGTAATTAAATCCACCTATGTTATTACAATGGAGAAGTAAGATTTTGTTTCATGCAACAGATTGGTGCACTTCCATATGGTGTTCTATCAGAATAGAGTCATTATTAAGGCCATTGAGTTATTGGTTGAAAGAATATTCTGAGGAATTCAGTATTTATCTTTTGCATATTTTCTATCACAATAAAATGAGAGATTGGTATCATTTGAGATGACTCAAGGCATCAGATAGCAAACAGGCTGAGGATGCATTTATCCTGTTGTTAATTAAAAGAAGACCTGGTCTATGCTTCCAGGACATGAAGGCAACTGTCCTATCGAATCATGGTTATGACACATCTTTTCCATTGCAGGACATACCCAAAATGGAATATGATCACTCTACACTTCAGCTTGACCAGTCTCCATTTTATATTCAATGGGAACTCCCTAATTGCTGATTAGTAGTATAAAGAAATGTCTGTCATATATACTGACAATACCCTAATTAGTGAGGTCCCTTGTAGTACATTTGTGTTTACAAGAGTAATTTTTTTCTATATAATTAGAATTAGTGAGTGCCCCCACCGCTCCCAGTTAGGACACTGAGTATGCTGAGACTCAGCCCTCCTCCTCCTCAAAAATAAATAAATAAATAAATAAAATAAAAATAAATGCGGCTTCTAGCTTATCTCATGCCAAAGTACATAGTCATCAAACCCAGCAAGTTAAAAAAATATATGGTTCTTATTCTTTGTGATTATTTGACAGATTTATGTATTATGAAAGACTACTTTTTCACCAGAGTTTAATTTTATTGACGTTGAGTTACACAAATGAGTTTTTAAAACACTGGTCATATTTCAAAACATTCATGTGTATCGTGAAGAATTTTGCCAATTTCAAAGTTAAAGAGAGCAGTATCTACACAAGCCTGCACATTCTTACTTCAAAAATGAACTGTGAAATTGGAGATACTGTAGAACTAGAGTCCATATAAGATTACTTTCTCTTCCTACTCAAACTGCAAGTTTAGGAGGTTCTCAAAACTACTCTTGGTTTTGATAATTTGCTGGAGGACTCCCAGAACTCTTTGGAAGCTCTGTACTCATAGTTTATTATAAAGAAAAGGTACAGATTAAAATCCATCAATGGAAGAAGTGCATAGGGCAGAGTATGGGAAAATACTAAATATGTATGGAGCTTTCATTGCCTTCTCACCATGGAGTCAGAATGTATTAATTCCCCACCATGAATTTGTCACAACATATATGGAGCATCATCAACCACTGAAGCTCACCCAAGCCCAGGTGTACAGAGTTTTTACAGAGGCTTCATATCATAGGCATGACCGAGTGATTGCTCATGTGATTACTCTTACTCCCAGGTCAACCCATACCATGTAGCCCAAAGCCTTCACCACACATCACAAACAAAGATTATCAAGCAGGGTCTGAGGGCAAGGTCCAGATATCACTTTGGGCAAAGTTAAGTTCTTCACTACACAGATACACAGCTTATTCCTCTGAAAAGTCCCTTGAAAGATGGCAAATTTTGAAGGACAATTCTGCACCTTTTGTTTGCTTGTTTTTACCTTTTTAAGACTGTTTTCATCTTAGAGAGTTATTTCGAAGTATTTCTAAGATTTCTTAACACATCCCTAAATTCTCTATCATGTCAAAGATATGAATTTTTTTTCCCATTCATTCTAATTCTCCTTTTAAGACTAAGGAGTGATCAACTCTTGTAGCTGTCACCAGCAAATTGATAGTACTTCTGACTTAAACAGCTGTGTGTGTGTGTGTGTGTGTGTGTGTGTGTGTGTGTGTCTTTGCCTAGTTAACATATCTACTGGTAACTCTGAGATTATAGAAGTCATTGGAACTTAAAGAATTTGAAATCTAAATAAGCCATTAAATCAATCCACATGAATTCAATTGTAAGAAGAGCTTTCATTTTTGTGTTCTTTAAACAGTAAAACTTATACAAATTTATATAATCAACTAATAATTATATAAAACAATATAGGTTACTATTTAGCATGCAAATCTATTCATCATGGGTACATACCTGTTAATAACTTTTTAAAACAATTTTTGTGAGATCTACCAGTTGACACCTAATAAACAACTTTATCTTGACCATATACTTAAAAGGCAATACAACTACTGCTAAAAATATTGGCTATAATCCACATTTAAAATATTCATATATGCATTTATTTAGTTAGTCCAAAATTATGATGTAAAGTACATCAAAAGGAGAAAATTTGTGAAATGGCTATATGCATATAGTTAAGGTTTACTACAGAGAGCCAAGTAGGGAATACTATTTATGTATTCTTAAAACATTGAGCTTCTTTATTTAAGCTAAAGAATTGAATATGTAAGTAAGAAAAATAGTAGAATCATTTTTATTTATTTTAATTAAAATATTTTTCCCTTGGAACAGCTAATGATATTTCAAAGATCCATTTCCCTAGTGCTTGACCATAATTCAAAGACATAAGTGGGTAAACTATTATGTCTTACCACACAAGTAAGAGGTAACCTTTGAATTTCTAATTGAATTTTAAGAAAATAAATGATTTTTAGGTTTTCATGTTATTAAGCAGGATAAATACAGAGAATTCTCTATTATGCAAAGCTGCTAATAGAAAGAGAAAACGGATCAGAACAAATGAAGCTCCTTCCCTTTTTTTAAAAAAAAAAATTTTTTTTAAATTATTTATTCATGATAGTCAGAGAGAGAGAGAGAGGCAGAGACACAGGCAGAGGGAGAAGCAGGCTCCATGCACCGGGAGCCCGACGTGGGACTGGATCCCGGGTCTCCAGGATCGCGCCCTGGGCCAAAGGCAGGCGCCAAACCGCTGTGCTACCCAGGGATCCCAGCTCCTACCATTTTAAAGCAAACATAGAAAGGTAAAGTCAGTCTATCTCTCTATTCTTTGTCTATTTCTGACTCTTTCAATCTGTCTCTGTCTTTCCTCCTCTTTGTAAAACAAGAATGAGTCATTCATAAGCCTTGAAGTTCTTCAACATACATGTGCCCTACTTGTTTATCACCATTACCCCTAGTTTGTTATTTTTTAATACTGATAACTTCTTTATTTATTTTCAAGTAGATCATTACATTTTTATTTCCATTTTGCAATTGTAAAAGTTATCTTAAAAATGCTCAAATATCTTTTGTTGTTGAAAGCTGGAAGAGGAAACTGTATGTATTAGTAGCATTGGATTGATTAATGCATATAAAGTTAGTAAGTTGCTATCAGCAAATACATGGAGTTTAAATTAGAATTAGAATTTAACATTGCATTACTTAGTGGAATTGTTATACTTTATTGTAATGTAGACCAGGCATCAAAATATTAGTTATTAGTTAAATAGCATTAAAAACTGAAATAGTAATATAGAGTAATAATTCATGTCAGACCTTTGTAAAACATCGGAAATATTCCAGAATACTTGAAATATATTTTTGCATTCTAAACCTTCCAAATATAGGGGTCATAGAAATACTTATAAAGGTATAAAGAAAACAGAATTTAAAAATACTGCTATTGGGGCACCTGGGTGGCTCAGTCAGTTAGTTGGGTATCTAAATCTTGATTTCAGCTGAGGTCATGATCTCAAGATTGGAAGATCAAGCCCTAGTCAGGCTCTATACTCAGCATGGAGTCTGCTTTTCTCTCTCCTTCTGCTCCTCCCCCTCACTCACCTTCTCTCTCTCCCTCTCTCTAAAATAACTAAGTAAATAAATAAAATCTTGAAAAAATACTGCTATTTTTCAGTTTTTGATTATAGTAATGTACTTTGTGAAAAAAGAATAGGGCAATTCTGAGATTTGTGATATAATGTTTTCTAAGCTTATTTGACTATAAAACCTATGTTCATGGAGCATCTGAAAATCACTTTATGGGCCTACTAAGTAATATATCATTGATCTACCAAGTAATTTACCATTTTTAAAAAATTCCAATAACCTACATTGTATTTTATCATTCCATGATACACACAAAATATTTTAGGACCTGCCTTTTGGAACCAGAAATATTTAATCACAAAAAATAATAATTGTATAGTAGTGAAGAAAATGTGAATATTACAAGAGACCATTATCATGTACTTATCTGTCAATGGTGGGATGGTGGTATATTTCATTTGTGTTCTATAAATGCTATCATTTGAAGATATGGTTATATTTTATTGAGTTCATGAAAAAAGAAATATCTTCTTTCAGAAGGAGGTGAAATAAGCAAACTATGGGCATTAATATCTATGAAATTGTTAAAATGAAATGGGCAGTGACCAAAAAGTAACTGTAACATAAACAAACTGGGACTACTCTTCAGAAGAGTATTAAATAGATTCATATCATGTTCTAAATCTATTCCAAGTATGGAAAATCTCCAAGTAAGCCCTTTCTCAAGTCAATTGGTATTTTGAAGATACAGTGTGAATTAATAAGAACGGAAGTGTGAACAATAAACCAGGTGTTATATAAAGAGTAAATACACCTAATGATGGGAAAGTCAGACCTTTTATATTAAGATCAGGAACAAGGTAAAAATATCCCCCATTTTACTCATTTTCAACACCATGCTGAAAGTTGCTAATGCAATAAACTAAAAAAAAATTAAAGACATATAAATTAAGTTGGAAGAGTTACAACTACCTCTGTTCACAGATTACATGACAATCTATGTAGAAAATTGAAAACAGTCAACAAAAGCAACAACAGTAACTTCTGAAATTAAAAGAGATTATAGCATTGTTGGGAAAACATAGGCTATTATACAAAAGTCAATTATTCGTCTGTATATTGCCAATGAACAAGTAAAATTTGAATAAAAACACAATGCTATTTACATCAGCACTCCCAAATGTAATAATTCAGTATCACCTAACAAAAAATTTGTATAAGATCTATATAAGGAAAACTGTAAAAGTCTGATGAATTAAATCAAGGGAGAACTAAATAAATGGAAAGATATTCCATGTTCATGGATAAAAAGACATTCATATTGTCAAGATGTCAGTTCTTCCCAACATGATCTACAGATTTAATGCAATCTCAGTCAAAATCGTGGAAGTTATTTTGTATATCTCAACAAATTAATTCTAAAGTGTATATGGAGATGTAAAAGACCCAGAAAAACGAACACAATATTGAGGAATAACAGAGTTGAAGTACTGATACTACCCAGTTTCAAGACTGAATAGAAAGGTACAATAAATAATGCAGTGTAATATTCGAGAAAGAATATCAAATAGACCAATGGAACAGAATAGAAGGCCCAGAAATAGATGCACAAACATATAGTTAACTGATCTTTGACAAAGGAGCAAAGGCAATACAATGAAGCAAAACTAATATTTTCCAAAAAATGGTACTGGAACGACTGGATGTGCACATATCAAAACATGAATCTAGATAACAGATCTTACACTTTACAAAAATTAACTCAAAATTGATCATAGACCTAATGTACAACACAAAACTGTAAAACTCCTACAACATAACATAGGAGAAAACCTAGATGATCTTGGTTATAGCAATGACTTTTTAGATACAGTACCAAAGCCATGATGCATGGAAAAAAATAATTGATAAGTTGAACCTCATTGAAATTAAAAGCTTCTGTCTGTATAAGGTAACATCAAAAGAATGAGAAAACAAACCACAGACTAACAGAAAATATTTACAAAGTTCAAATCTGATAAAGGACAGTGATCCAAGGGCTTCTCCAAGGTAGAAGAATCCTTAAAACTCAAAAATAACCCAATTTTAAAAATGGGTCAAAGACCTTATTTGATACCTTAACAAAGATTTATCGATGACAAATAAGCATGTGAAAGATGTTCCACATCATATGTCGTCATTAGGCAAACACAAATGTTTTAAAAAATGACATATTACCACACACCTAGTAGAATCACCAAAATGTGGGATACTGACAACACCAAATCCTGGTAAGAAGGTGGAACACAGGAACTCTCATTCATTGCTGGTGGGAGTATAAAAATGGTACAGCGACTTTGGAAGACAGTTTAGTGATATCTTACAAAACTAAATATATTCTTATCCAATGATTCAGCAATTACACTCCTTGGTATTTACTTGAAGGAGCTGAAAACATATGTCTACACAAAAAAACCTGCACATGGATGTTTATCACAGCTTCTTGATAATTGCTGAAACTTGGAAGCAACCAAGATGTCCTTTAGTAGATGAAGGAATAAATAGACTGTGGTATATCCAAACAATGGAATGTTAATCAGTGCTAAAAAGAAATGAGTCATCAAGCTATGAAAGGACATAGAGGAAACTTAAATGCATATTACCAAGTGAAATAAACCAATCTTCTAAGGTTACATACAGTATGATTCCAACTATATGACTTCCTGGAAAAGCCAAAACTATGGAGACAGTAAAAAGGTTAGTGGTTTCCAGGATTCTGGTCAGGGGAGGGCAGGGGGGACAAATAGGAGGAGCACAGAAGACTTTTAGGGCAGTGAAAATTCTCTATGATACTATATTGATAGATACACATCATTATACATTTGTTCAAACCCATAGAATGTATAACCACCAAGAGTAACTCCTACTGTAAACTGAAGACTTTGGGTGATTACGTTGTGTCAGTGTAGCTTCATCAATGATAACAAATGTTCCACTCTGGTCGGAGAAATTCATGATGAAGGAGGCTATGCATGCAAGAGGGCAGGCAATACCTTGGGGATTTTCAAAATTAGAAAGTAAAAACAGTAGATATGTAGCATTTTGTTTATTGCCTTAAGTTTTAAGCACTTTTACATATTAAATTAAATTTAGAAAGCTGTTTATGTTAAATTGCCATGTAATCTATAACTAATAAAGATGAGGCCTTGTTAACACTGGGACTTTATTTAGCTCCTGATGTTACTTATTTGTAACATAATCAACATGATTTCTATCACTTTGGCTTATATATTTTTTCTACTATCATAATCCACCATTAAGTATAGTCAATCTGTGAAAATTGATGAAATAAAAAGAAAAAATAAACATACAAAGAATTTGTTCAATTTGGGCAGGGATTTATTTATAATATTTATCTAGTAAAGCATAAGAAAAAATAATGTTTCAAATTTCTTAAATTCAAAGATAGTCATTTTTGGTGGAAATTCTTATCTTTATGTAGGCCAACAATCAGGCATTGATTTTTGCATGTTTTCTTCTGAAATTGCATGGCAGCTCTTTCTCTGTTTTATTTCAAAAGGCAAGTGTTACCTTAGCTTTAAAGAACTTCTCCTGTTTCTAATTACTGTACACTGCCTTTGTTACTAAGCATTCCTGAGTGATCATGAATAATTTTAAGTTATGTTTCAGTGTATTGAGGCTCTGGGACTAAAATGTCAAATTAGAAAGAGAAATGAGGGCCAAACATCTTCCTTTGTGTCTTAAATAAGATATTTTAAAATTGGGAATTCTCAATTGTTTGAGTCAGGATCAGTAAAAGCTTGAGCAAAGGCACTGAGATTTTATCGATGATGACTGGTATTTTTCAAATTTTTAAGACAATTCCAAATTTCCTGTGGAAAAAAAATGAGTATATAATTTTATGTATTCAAAATATTAAAATAAACATTTAACCAACTTTATCTCAATACAGAGTTGACACCAGGGGTGCCTTCAGCTCAGGTCATGATCTCAGGGTTCTGGAATCCTGGGCTTGAGGGGCTCAAGCCCCTCAGGCTCCTGGCTCAGTGGAGTCTGCTTCTCCTTCTCCCTCTGTCCCTCCTCCTCCTCCACCCTGCTCATGATCTCATTCTCTCAAATAATTAAATAAAATTAAAAAAAAAAAAGAGCTGACATCAGTTAGCAAAAATAGTAAATGAAAATGTAGGCAGAGGAGGAAATTGATTTGATTGACAACCTGCAGACGAAACATTTTACTGCTATGCATTTGGTATTGTAATATCTTTTTGAAATAAAAGAACATACATGAAATTGCTTAGGTTGAATTTAAAGTCTTAATGTACAGAGATTTATTAAAAACTTTGAAGATACATAATCTTTTAAAATACATAAAAATTCACTTAGTGTACCTCCAATTAATGGAAGTTGACCATTGAAGTTTACACATATTATATATATAAATATTATACATATGTATATTTTACATATATGGGCATATCTATATATATGTTTCTAAGTACTTTATCAAATGTACATATATATGTGTGTGTCTATCATCTATCTATTTATCTATCTATCTATCATCTATCTACCAGTTTTCGAATTCTCAACTTTCTTGCAGTTAGTTCTGGTCAATTCACTATCTTTAGTCAGTGAAATGTAACAGAAATGTTTGTTGTACTTCTGAGAAGTCTCCTCAAAAGGAAGATGCTAGGCTCCTCCTCCTCTTTTTTCCATAAACCGTTTTGAAATGCAAGCTGAATTTGGGATTTGTACCAGTCATTCTGGACAATTGGAACAAGTTCTATGCTTAAAGATTGAATGCACCAAAATATACTTAGACAGGGGGGCACACAAAGCAATCAACTTTTACAAAAGTTGTTTGAACCTTCTGATTGAACTGAAGGGACAGGACAGGACCCTAAGTTCTGAATCCCTGATGATTTGTAAAAGGACCAAGTGTGGTTTGACCTCTCTACTTTCAGATTTTTCAATGGGATTAATTCGATGTTTAAATAGTAAGTGGTTGGACCCTCAGACTCCGGGGTTCCCCCAAAACAAAAACAAAAACAAAGAAGAAAGAGTCTGTACTTTAAAGATACACACTAATGAATGAAATGATACCAAGGCAAGAAGTGGCTGGAAACTATGTCAGTGTGTATGGTGGATATGCAGTATTGAAAGAGGTTTGGAATGAGGAGATAGGATTGGCCTTACATTGATAATGTTTGAAGCTGGCAGGTGGGCACATAAGGGTTCATTATAGGATTACTTCTGTGTCTTGAAAGATTCAGTCATAGAAATGAGAGGATATATTTAAAATATCCAAAGGATACCTTAACCAAAGGGAGATATAGAGAGAAAGGAGAGACAATAGAGAGACAAGTTGAGAGAAAGAAACAGAGGACACGTGTAGAAGGAAAATTAAAAATGGAATAAAAAAGGCATCATACTTCTCAAAAGTAACCCTTTTACTAGTTACTATGACAAAATATCTTTGAAATTATTTAACACCGAATTTTTTAGAAAAAAAAATTAACTCAGAAAAAAAAAAAAATTAACTCAGAATAGAAAGAAAGAGAATATTTTAACTCAGAATTTTACATTTAGATAAAAGGTCAATCAAGTATAAAGGCATAATTAAGACTTTTTAAAAATTTAAGGTTGGCTCTTATTCTTGACAAGTATTAGAGAAACTCTAAGAAAATGGAGTAGTAAAGAGAAATACAATAGATTCAAGAAACAGAAAAGTCAACACAAAGCAGAGAAAAGTCAAGTATCAAGATGGCAGTGATGGTCTAAATTTAGAAAGCAACTTAGATTAGATGAGGCAGGAGTTGAGATACTGTTACTAGAGAAAATATATATAAAAATATACATATAACTGATTATACAATATGCTTGAGTTTTGAAAAATTAGTATTGGGCATTTGAAATAGTTGGTGGAACATTTTTTTAATATAAATAGGAAACTAACCAAAATGGAAAACATTACCATGATTAATCCAATAAAAATCAAGAGTGATTCTCTCCATGTGGGAGCATATAATATTAATTTCACTATAAACATGTAAAACTGACTTCAATGAATCCCAATTTATAGTAATCTCTTAGGAGAATTACAAAGGAAAAATAAAATAAAATGGTGAAATTGCCAAAAAGTAAAATTAATAGGTCATTTTAAAATTGATAAATCAAGAATTGAATTATAAGTTTATTATTTAATAATATGGTAGCAAAGAATTAAAAGCTGAGATAGCAGAGCTGGGAATTAGAAAAATATACAGCGGGATCCCTGGGTGGCGCAGCAGTTCGGTGCCTGCCTTTGGCCCAGGGCGTGATCTTGGAGACCCGGGATCGAATCCCACATTTGGGCTCCCGGTGCATGGAGCCTGCTTCTCCCTCTGCCTGTGTCTCTGCCTCTCTCTCTCTCTCTCTCTCTCTCTCTGTGACTATCATAAATAAATAAAAATTAAAAAAAAAGAAAAATATACAGCAAGGTATGGCTTTTTTCAATATAAACTTTGAAGTACTATTTGTGTTTCTTGATAAAGATTGTTATTATATACATATCAAATGATTTTTATTGATGAAATGCGTATGTATGTACAACACGTATAATATGTTCACATAAATAGATATACACACATACATACATATATGTCAAAAGGTATATTTTTTGCTGTTGTCATTGTTATGGTGGTTTTGACTCTATATTACCCAGAGAGGTTGCCAGCTGCTCTTTGAATTTGCAGAAATGGAAGGTCATCTTAGTGCAGATCTTCTTTGTCCTGCTCTGGGTCATTTGTGTGACCCTTTCAGTTATGCAAATATGGGGCAAGTAGAAACTCATAGTCCTGGGATTAGGTTGAAACAAGATTTTTTTTTTTCCATGTGATTTAGCAAAATCCACCTCTATGCAGAGCTCAGGGTGAGAGAATGAACCTATTTGCATAATGACTCTAGGGACATTCTGGCCAAGGTACAAAGCATGAAATTGCAATGAGTCTCTAAAATAAAATTTTGTTGATAAGCAGAAGAATCTAGACAGGTGATTTCCCAACAGTACAAAGAAAACCAACCTAAGAGTTTGTTGACTGGAACTGATTTTAGCCCTATATGGCTAATGTTAAAAGCTCTTCTAGACTGCTTGCCCAAGAACACAGCTGAGCTTACATGTATGTTAAAATAAACTACAACTTTGGCGTTCAGCCTAGAGTCACAATTCAGGGTTGCAAGAACAGATGATGCCAGCAATGTTAACAAATACCATCCATTGATCTATGCAGGATGAGTCTCCAAAAGCCCCCGTATGTGACTATAAAAAGTAATATCAGTAGTAAACCAATTAAGATCCTACTTCTCTTTCAGTTTGGCAATCAAAGAATTGTTGCCCTCACCATGAATAAACTGATAGAGTCTTTGCCCAATGTGAGGTAGTAGAGAGGTCTGGAGAAAGAGAGATGATGGACAGTTCATAGGGCATTGTGAACTGTAGAAATTAATTGAAAAAAACATCAAAATATGTAACTACATACGTAATCCAAATTGGCAGGGTAAACCCCACTATTTACATATATGAAGACATCTCTTCATACACTTCCATTACATCAATTACTTTATACCACTTTAGCAACTCAGATGTATTGCCACACCATGGATCATTCCCATTCCAAGTCATAAATCTCTGAAATGTCTCCCTTAACACCACTAACTCTCCTCTTTCTTCTAATCACAGTCGTCAATCTTTGAGCTTCTTTCTAATCTTTAAGTCAGCAAACTTGTTCTTATGTAAAGAGTCAGATAGAAAATATTTCATGCTTTCCTATTATAGAATGTCTTGCAATACTCAACCTGTCATTGTAGCATAAAAGCAGTCATAGATATTTGCAAACAACTAGGCATGGCTGTGTTCTAAGAAAACTTTAATTGTAAAACAGCTGTCTAGTCAGGAGATGATAGGACCTAGATTATTGCCAGGGAGTTTTTCTTCTAAGCTTAGAAGGAGCATACATTAACTTTGACTCATGATGCACTGATCAGGAATGATTCACATGGCCCCAGTTTGATTGCAGGAGAGTTTGAGAAATGTACTCTGGTGTGCCCAAAAGTAGAAAACAGAATTAGAGAACGTCTAGCCAATTTCTGACAAAAATACTAAATATTGCCCATACTGTTTATCTCTACGACAATGTCACTATTTTACAAGATCATTTGTGGCGCTAATATTTCTTTGGGATTTTAAATATTCTCTAGTGTTTTTATACTTAGCTCATTAGTTCAATAGGTTAAAACTAATTCCTCCCTAAAAATGAACAGAATGTAAAATGAGTTTGATCCTAGTCTACACAAAATAATTTGAATTCAAGTCTTCAAGACTATAACAAAAAAAATGAAACAAAAAGATGAAAAATCTAGTGATTTGGAACTAGATTCACAAAAATACTGGAAGATTGCAATGATTAAGTTATTTCAGAGGAGGATGGGCAATGAAGGTACCAATACTTCCATTACTATGACCTAAAGAAGGCCTAAAGAAGGAAAAGAAGAAGGAGAAGTAGGAGAAGAGGAGGAGGAGGAGGAGGAAGAGGAGGAGGAGGAGGAGGAGGAGGAGGAGGAGAGAAGAAGAAGAAGAAGAAGAAGAAGAAGAAGAAGAAGAAGAAGAAGAAGAAGAAGAAGAAGAAGAAGAAGAAGAAAAGAAGAAGAAGAAGAAGAAGAAGAAGAAGAAGAAGAAGAAGAAGAAGAAGAAGAAGAAGAAGAAGAAGAAGAAGAAGAAGAATTACAAGTCAAATATCTCCCTGGTTATGACCATTATTTTACTATTTAAGAGTATTAATTAACCCATTCCACTCAAGGACCATATTATGTGAAGCTTACATACCCTGGAGAAAAGGTTCTAACCAGGGGCCACCTCTAACTATTCTGTACACATCTGGATTGCATAGGCTCATTTAGATCAAAGGATGTTGCTGCTTACGAGAATGCATGCTACATCCTGAATATCAGTTCTAGATGTCTGAGATCTCTTCTACTTAGGCAGCTTCCCTCAAAACTAAAACATTGGATGAGAACTTCTCACCAATCACTCATTAAAAAGTAAACTTCCTTGGGCTGGGAGTCACATCAATCAAGGTTTTCTTGCAAACCCAAAGCTGCCTTTTTCTCTGTTAGAAGCTGTTATCATCTTCAAAGCCATGTCAAAACAGTGTTTGTTCTCTGCTTTGATTTCAGGCACATGGCGAATTCAAAGACAGGTCTACTTGAGAGTGAAGAGAGACTATTTCAGATGTTGTTTGAGCATTTGTTTGCCATGTTTGTAAACGTGATTTAAGTGCCTCACTTCTAATAAAAATCCTTTAAATGCAGTGGAATTTTTTTTTCATTGAAACATTCTACCTTCTGTTTTTCAAAAGTGTTCATAGCTGAGATCTCATAATCTGAAATATAAAACCCCAAAAGGTTTGGATAAGGACAATATAATGGCAATTCACCTCAAAGAGTTCATTTTCCTTTTTACCCTGATGCAGTCCAGTATAAACAACAAACAAACAAAAAAAGCTCTTTTTAAATGACAATTTCTAAATACCTGGCACACATAACCAATTTTTCTTTGGGAAAAGAAAAGTCATTAGGAAGATAATGTTACTTAAGGTTCATTTTGTATTGAGGATATTTGACACTATTCACCGGAGATAAACAGATGCATGTCATTTACATATGAAAACCTATCAGATAATGCAAAAATTTGTATGTGAAATGCTTCATTCACTGAATTAGCCTATGGTAATTTCTCATTATATGAAAAAGAAAATGATTACTACAAATGTCTAAATAAATATTAATGTGGTTATATTGTTTTTAAATAAATAAAATATTTAGAGAGAACAATGTGCAGAGGGAATCAGTTAAAGGTACAGTTGCTATTTTTAGGTTTTATTTATCTGAAGAACCAATAAAAAGGACTTACAAAATTAAATATGGTGATGAGCTGGAAAATATGATTTTAAAACTTCCTCTCTTGTTGGACCATTTTAAATGATGGAGGAAAAAGGATGTTGATTTAAAAATGAACATGATAGATATGATAAACCTTTCATATCTTGACTGAGTTAAAGCAATTGTGAATATGGCCAAATTTTGATTATAATCCCTTTCCACTGAGGTAAAAATGGTACCAAGACTATGGAAAGCTCTCTCTCTTTCAAATATGGTGTCCCCTTTTCTAGAAGTTAACATTAAAAAAAAAATTCAGGTATGGAAATGGAAATAGTTTTGAACACAACATTCAACTCAGAACTCATTCTTCAAAACAAAAGGAAATTTTGCCAATATTTATCTTTGACCATATTCTAAATGAAAAGAAGTCATTATCCTAGAGCAATCTAGAGACAGTCCACTTGAGTGACAGAGCAAGATCATACACAGGGAACAAATTAGAATAGTAAACAGAAAAAAAATAGGCTTTCATTTGTGATAAACTGTCCATATAAATTTTTCGAGATGCATACCAAATGATGTGGAGGTGAAAGGTAACCTCTGCGATTTACTTTAAATAGTTCAGGAGAGAGAAAGTGAGAGGGCTAGAGGTACAGAAGGGGTTAGACAATAAATTTGACAAAACCTTGACAATGGTTGAATTTGTGATGGGTAAAGAAGCATTCAGTTACACTTCTCTCCACTTTTGTGCAGTTCAAAACTTTTACGTACTAAAATATATCTTTAAAGTCATCTGCCAAATATGCTAAAGTGTAGTGTCAATATATTCCTTGGGTTACTTTAAAGGGAAATATTGTTCATTCCTCTTTCACAAACAGTTCTCTAGAACCTTTTGTTTGCTGTGTATTTCATGATGGCTAATAAACTAGTAATGCTGATTAAAAGCCGGAGTCAAGTTTTTCAAATCAACACTATCCTGTTTGTCCTCACTCCTCTTCTAACCCCCTCAGGCAAAATAGGCTCTAATGACATGTAGATTGTCTAGGTTCCTCCCTTGTCCTTTTTACTGCTGCTTAATCAGTGGATGTAAGAGTAGAAGAAGGTGTATCCTCACATATATAGATGGACAAGCCTCATTTTTCCTTAGATGAACTCTATATATTAAGTCATTTTTTCAGTGTTAGCTAGCAAAGATGTTCTTTGCTCTTTACCGACTAGACGTATCTATTTTTCAAATTGTTAGTGATGTGATTTGGATCAGATCCAAATTTGTCATATCTGTTATTTTGTTGTATGTGGAAGTATTATTTCACTTGTGATAGTATTGTCAACTCCAGATTACATTTCCCAACCTAAACCTCTTCTCTGACCATAACTAGGTTATAGAGAAGTCCGCAATACCTCTTGGCTCCTAAATATTGACTTCCGTAAAATGTCATTAATCTGTACTAATTGGAGGAAGTTTAGTCTCAATTAAGGAAAAAACCCTGAAAATACATTATTTCAGAAAGGAATAGAGTTCTATTATTTCAAGTACCTACATTAACTCACATTAAACTAACAAAGTGTTATCCAATACACATCCTTGACTTGATTTAATGGTTTGTAATTAGCATATCAATTGTGTGGAAATGGATCCTTCTAAAGTGCTTGAGGGTGCTTAGAAAGTTTGTTCTACTAAGTATTTTCAAGGATCCTCTTTGCAATCTTATTTACATTATTAATTTACTCTCTATAATAAGAAAGAAATTAATCGATGCAAAAATAACATTCTTGTCAGCCTCTGGTCAAATAATGAATTCTGACTTGGTGAAACACAATTTTTAAAGTTTTTATCTACCATTCACTCACTAATTATGATATCCTAGTTTTGCTAAAGTTTGGTATGTTTTTCTCCATCTGTAAAGGTGATTCTACTGATTGGAAGAAAGATATCTTCTGAATTCACGTTCTTTTCCCTTTAATGAGAGAGAGTGGTTTCGTGTGATTTCCTTGCAACCAATAATAAGTTATTTGAGATATGAATAGTAGTTTTTTGAGAGATATATACAAAACTCTCATGATCTTGAAGAAATGAAAACCATATTTGGATTCTGCTCTTGCAATGGATTTTCAGTAGTGCCTAGTACGGTGCCTGGCATATTAAATAAGTACATACATATTGATCAAATATTTTTAGCTTCTGGACCAGTAACTAACACAACTCATTTCCCATCATGCTTCTACAACGTAATCCTGCTTTCAATGTAGCATTTACTCTTTACACTTTCTTTTGTGTTTTATTCTACTTTTAAATGAAAAAAAAAAGAGAAAATATTTTCAAATATGGGTATGAAGCCGTAAAAGTAGCGAAATCGCGACGAGATAAAGAGTAAGTAAAATTGGATTTCAACTTTGGAAGGAAGATCTTAGTTTATATCTATTTGCCTTTGTAGTAAGGCAGGGTTAACTTAATTATTTATAAGCCTTTCTTAATAAGCATCTAACATCAATCTTGGCTTTTCTATAATGACAGATACTACTGCAATATGAGTTGCATACTCTTTTGGTTTACAACCTTTATTGTTTAGAGATTTGCCTAATTTTGCACATCTTTCCTAACTCATAGTTTCAATTATGTCTCTGCCTTCTATCATTTCTTTATGTATTTATAGATAGATACCATAGTTTTCTTTAGTATGTTCATGTGACTGAACATGCCTTGTTCTTTTAACCTTTCCTCATAGGTCTTTTTTCAAAACCTTTCATCAAATCTTTCTTCTGAACTCTGCAATTTGTCCATGTTTCTTCGCCGATGTTTCACTACTGTATACATTTATGTGCCTGTGCGCGATAATGAATGATGCCCTAAGGTACCTGCTGTTTTATCTGAGCTTTCATTCTGGTGAATATAATTATGTGTTTTCACATATTTGTTATTCCTTTTAATTCTCTGTATTTTCCCTTGATTTATTCTGAATTTTTTTCCTGTTGGAAACACTTACACTTAGGTTAACAAATTTACTTATGAAACTATTGATGAATAAATAAATGTGTGAAGTGAAGTGGATCCAAAGTTTATATCATTTTTGCTTCTATGACCTTCTTAAAAGTAGAAAACATTAATTTTGGACAAAATACCTATATGTGGACTTTTTCCTTTTTTGAATTTATGTGTTAATAACTGGTAGAATTAGATGATCCTTACTTAGCTCTTTATACCCATAAAGCAACTCTCAGCACTTTTTAATAATTCATTGAATGTTTTGCTGCAGGGCTGCTGTGTTCTGAAAATTATATAAATCATATAATTGAGAGGAGAGATGCAAGAATTTAGTTTTTCTAAAGGAAGTTTACACATACATTGTGTAACACAAAGATGTCATAGAAAATATAAAAACAACATTTTTTATTGAGTATATATTAAGTCAGAAAAAAGACTAAAAAAAAAACCATGAATGTCCACATATTTTGCACTATTTGACTTTATTTTGATAGCATGTAGCTGAGGAAAGGTTTGAAACTAGAAACGTGTTTTGTCCAAAACAAAATGTTCTGATTAAGTCAATAGGGGAAAATGGAAATATGACTTACACTCACTTTTATTTTAATATCTACACGCACACACACACACACACACACACACACAGAAGAAAGGAAAAAGAAAAAGGAAAGCATTGATTTTCAAAATATGCTGTTTCTTTTCTAGGATATATTCCAAAAATCTGAAATATCTTTCTGTAAGAAATATTGACTTTTTGAAACCTAGACAACATCCAATAATCTTACTAGTGATTCATCAGAGAGAGTCTTGGAATAACTACTATGATGAGGAGGCAAACTTGTAAGTTAGTTATAATTTGGGATGCCTGTAGATTCAGCGGTTGAAAATATGATTCTTCAAAAAATTATATATTCAAGCTTTTTTTTACCCTTGAGTTTTGTTTAAATTCAGATTTTAAAAACTGAATTTCCAAAAATGATCTTTTTGATCCATTTGTGTTGTAACAGATTCATATCTGCCTAGCATCAGAATATTTAATCAAGCAAGGATTGTATAAGGTACAAAAGTTAAAAAGGGTAAAGCCATGATTTTCATACAACTATAAAATCAACATTGGGACACCTGGGTGGCTCAGCAGTTGAGCATCTGCCTTTGGCTCAGGGCGTGATCCCAGAGTCCCAGGATCCAGTCCTGCATCCCACATCGGGCTCCCTGCAGGGAGCCTGCTTCTCCCTCTGCCTGTGTCTCTGCCTCTCTCTCTGTGTCTCTCATGAATAAATAAATAAAATGTTTCTAAAAAATCAACATAAGTAAACTTCAAAGTAAATTAAAGTCAACTCTCATTAAAGAACTACTAAGCTCTTAAAGGCAATCAAAGATTCTGAAGATTGTATGTACTATATGCTATATAAGTACGTGTAGAATGAAAATCCTTAAGTGATTTTGCTAATAGATGTGAAAATGATTAGCATTTGAGGTTCTATCAAATGCAATGTTTCAGGAAACAGTTTCTACAAACTGGAAATTAATTGTATCTCTACTGGACAGAAATCATTTGCATTTCTATGGACTGGAATCATGAGCATTACTATCAGTTTTCTGTAACTTCTATTGTTAGTTTTCTACAATTTACTTGGTAGATATAACCCATGGGGTTATAAACTGACCTAGTCCATAGAAAGATGATCAAATGTGCATACCTCCATAGAATCATATAATCCCCAGAGAACTCAGTAGATACAGTGCTAAGTCCTCCGTTGAAAGAACACCCAGTACTTTTTTTCTTATTTTGCTTGTGTCCCCTGTACAGTATTTCCTAGCAATCTTAATATACACAATCAGATATATAAATAAGCCAGTGTCTACTGACTCCTACCGACCTCCCCCTCCATACAACACTTCCTCATTTGAAGTGGAAGTAGTTTAGAATAAAATCTCAGAGCCAGAAATATTGTATGTGGTTCTATCTCATCACTTTCGTCGATTTCTCTCATTTTTCTTTGCTGTTCTCACAATATGACCAGGTTGGGCAAGTAACTCCTTATGGATGCCTATGGTTTCATTTTATATGTCTTAATATGCTTGCCATTTCTCCACCTAATGAATAATATTTTAATAATATTTTTGAATTATGTTCGGCTTCTTTCTTTGCTGGATCAGTTGGTAGTACCAATTTGGAAATCCTAGCAAATCGAAACACTAAACCCTCCAGTTCCTCGTAAACTATGAATTGAATGTTCTTTAGGATCAGACATAAAACCAATGTCCAAAACTGTATCCAATTAATTTCCATATCATTATTCTTTGTTTTCCTTCCATATTTCCAGTTGCTTTATCTCTATCACCATTCTTGCTTCATTTAAGCCCCCAAATTGCATTTCTGTATTCCTACAATTGGGGAATTGATTCAAAGTAATAGTTTAAATTTGGTTAAGTCCATTCTGTATTGCCTGCTCGGCTTATGCTCCAGTCCCATTTCCCTCCTTTCTTTATATCACGTCGAGTCTTAGAAATTTAGAGTATTAGAAGTGACTAAAACTAGATGAAAGTTAGTCTAAACTCTTAACAAATGAAAATTCCTAATAATGTTGGTGGTAGACAGAATAATGCTCCCCATTTCTCCACCAAAGGTTCACATTTTAATCCCCAAACTTACAAATATGTTACCTTATGTGATAAAAAGGACATTTCAGATGCATTAAATTAAGAATCTTGAAATCAGAAGGTTGTCCTGGATTACCCATTTGGTCCCAGTCTAATCATAAGAATCTTGCTATAGTAGAGGTGTGTGCGTGTGTGTGTGTGTGTCTGTGTCTGTGTGTATGTCTGTGCCTGTTTCTGTCTCTGTCTGTGTTTCTGTCTCTGTGTGAGTGAGAGGGAGAAAGAGAAAAAGAAAGACAGATAGTTCTGAAGATATGGGACGCTGAGTAGCTCAGTCAGTTGAGCATCCGACCTTTGGATTCCACTCAGATCATGATTTCAGGATCCTGAGATCCAGCTCCATGCAGGCTCTGTGCTCAGCAAGGGAGAGTCTGCTGGAGATTCTCTCTCCCTCTCCCTCTGCCCCTCCTCTTGCTCCTGCTCTCTTTCTTTCTTTCTAAAATAGATAAATAAATCTTTGAAAAAAATATCTGAAGATCCTACCCCATCCCGTGGGTCTTGAAGATGGGGAAAGGCCATAAACTAGGGAAAGCAGTCAGCCTCTAGAAACTGTAAAAAACAAGAAAATGGATTCTCTTCCCTGGAGTCTCCAGAAAGAATGCAGTTCTGCTAACAGAGGCTGTTGTTTTGAGCCACGCGTTTATATTAATTTGTTAGAACGGCATTAAGAAATTAATACAGTGGTCTAAAATTAGAACACTTACATAAACAGGGAACTTACTATTTTCTAAAGTAGCCTGTCCCATTCTTGGAAGTCTAAATGCTTATATTTAAATTGAGCTGATATCTAGATACTCAGCTGTTACCTCAAATGACAGCTTCCTGCTGGAGCTCAGTAACATCACATCTAAGACTTGCGCCATTTCACAGGGTTGCCGTTTGGTATGTGTTACCAGCGTTTTCTCTGTCTTCTAGTTAAAACCAAATGAAACAAACATTGTCATGTTCTTTGCTTTTTCATTGTGAAAATCTGTCATCATGTTATATGTGTCACATTTTCCTTTCCTCCTTATTTTCTCTACCACCTTGCTAGAGCGAACCTCTCCCTCAGTCTATGGTGATTACAATAGTGTCTAACTCCAATCTCTGAATTCTGGACTCCTCTCCATGTCTCTAAATCTGAGGTCTTCTCAATTCAGCCTATATTCTGCTGTCAGAGAAATTTTCTAAGATCACTAGTTTCAAGTCATTCTCTGGCTTAACAGTTGTTTTACCCCATTGCTTATCAGATACAAAGCTTTTGTACCTAACCCTCAGTTCCTTTATAATGTCCCCCAGTAGGGCTGGCTTCCTGAGCATATAGCCTAATCAGTGCTAAAAGCCCTATGCTTAGGAATGGGCTCATTGTTGCCTACTACTTTGCTGTCACCATCTTGAGATTCTTTTTTTTTTTTTTTTTAAGTTTTATTTAGGTATTCATGAGAGACACAGAGACAGAGACAGAGACAGAGGCAGAGACAGAAGCAGAAGCAGGCTCTATGCAGGGAGTTGACGCCGGACTTGTTTCCAGGACCCCAGAATCATGCCCTGGGCTGAAGGCAGACGCTCAACCACTGAGCCACCCAGGTGTCCCTGTCCTGAAATTCTTAATAATTTTTTTAAAGATTTTATTTATTTATCTGAGATATAGAGAGTTTGCGAGCAGTGTTTGGGGGAGGGGCAGAGGGAGAGGGAGAAGCAGACTCGGGTGCTGAGCAAAGAGCCTGACTTGGTACCTGGATCCCTCTACCCTGGGATCATGACCTGAGCAGAAGGCAGATGCTTAACTGACTAAGGTACCCCACTCGGGTACCCCAAATTCTTAACAATTTTTTAAACAAGATCTAGCAACTCATTTTGCATTGGACCCTGCAAATTATATAGCTTATTCTGTCTCCCAGCTTACCCACCTTTTATTTTGTGATCACATTCTCTTTTTCAATATAACCTTATTTCTGGAAGGCAAGTATTCTTTTTCTTTAAGCTACTCTCTTTAGGCCAACTGTGACTTTAACTCTTGCTATTTCTTTTTCCCAGAATGCCCTTTTATTACTTGCTTCTAGGCCTAGCTCAAGCACTGTGATGGTGCCAATAATAGTGCATCGTGCATACTCATCTCTCCTCTTTGTTCCATGCCTTCTTCTTTTCCCTACAGTCAACTTTATCAATAAAATTGCACTTACTTCTTCAGTTTTTACTAATTTTTATTCTTTGAATTTAATTTACACTGGACTACTTGGCAATTACTCCATGTAATTTAGCATTTTCTCCCTATCTCTGTCTCAAATATCAAAAACAATAAACTTGTCTTGCCCTATTATGTATCCACCCTGGAATAAGGATAGTACTGGATGTATTTTAGCAATGTATATTTGTTAACACATCAGTGATCTACCAACAGATTCTTCTTATTCCTAAATACCCTAAGAATATGGGAAGTCGCTTAAAAACTCTTCTACTTATATGAAGGCAAGATGGTTAATTCCAGATAGTCACTTCCTTTAATAGTTAATATTATTTTCTAATTTTTTTACATTAAAAAGATTACATGGAGATGCATTTTTTAAGGAAGTATCATCAGAACATTTTAACTTAAGCCATAATACCCTCAAAATTCTTTTGCAAGTGAATCTGTATATATTTTTGAATATGAGGAATTACATTTATCTGATTGTTAAATGTAACAAAGTAAATAAACCCTTATACATAGCATATGTTCATGTGTGTACATATGCACTGAACATCTTTGTCTATGACGAAGAACATAGGGTTACACATAGATAGCTGTGTTTAATTCTCCACATTTCCTATAAATTCTAATAATACTTCCTCTTATGGGGACCACTGTATTGGTGAAGTGAAAAGATTTTCATTTGTAATTTGACCTCTATTATAGTTCATAATAGTAGAGGATCATTGGTTAAAAGGAGAATCAAACTTGAGAAGGTCTGCTTTGGATGGAACTTACCTTCCAAAATAATGGCTATAGAGAAGAAAAGCTGGAAGGTAACAAGATGGAGAAGTGCCTAGGGATTTTCAATTACCTTTGGTGAAAGGATTTTTCTTTTGATGCTAACCATTTCTACTGTAAAACTCCTGATCATGTAATTGAGATGGAGTAAAAGGCCAGGCTAGGCCATTTGGAAGCTAGGGAAATGAATATAAAGGGTCACAAAAGCTCAGGATGGCAAAACTAGAGGGAGGAGACTAAAAAATAAAAAAGTTAGTCTAATACTTAAAACATCCCTATGCTTTAAAGGACTTTCTAATATTATTTGAAAGAGGTATCATTAACTTATACATATGTTCTATGAGTTCTGTTTTTTTTTTTTCTTATTTTGAAAGCATATAGTTAAGAACGGAGTTAGAATCAACTTGGTTGATATATTTGTGGTGAATTTATGTATTTTTCTGTGTGGTTTAACCATCTTGTCATTTTTAACCTAACCATTAAGAATGACTTTTTATCCATTGTCATACTGATTTATACAATCATCAACTGTTAAAAGACTTCCTGGAGGGGCACCTGGATGACTCAGTTGGTTAAGTGACCAACTCTTGATCTCAGCTCAGGTCTCATCTCAGATTGTGAGACCAAGCTCTGCATTGGGCTCTATGACTAGCATTGGAAAATTTTAAAAAAAAGGCAAAAAAAAAAAAAAAAGGACTTTTTTATATCACTAAATATCCGGGAGTTTACAATGTTTATGAATATCAATATAATTTTTTAAAAAGATAAATAAAGGTTAGTAGATGAATAATACTCAAACATTGAATCTAAACCCTAACATTCATTATTAACAAGAGTAAAATACAGATGTAAGATTTCTTTATGGTACATAATATCTATTTATTTTCCCCCTTTCCCTCATTTAATGGGAAAATGACATACTTGGAAACAGAGGATCTGGATTTGGTTTCCAGATCTGATACTTAATTTGATGCCCTTGAAAAAATTTCTTTCTAAGCCTCCTCTAACACACTCTTTTTTTTTTAATTTTAATTTTTATTTTTTTAAAATTTATTTATTTATTTATTTATTTATTTATTTATTTATGATAGTCACAGAGAGAGAGAGAGAGAGGCAGAGACATAGGCAGAGGGAGAAGCAGGCTCCATGCACCGGGAGCCCGACGTGGGATTCGATCCCGAGTCTCCAGGATCGTGCCCTGGGCCAAAGGCAGGCGCTAAACCGCTGCACCACCCAGGGATCCCAACACACTCTTTTTTTTTGAAGACTAAATAAATATCTTGTAAAAATTTGTTATTATTTTATGTGTGAGATGGTGGGGATAGGGGATGGGAGAGCATGCAGTATGAATTCTGGTTGGAATGGTAGGAATATTCAAATAGAAAAATGATAAGATGAAATTTAATCTTTGGATTCAAGCATACCTGGGTTCAAGTATAACATCAGTCATTCATTTGGATCTTTGAGAAAGATCACAGAACTTATCAGCTTTTGTTTTTTCACCTGTAAAGAAACTGATGATACAATTTTAGAGGGTCACAATAATTATTAGATTGTTTAGGGCATGTAAAGCACTGTACAGTGTTTCACTATTTCTGACATAATGAATGAAACTCATCAAAATTTCCCCTACTTTCTGTTTCTTCTAAGAATTTTATCCAGTGAAAGTATTTTTCTCAATTATCAAATTTAACCCTTCAATTATAATGAATAAAAAAGTAATTTTACCAAATAAAGGGTCACGTATAACTAGGCTGTTACAAGATTTCAATCTTGCCTACAGGAACTAAAGTCTTGTAATAATTGGAATTATATCTCTTTTGAAACTAAAAGAGATATGAAGACTCTGAACAGTGAGGTTTATAAATAGTTACATAGATTGTTGACTGTAAAAGATCTAGGATCTTTTCAATCTTAATGATTTCCCCCATTTTCCTGAGTTTGGGGGACAGGATGATACCATTTTTCATATTTAACAAACAATATACAAATATGAATTGGACTAGAAGGTCTACAAACTTGAAATTGTACTTGAATATTTACTTCCAGAAACATCGATCAATAAGAAGAAATTTTTCCAATATTCAAACAGTGTCATAATGTAGAGAAATGAGAATCAACAACTGGACTAAGCAAATGTTTAGTCCTTTAGGAATCTATGGGCAGGCTTTGTTGTCTACAGTTCAATGAAGGATTCCTCAAGTAAAATTTAAATTACTTGGGAAATGTGTTTTTAAAGTTCCAACTGAGTGTCTGACCCCATATTTGAACCTAGGTATGTTTTTTTTTTTATTCAAAGATCAAAGTTTTCTTTTCTTCTGTCTTTTTAATTATCTCTATTTCCTATGTTAAATAAAATCAGTTGTAACACCGTTAAACTGATGCCTTTATTTGGAGAGCTGCCATGAAAAGGTGCTGAAGAAGGGGTCTTCTGCAGAGAAGAAGGGTAAGATTTTTATAAAACTGTATCTAGAGTGGTTTATTGAAGTTCAGCTAGTTTCAGACACAGCTGGGTTTTTAAAAAAAAAAATCCTGCAGTGCCTGGGTGGCTCAGTCAGTTGAGGGGTCTGCCTTTGACTTGTGTCATGACCCCAGGGTCTAGTCATCAAGCCCCATATCAGGCTCCCTGCTCAGTGGGGAGAGTCTGTCTCCCCCTCTGCCTCTCCCTACTACTGGTGCTCTCTCTCTCTCTTAAAAAATATTGAAAAATAAAACAATATTTCCTTCATACGAGGGACTGGGCAATTTGTTTTTATCAAGACAAGTGGAAAGAATAGGATTATTTGCAAGACAGGAAAGGGGAAAATAGCTGCCACTCTAAGAATGCACAAAGGATAAAGACATGTAGGAGTTGGCATAGAAAATTTTCAGTCCCTCAGGATCTCTTTTACCAGAATATCTTAATTTTCTGCCTTTTTAAAAAAATTAATCTTCCTTTTTTCTAGTTATAGATTTCCCTAATGTTTAGCAACTTGATTCTAGGGAGTTCACAGTTAAGAATGAGAAAAAAAGAAGGGCTTTTAATAAGTTTTTATAATTGAAGACAGAGTGTCAACCAGAGTGTCAACAACTAGAGTGTTTTATAATTAAGACAAAACTAAATTTTATTGAAAAGATGCTAAGATTCTCACAGAATCAGAGTCACCACACCAGCAGTGGTTGCTTCCATGCGGTGAGAAAACCAGGTATGTTGAGACAAAGGGCTTTATTCTTGGGTAAGCACAAACACTAGTTACCTTAATTTTCCCGGACATTTAGAAGTTGGGTTTCTTAGTGAAAATTCATAAACATGTAATCTGTCTCTTCTTAATGCATGACAGTTGTGTGTTTTGAGCTCAGCAGATGAGGTTGGGAGGCACAGTTTTGAGGTAGGAAGTTGAGGAGAGGAGTTACTGTAGTTCCCTACCTCTTCACTCCCCTACTTGCTCTCATTCTGCAAACCACACAGTGTCGGTTGCCCATCTCCTCTTAATGCCTCTTATTCCTATGCATTTAATTTATTTTTTGGTATTGTTGATAATTTATCTAATATTTTGCCATATTTTTAAAATAGAAAAGCTATTGAATTTGTTATAAATTCTGTATTTAGCTACCTTGGTGAATTATCTTGTTCTCTGTAGTGAAAGTGAGCTCTGATTTGGGTTTGCAGCAATAACCCACAAAGTCTGTTTAAACTGAAGTTTTTCTAGTGTGATCGTAGAAAAGTTCTACATTTCATTCTGTGCTTTGAAATAAGAAGGCTTAGATTTGAGTTTATTTTCCCTCTTTTAGCTATCTAATGCCACCCCAAATAATTCTCTGAAGCCACAATGCCAGCATTCCTCAACCACATCAAATTATTTTATAACAGCTCCCTGGTCACCCAGAATTTCACTCCTTGTGGGTACTTGGCCTAAGTAAGGAAACATGAAGATCAATAATTATCTCTTTGACACTAAATCTCAAATTTTCCACATCTCAATTTCTTTTAGCTACTTCAGCTTTTAAACCAACATCAAAAACTGCCACATTTCTCTGATTTCTATTTCCTATACCCATCTCCATGGTGCATCTTTACTGGAATAAGGTGATTTCTCAGTTAAAAAAAAAAATCAACTTAAGTGAGATTAAAACAAAACTAAATTTTATTGAAAAGATGCTAAAATTCTCACATAATCCAAGAGTCACCAAATAGGAAGTAGGAAAAAAAAAGGAAGTGGGACTATGGTAATCCTTCCTTCTTTCCTTCCCTTCCTCTTTTCCCTCCCTCCCTCCTTCCTTCCTCCCTCCTTTTTTTTTTTTTTTTTTTTTTTTTTTTTTTTTTAATTTCTGCCTTCCTCCATTTTGGGGGTTAAATATTTTACATATGTATGCAATCATATGTAACCACTACCATTACAATCAAGATTTCTAATGTTTCCATCATTCCAAAAAATTCTGTCTTGTATCATTGCAGTCATTAACTTCCCCTACTCTTTGGCCCCTGCCAAAGAGGATCTGCTTACTAACACTGTATTTTGCATTTTCTAGATATGCATATGAAAGATATAGGAGAGGAAAACTAATTTTCTCTCAACTGTCCTGAGTCCTTAGCTGAGACTCCTATAATAATAAAAAGATTAACAAAAGAAAACTGAATAGAAGCTTATTAACATGAATAACTCATGTATGCATGGGAAATACACAGAAAAAATGAGTTAACTCAAAGATGTGGCTTTATAATTCAGGCTTAAATATCATTTTAATGAGGAAGGGGGAAAAGAAATATAGACCTTTTAAGGGAAAGTAAATAACTTTTTTGACAGATGAATGGGTCATTAGAACAGATAGGAGGTATTACAGTTCGTGACAAAATCCATCTAGGTGTGGTGTTGACTTCTAGTCTCCTTTCCTGTGATAAGAGTCAATCTTCTGTGGTTTGATGAAATTTCCAGAAAGACGATTTATGACAATTGAGTTTCTTTTGGAGGATGTTTAACCAGCTAGAGGGAATTGAGAGAATGCCTCTCCCTGCATTAATTGTTCAAGTGCCTACAGCTTAAAATCATCAGTATGTCAAAGTGATATATTTTGTAGCCGCACGACCTGAACTCATATAATCCTATGTTGGGATGACATATTCTGCTCTCTTTCAAAATACTCACAGTATGTAGGCTTTTGTGCCTGGATTCTTTCATTTAGGATAATTCTTTTAAGATTGTTCATGTTTTGGGGGATCCCTGGGTAGTTCAGTGGTTTAGCACCTGCCTTTGGCCCAGGGCATGACCTGGGGTCCTGGGATCGAGTCCCACATCGGGCTCCCTACATGGAACCTGCTTCTCCATCTGCCTGTGTCTCTGCGTCCTTCTCTCTGTGTCTCTCATGAATAAATAAATAAAATCTTTAAAAAAAAAAGGATTGTTCACATTTTTGCATATGCCTGTAATGCATTTATTTTTGATTGTTAGGTAGTTCTTTGCATGGATGTGCCACAATTTGTTTATCTAATTAACTCAGCTTTGGGATGTCCAGGTTTTTAACTCTTGTACATAGAGCCATTAAGAACATTTGAGTGATGGTATTTTATTGTGAGAATGTGTTTTCATTCCTTCTGGGTAAACATCTAAAAGTTGGATCCTGAATTGTAAATTAATTATATTTCTACCTATATAGCAAACCATTAGACCAAAGAGACTGTATTATTATGCACTCTCACCAGCAAATGTTGGTTCCATTGGTTTCACAGCTTTACATACTTGGTATGTATGTACATACATACAGTACTTGGTATTGTTGGTCTTTAATCTTAGCCATTCAAGTGCATACTAATGGTGTCTCACTGTAGTTTTAGTCTATATTTCTTAATAATGAATAATATTGAACATCATCTAGGTGCTTATCAGTCATCTTTATATATTGTTTGTTGAAGTAGAGTCCAAATCTTTGTTCCATTTTATAAATGATTTATTAATCTGAATATTGAGGGGTAGCCATTATTTTTTTTTTTTTCGTATTTTATTCCTTTGGCCAGGACTTGTACAACATATTGGATGAGCAGAAATCTGTAGCTTTTTCTGATCCGGGGAAAATAATTTTACATTTTACCTCTGTTATGATGTTAGGTTTTTCATAGATATCCTTTATAACTTTGAAGGATTCATCTTGTAATATTAAGTTGATAGTGTTTCTTTGTCATGTTGAATTTTGTCGGTTTTTTTTTTTTTTTTGCATGTTGAAATAATTTTGTTAAATTTCCTTTTGGTCTTTTAATATAATTTAAATTAAGTGATTTTCAAGTGTTACATAAACTTTTCATTACCGTGATAAATCCTACTTGGTCATGTTGTATTTTATTTGTGTTTATCACTGGAATTGTTTTCAAATATTTGCTTATGAATTTTTGCATCTGCATTTGGTAAGGATTTTTACAGCAGTTTTACTTTTGAGTAATGTCTATGGCTTTGATAATAGAGTGATATTCATCTTCTACAGTGGTTGGAAAGTGTCCCTTCCTCTGTTTTTTTTTTTTTTTTCTGGAAGAAATTGTAAGGATTTATTATTAGATCTTCCTTTGAAGTTTTGTCAAATTCACCAATAAAGTCCTTTTGGTCTAGAGTTTTCTTTCTAGAAAGATTTTTAACTTATTATATACTTATTTTGTAAATAGACATAGGAATTTTCTGGTTATTTATATCTTCTTGAGTGAATTTTAGTAGTTTGAGTTATTTAAGAAACTTCACTTTTTGCCTAATTTAAAAAATTTATTGGTATAAAGTCTTTACAGTGTTCTTTTATTATCCTTTTAATATCTTTGGAGTCAGAGAATTTAATAAATGATAGGTCCCTCACTTTTTGTTTGTATTACCTTAAACAAGATGATGATGAATCATGACTGTGTTTGCAGGTATTACTTACTTTGCATTTACCGGGGGCCAAACCATAATTCATAGCTTCTCAGTTCTTAAAAGACCTAGATCCTGGGCAGCTCGGGTGGCTCAGTGGTTTAGCGCTGCCTTCACCCCAGGGCCTGATCCTGGAGTCCTGGGATCGAGTCCTGCATTGGGCTCCCTGCATGGAACCTGCTTCTCCCTCTGCCTGTGTCTCTGCCTCTCTCTCTCCGTGTGTCTCTCATGAATTAAATAAATAAAATCTTTTAAAAAAAGACATAGATCCCAATAAAGACTATGGGTTTTACTGGATTATTTTTCTCAGTCTACAAAAAAGCATTTCGTTCTTATGTTAAAATCATAAATCATAACTCCATTTTGTAATCCCATTGATACTATTTTTTCCTGTTAAAATAGCCCTCTCTTAAAAGATTAGACAATCCCATATTGGGAGACATTCAATAGGATTCCAGTCCAATACTGACAAAACTAACAGGCCAGATGGCAAAACTGTCATGGACTAGAGAAGACTGGGAGACATGACAATTAAATGCAGTGTGGTACCCTGGACTGGATCTTGGAACAGAAAAATGACATTAATGGATATACTAGAGAAATCTAAATAAAGTCTGAATGTCAGCTAGTAGTAGTTAGTGTGGGGGTACCTGGGTGGCTCAGTTGGTTCAGCATCTGACTCCTGATTTCAGGCCAGGGCTTGATCTCAAAGTGGTGAGTCCAAGCCTGAGTTCAAGCTGAGCATGGAGCCTACTTAAGAAAAAAAAAGTAATGTAAAAAATTTCAATTTCTTAGTTTTTATAAATGTACCATAGTAATATAAGCTGTTAGCAATGCGGGAAACTGAATGAGATATTTGAAAAACTTTGTCTTATGTTTGCAAGTTGTCTGTAAATTTAAAATTATCCAAAATAAAAAAATTATGTAAAACACTTGGTTGACTGCAGTCCAGCTTTTTGTTTTGTTTTTCAGCCTATTTCTCTGCCCACACTCTCAGCAATAAATTCTCAGTTGACAAGCACTGATACCGTTTGCCCACTTTTCTCTTAAATACATTCCAATAAAGCTTTCATGTTCACTAATGTATCGAAATTCTTCTTATCAAGATGGCCAATGGCATCACAATGCTAAATTTGGTGGTGAACTTTCCGTCCCCATTTTACTTTGCCTCTCAGCAGCATGTGACACAGTGGATTACTCTCTCACTTGCTTGAACTCTCATGATTTTCTTTCTCTGTAATCAGCTGTTCCCTCTCAGCCTCTTTTATCAGCTCTTCTTCCAACATCAAACCTTTGTTGTTTTTTTTTTTTAAATTTTTATTTATTTATGATAGTCACAGAGAGCGAGAGAGAGAGGCAGAGACACAGGCAGAGGGAGAAGCAGGCTCCATGCACCGGGAGCCCGACGTGGGACTCGATCCCGGGTCTCCAGGATCGCGCCCTGGGCCAAAGGCAGGCGCCAAACCGCTGCGCCACCCAGGGATCCCCCAACATCAAACCTTTGAAGTGTTCCTGAGTTTTATCCTTGTGTCATCTCTCTTATCTATCCAAACTCTTCCATTTGATGATCACCTCCAGTGTCACTAATTTAACATTATTTTTACTTTGAGAGTACCCAAATTTATGTCTCCTTGCCTAGACCTTACCCAAGTCCTTCATTTACCATATCACCTATGATGATCTTCCTAAACTAGTTCAATGTGACTCTTTCCATCTAGTTAATCCAGCAAAATAACTTGGAAATGTTCTTGGTTCTTTTATTTAACAATGCATATGGAATTCAGCCAGAAATCCTAGCCTCCAACTTCAAAATACATCCTAGTCCAGTCACTTATCATTCCATTCATTGCTACCACTTGGATCCAAGCCCCAACTATTTTTTTTCCTGTGCTATATCACGAGTCTACTAAATAGTAACCCATGTTTCTTCCTTCCTCCTTAAAGAAGAGAATCTCTTCTTCACAGAGCAGCCAGCATGGTTCTCATTTACTAATAAAAGTTAACCATTTCAAAGACTTCCAGGGTCCACATCATAACATTTCTTTTATTTAAAAAGAAAGATTTTATTTATCCGTTCATGAGAGACACAGAGAGAGAGGCAGAGACACAGGCAGAGGCAGACTTGATCCCAGGACCCTGGGACCTCACCCCAAGCCAAAGGCTCAGCTATGGAGCCACCCAGGCATCCCCAATATAACACTTCTTAATAACCTCTGACTTCATCTATACTTTCCCCCCTTCCCATTGTGTGCCTTTGGTATAAGGCCAACAAGTATAGTCCCCCCTTTAACTCTTTGCATTATTTTTTTTTCTCTTTCTAAAATACTCTCTTTGAGATATCTGCATGGCTATATTCCTGGCGTTCCTTTTTACCTCTTCCTTTTCAGTGAGTATCTCACTGACCTCTTATTTAAAATTGTAACACCCACATCCTTGACATTTCTCATCCTCCTTACTTTGCTTACTTTGCTTACTTTTTATACAATTATTACCTTCTAACATTTTATATGACTCACTTATTTATTAAATTTATTGTTTGTCTCATGAACACAGAAATTATGTCATTTTTTCATAGTACATAGAAGATAATAAATATTTTTTGGGTGGATGAATGGGTTGACTTACTATAATGGCACAAAAATCCTGAATATTTTGTAGAGTTATTATTGATTTCTGTCTATAAATTGATATGACATCTATATTAAGAATAATTCCTACAGGAAGCCTCTGCAGGAGGGTTACATGCTGTACCTCCTTTTTCAAAGCAATAGTTTTCTGGTAGCTTAGATGTGCTTATGTATTTTTCATCAATTGAAAACATTAAATAGATTTACTGAGTATCCAACTGTGTAAAGCACTCTATTTCCTTCTACTGAAATATTATAAAATAGAAATTTGTGCCCCTATTAATTTTATTGGAATGTGTTTTGAATGAAACCAAATTTGCCCCTTTTTGAATTTAACTCAATTATGAGACAGTTCTATTTATCAAAGATATTTTTATTGTAGAGACAATTAAACTTGACAGCTTATTCACTATGGTTTATTGTGTGATAGCAGCTCAAACATATTACATTAAGAAGACATTATAATACAGAGTATAGTAACAAGAACAATTTGATTTTGGAATGTTTTCTGCTTATCCATATTTTCCTTTTCATTATTGTATTTTCTATTGACAGGCCTTAAAGTAGAAACAGATTAGAAATGCTGCTATATTTAATTTCAGGAAACATTTTAGTAGCTTGCTATTATTATAACTTACAAGTACATGATTAGGTAAATGTGTTAAGTTTTACCTTTAGTCCTTGAAGAGTCATGATCAAGAGATAAAAAACATGAAAGTATAATCCTCAGATATTATTAACAAGTACTTAGAGAATAATTACTTATTCCAGTCACTGTTCCAATAATTTTACTAATAAGAACTCATTTAAGTGACACCTGTGTGGCTCAGTCAGTTAAGGATCTGTGTTCAGCTCAGGTCACAGTCCAGGGGTCCTGGGATGGAGCCCCACATGGGGGTCCCTGCTCAGCGGGGAATCTGCTTTTTTCTCTCTCTCTCCCTCTGTCCCTCCTCACTGCTCATTCTCTCTCTCTTTCCCTCTCACTCCTTCTCTCAAATAAATAAAATTATTTTTTTAAAAAGAACTCAAAAAATAAAAATAAAAACTCATTTAATCTCCTTAGCAGCTCCATGAGATAAATACTATTATTACCCCTATTTTATAGATCAGAAATGTGAGGTCCTTGCCCATTGATTAAGTAATTTGCCCAAGGATACAAAAAAAAAGCAAGTGGTGGACAAAGGTTTGAAATAAGGCAATCTGATTCCAGAGTTTGGGTTCTTAATTCTTTATGCCTTTGATATCATTCCAACTATCATGCTTAGCTTTACCTAAAAAGTGTCTCCTTATTTATTCCTTTACCAGGGACTATATGAGTAACCACAGTTCTTTTCAGAGGGTTTGGAGAATTGATGGTACACTTAGTAATCTGGTGCATTGCAGCAGACTGAGAGTGCATTACTATTTTGGGAGATTTTCTCTGCACTGCCCACTCTTGGAGGGGTGGAACTTTGGGTCATTATAATTTTATCTGCAGCATCTATTATAGGTGTACTGAAGAAATCTAATAAACATATTCTTGGTGTAATAAATAGCATTTACACAAGGTCCTTTTCTAATTAACTAATTCTCATAGTATTCACACAGATTAGACTATGTTATGGGAGCAAATATATCTTAAATTCTATGGGCTTACGGCCATAAATGTGTATATAAAACCATTGTAAATGGGGTAACCCACTACAACCTGAAGTGAGACAATCTAGAAAAATAGCCTGTATCAGGAGTAGAAAGAGTTGGATAATTTTGTATATAGCTTTCAAATCCAGATCTGAACTTCCTACAACACTTTTATCCATATCCCATTGGCCAGTCCTGAGTCTTATATACACAGTCTAATTTAAAGGAAAACTGGGAAATGTAGTCATCCTGTGTGTCCATAAAGAAAAAACAAAAAAACACACAAAAAAGCTGTCTGGTTATATGACATTATCGTTGTCAAAATTCAAAATTTTCTAAGATGTAAAATGTGGAAACCAGCTATGCCAGGTGAATATTCAATTGTATAATCAAATTGACTCATTGGTAGCTCGGCAACAAATTTGGCAGAAATGTGTAATTTTCTTCCAATATCCATTCTTTACTTCTTCTGCAGTAATAGAAATCCAAAATTTTTAGTAGGCACATGACTACTCTGAAAAGACTGTATCATTAGCTTTCTTTGGCTCTTGATGTGGCCATGTGACTAAATTCTAGCCAATAGGCAATAAAGGGAAATGCTTTGAACATCAACTGAGAAGTACTTTTAATGGGAAGTATGTATTATCACTGTTTTTTACCTACATTTGGCCATGATATATGGGAAAAAATAGCTGAGTCTCTAGCAACTACATTGAGCTATTAGATAACATTGGAAATGGAAACCAAACATGACAAAAGAATAAGATGAGAAGGCTGATTCCTTGGAAGATGTAGCATCTTTCTATAGCTACTATCCTCTTTCTTGACTTTCTAAACATGGAAGAAAAATAAACTTCTATTTTATTAAGCCAATCTTATGTTGTTATTCTTCAGCTACTTTCAAACAGACCGAATAATAAATGATACAATATGCAATCAATTAGTTTAAAAAGATCAAGTTTACCTTGCATAGAGACCTATATGTTATAACTTACTCTGGTATAATTTTGAGATTTCTTATTCATATACATTCATTGGCATTAAATTTGCACAAGATCAGAGTGTGGTCTCCGGAGTCAAATTGCCTGAATTAGAAGTCAGATCCACTACTTGCTGGATAAATAGCACTGGATAAGTTCTGTAGTGTGCTTAAGTTTCTCTTACATTTCTTTAAATAGTAATATTTCAGTACACAAAATAGGCTTTTATAAAATTAAATAAGTTGATGCCTTCAAATGCTGACCAGACTTACTCAGAGAGAATGGTCCTAAAGTGTTACTCTTTTTTACAACAAATGCAGCCATGAAACTGACTGTTAAGACCCCTTCATTGATTTAAACAAATGTTCTATCCAGAGAATAATGTTTTTTTGGCATGGATAAATTTACTAATTTTATGTGGCATTCCATGCTACTAAATTAGTAGTATCATACTATTATCTTTAAAATTTTGTGTAATAAATAGTACATTTTTTATATCTCAGAATAAGAAAAATATGTACAACATTAAGGGTATCAAGTGAAAAATGATTAGGTTTACAATTAGATTCCTGGTCAAGAATCTGACTTCTGGAAAAAGGTTGTCCCTCTACGTGTGCATGCATGCATGTGTGTGTGCATGTGTGTGTGTGAGAGAGAGATCATATATAGCAGTGCTGCTCAACGTGTGGTCCCTAGACCAGCAACAGCATTCATAATCTGGGAAATTGTTAGAATTGCAAAATCTCTGGAACCACTCCAAATTTGCCAAAAGAGCAATCTGTGTTTTAAAAAGCCTTGTGATTCTAAGTGCAGGCTAAAGTTTGAGAGCCACTGATGTATATTTTTAGCTAAAATACCAAGGTTAAGAAAAGATTTTTAGTTTGTGCAGAATCACTGAGTTGGTGACCTTAATGAAAATTCAAGTTAGCTCGAGCAAGATTGGATTTTTCCTGCATGAATTTTTGTTGTGTTTGTATGTTTTCCATTATATCTTTCTTCATAATGTCTTTACTTAAAATGTTTTGTGGTAAACTCTTACGAGTACTTTGGTAAAAAGATGTTACAAATAATCAAATGATTTAGCTTACATGCAAACAAAGATAAGTGGTACAGGTTTTCCCTGCTATGTGAAAGTAGAACATTCCGATACATCCTTTCATAAGTCAAAATTGAGTAAAATGAAGATGCAATTATCTTTAAGTTGTATGCAAAGTTTTTTGAGGTGCCCAGATGCAAAAAACAAAAACAAACAAACAAAAAAACACCTCTCTTAGGCTTTCCCGATACCTTAGCATACATGTTGCTAAAAGGTGCACAAAATAATTTGAGATAAAACATAGAGACTCACAGATATAGTGTAAAGATATGGCAACTTGACGACAAGGGGTTTAATGTCGTTCCTGGGAAAGGAGCTCTGTGCTGTCACTTCCAGTTCTGGTTGTGCGCTGCCTCTATAACGGCTCAGTGCAAGACAAACGCTGAAAGCTATTTTCACTTTTTGCCTTTTTTTCATAAAAGCAAAAGCCGTCTTCATATATGTTTTATTTGGCAAGTAAAGGTGCTAAGGTAGGTCTTTCATCAAAGCAACCTGCAGAACATGGAACTTTTGAAAAGTGGGAGATACCTGTCGTTACTACTACCAGTTCAAGATGCTTGGCTTTTCCGCTGGCCTTGATCCCTCCTGTATGTCACATTTATGAACAGCATCCAAGAACAACATTTCCATGGCTTGATAAAAATTAAATAGAAAGAGATAATAGATTAGAATAATAAAATACAACAGTGTATGGAAATCCAGCATCTGAAAGAATCAATGCCAATTGTTGGGAATTCTAGAATTTAGGGCATAAAAACCTTTCTGGTCATCAGCTGCCTACCAGGATGGAGCTCGAACAAGGTCCCTTTTAATGTATTCCCTTCATTATATACTAGGATATATATTTCATTATTTCAGAATATAAAACTTGCAATATTAGTTATAGAATATACTTTCTTCATAGTATTTCCTACTCTTTTTAAAGAGCTCCATAGATTTCCTGTGAATTTACCTTTAAAGTGTTTGGAAAATTTTAAGTAAGCTCTAGGTCCAACATGAGGCTTAAACTCAGGACCCCAAGATCAATAATAGCATTCCCATATGATTTCATTCATGAGGAATTTAAGAAAAACACAAATGATCATGGGGAAAAAAGAAGAGAGAGAGGAAAACCAAGAAACAGATTCTCTCTTTAAATTTTTTATTTGAATTCCAGTTAGTTAACATATGGTGTGATATTAGTTCAAGTGTACCATATAGGGACTCAACAAATTAATACATCACACTGTGCTCATCACAGGTGCACTCCTTAGTCCCCATCTCCTATTTAACCCTACGCATCACTCCTCTCATAATTATCAATTTGTTCTCTATATTTAAGATTCTGTTTCTTGGTTTGCTGTTTGCCTCTCTCTTATTCCCCTTTGCTTATTTGCTTTGTTTCTTAAATCTCATGTATGACATTTGTCTTTCTCTGACTGGCTTATGTTGCTTAGCAGAATACTGTTTAGCTCCATCTACATTATTACAAATGCCAAGATTTAAATCTTTTTTTTGTGGCTTAGTAATATTCCATCACACACACACACACACACACACACACACACACACACACCACATCTTTGTTATCCATTCACCAGTTGAAGGACACTTGGGCTGTTTCCATAATTTGGTTATTGTAGATGATGCTGCTATAAATATTAGGTGCACATATCTCTTTGAGTTAGTATTTTTTAGGTATTTACCTGGAACTGCAATTGCTTGATTGTAGGGTAGCTCTATTTTTAAATTTTTGAGGAAACTCCATACTCTTTTCCAGAGTTGCTGCACTAATTTGCATCCCCACAAATGGTGCACGAGGGTTCTGCTTTAGAGTCTCACCAATACCTATTGTTTCTTGTGTTACTGATTTCAGCCATTCTGACAGGTGTGAGGTGATATCTCATTGTCATTTGATTTGCGTTTCCCTGATGATGAGTGATGTTGAGCATTTTTTCATGTGCTTGTTGGCCATCCTTATGTCTTCTTTGGAAAAATGTCTAAAGAAGCAGACACAACTAGAGAGAAGAAACTGAAGGTTACAAGAAGGGAGATCGGTGGATAGATACACTAAATAGTGATGGGGATTAAGGAGTGCACTTGATGTGATGAGCCCTGGGTAATGTACTATATTGTACATTTGAAACTAATATAATACTGTATGTTAACTGACTGGAATTCAAATAAAAACTTAAAGTTTTTGGAAAGTTTGATAGAAATCTTTAAAACTTTATTTTTTTTTGAAATCTTTAAAACTTTAACAAAATAAAATGAGGAAGCATTAACAATTTGTGATAAAATGTCACCAATATTAATCTAGTTTGTTTAAAATCTTTAATTATTACATATTTTGATAGCCTCTGAAAAATACTTTTAAATAAAGCCCAAAAGCAAATTTATTGCCATTTTCTTCTTCAATACTATATTTAACCTGCATATCCTTGAATACTTCCCTCTGTGATTAACAAGGAGGTTGGGGAGTGGCAAATGGTGAAGACAAATTATACTTATCAACCACTCCATGGCTGGCAGTTGGCTTCAGCCTTTATTCCCAAGACACTGCTTCCTGAATGTAATTCAAGTAAACTTATCCTGCACCTATAAAGACAAATTATTTCACATCAATTCTTAAATTCAGTCTAAAGAATAATAAATGTTCCTTAAAGTAAAGGTTTTAGTATGAGACAAATGTTTTCATATTTTCTTCTTTAAACCATGTGAGCCTTGGCACTTAATACATTAATACAACAAATTAAATATATGTTTATTAAAATATAGTAATACCCATTTTGGAAAAGAAAACTAAATGTTTATATCTATGTATCTATGTATCTATCTATCTATCATCTATCTATCTATCTATCATCTATCTATATACATGTACATTCTGAATCAGTTTTTCATATGGTTAATGTGTTAAAACATTTTATAGCAATAGTTAATTTCACTACTATAAATATATATATACTTAAATATTCCAAATGGATGTATTACATATAGGCTTTCTATACCACAGAATGATGCCCTCTGTATCTTTGAATCACTTTTCTAGCTCTTTAAATTTTTGTTTTCTTAATATATATAATTGAGGAGAAAATGTTTATATGTTTATAACATATAAATAAATTTGTAAAGCAGAAGCCTTTGGATTATTTCTATTTATCTATTTCCTGATTAATCTTATTTACTGGCTAAATAATAATAAAATTATGACCAAATATTTAATATTTTATCTGTAACATCCAAAGTTTGTCATGAAATCAATATAACATTTCAGATGCGACCCAGTTACAGAGCACGGCACTACTTTTCCTTCTCCATATGAACAAATAAACCTGAATTGTACAAAATCCAGTAAGACTTCTTATTTCTTGGAAGAAAGACATCGATATTCTTGGAACTGAGGGTATTAAGGTAAATAATCTACACAAGGTCCTTGCCCTCATGTCTCACACTTTCCAGTGTCAGATGAGGATGAGAGGGTAGTTCATAAATAAATAATTGATTATATAAATTGAATAGGTTAGATAATGATAAAGTGCTATGAAGAAAATAAAGGGATCATAATATAATCAATGGTTGGTGATGAAAACCTAAAAAAAAAAATTAAATGCAGTTGATCAAGGAAGGATTTTCTGAGCACTTGGGTTGCTCAATGGTTGAGTGTCTGCCTTTGGTTCAGGGCATGATCCTGGAGCCCTGGGATCAAGTCCCACATCGGGCTCCCCACAGGGAGCCTGCTTCTCCCTCTGCCTATGTCTCTGCCTCTCTCTCTGTGTGTCTCACGAGTAAATAAATAAAAGCTTAAAAGAAAGGAAAGATTTTTCTAAGGAGGTGAGATATAATCTACAACTTGAATAATGAGAAGTTAGCCATGATGATATTTTATGGAAGAGGAATAACATTTTAAAAAGTACATGGAGAGAGGAGTGTAGAGATAGCAGACTAACTCATACTCAGTATTGAGTGTAATAGAAATTGAATGCCCTGTATAGATTGAAGTTAGCTTGAACTCACTTCTAACCCCATCCTAGAACTTGATTAGGGAAGTTGTGGCTTGTTGGGAAAACCAAGTCCACATCTAGCTTATGGAATGTTTTTACAATGTTTTTAAAACTACAGACCACTTCAGTCATGCAACACAGACATTCAAATCAGAGCCCGATAAAACAAAACAAAACTCAAATAGTAAGTCCTGCAGCGGGGAAAAAAAAGAATCAATAAAAATATAAAAGAAAAAACTAAATTATGAAATAAAACATTGGAAGTTTTACGTTTGAGTCATTATGGAATTGGCTTGGAATTAAAAACAAGCAAATAAGAAAATAGTGAAATGTAAATGTAAATGTAAATGTAAATAATTTCTCCAAAGCTGGAAATTAGTGCCAAAGTTGACTACAAGTATCGATAACACCTGAGACTTCAAAGAAATATTAGAGAATCCACAGAACATCCCAGGAAATGTGAAATAAAGATTTAAGATTATCTACTGTAAAGAGGGAGGCAACCTCTATTGCTTCCAGTCACAAAAGGAAAGCAATTACTAAAATTCTTCATTAAATAGAAATAGTAATAGCAACTCAATAGTTGTCAAAAAATATTGCAAAATTCAACACTCATTCCTAATAAAATTTTTGAGATAGAATGTTATTTATTATGACAAAACCTATTTATTTCAAACTAACAGGCAATCTCACGCTTGACAGTAAACCTCTGCATAGTTGTTATTGTCAAAAAAGTCAAGGAGCTTCCATTACGGCACCATTTTTTACCTCATTTGAAACTGATGCCAATCCTATTTATGTACTGAAAATGAATAGAGAATTATGTAACAAGAAAAAAAGGAATCAAATTACTATTATCATATCTAATATGACCACATTCCTAGAAAATCAAAAAGAATTATCTGGTAATTACTAAAAAATGAAACCAGAGTTAGGCATAGCCACTTTATAAATGATATATGAACAATAACATTGTTATATATCAATAATAAATGCCTAAGTATATGTAGGAATTGATATTTTTAGTAGCAACAACAACAAAAAACACTCATTAATGAAGTTTTCAATGAATTTATTTTATATAGTTTCATATTAAAGCAGTAAATACACGAAATTCATCTAAGAAAATAAAATGAGACCTATGTAGAAAGTAACATTTGTTCAAGATTGAGAAGATTAAAAAAAAAGATTGAGAAGATGTATGGGTTTATTATATTATATTGTTGTTATTATAGATGCCATTTCCCCGATAATTAGCCAATAAATATAAATTAATTTCAAATGCAAATATTAAGCAAGTTTCCTTTCTCTTGGAGAGGAAGAGAGAAAGAGAGAGTGAGGAGGGGGCAGAGGGAGAGGGAGAGAGAGTGAAGCTTAAGCAGTTTCCACGCCCCACACAGAGCCAATGTGAGACTTAATCTCATGACCCTGAGATCAAGACCTGAGCCAAAATCAAGAGTCAGATGCTTAACCAAGTGAGCCACCGAGCACCCAAAGCATGCTTCCTTTTTTAATTTGATGACTTGATTCTAAATTTTTTTGATTTGTGGATATCACCAAGACAGTTTTGAAGAGAAATATAAATTAGTAACTGGAGGTGAGGCAATTTTGGAGGAAGATTATCCCATCAGAGAAAAATATGAACTATAATTCTATAATAACCAAAACAGAGTAATTCTAAATGCACCCTTTTGATGTTAAGGCAAAGACTTTTAAAATGTTGAAACATAAGTATATGTAGAAAGACACCACCTTTGTGATAGATACTACTTGCCCTTGCTACAGCTCTATGAGACTTTATGTGGTCATACACCTGTCTGGAGCCCTGATTTTGGCACCTGCCACCCAGGGGCCACATTCAGATCTCCTGGTCTAGAGGTCATCAGGGATTATAATTGCAGCCCCACAGGACTGTTTATATTGATGTACTTTAAAAGCTGCTGCCTGAAGGTCTGGCTTCTAATCAGTCTGGAACTATGTGCTAAATGAGATTCCTCCCCTTGGATCACTGACAGGTGTTGGCACACCCTCAAAAATGGGGTCATATCAAGAATAAACCAGGCAATTTAGAAAATCACAAAGGTTTGAGAGACAACAAAGAGCTAGGGCAAGGTTGAATGAGAAGGATTACCTAAACATAGTCATGCCTTCAAGACTGAGCTATAGTTTTTGGCTCTGATTCCAAAGGCAAGAGAATAAAAAACAAAAAATATACAAATGGGACTACATCAAACAAAAGCTTCTACACAGTGAAGGAAACCTTAACGATACAAAAAGGCAACCTACTGATTGGGAATCAATGTTTGCAAATCATATAGCCAATAAGGCATTAACATCCAAAATATATAAAGAACTAATACAACTCACTACCCACAAAAACAACAATAAATAGAACCAAACATTCAAATTAAAAAATGAAATGATCTTGACTTAGACATTTTCCCAAAGAAGAGACATACAGATGACCAACAAGCATATGAAAAGATGTTCTAAAAAAAAAAAAAGAAAGAAAAGATGTTCTACATTACCAATCACCAGAGAAATGCAAATCAAACCCACAATAAAACGTTACCTTATTCCTTTCAGAATAGCTATTATCAAAAAGACAAGAAATAGCAAGTATTGATGTGTATCTAGGGAAGAGGGAGCCCCCGTACACTCTTATAGGGATGTAAATTGGTGCAGTTGCTATGTAGAACATCATAGATGTTCCTCAAATAATTAAAAATAGAACTACTATATGAACTAGCAATTCTTCTGCTATTCAGAGAAAATGAAAATGCTTATTTGAAAGGTTCTATACACCCCAATATTTGTTGAATCATTATTTATAATAGTTAGATATGGAAACAACTTAAGTGTCTTTTGGAATGGACAAGGAAGATGTGGTCTATATACACAATGGAATTCTACTTAGCTATTAAAAAAAAGAATGAAATCGTGCTATTTGCAACAACATAGATGGCTTTGAGACTATTATGCTGAATAAAATACATCACACAGATTTTTTAAAATTGCATGATTTCACATATATGTTATATCTAAGTAAACAAAAACAGAAACAAAACAAAATCCAGATTCATAGATACAGAGAACAGAATGGTGGTTGACAGGGGAAGTGGGTTGGGTGCGTGTCAAATGAATAAAGGGGATTAAGAAGTACAACCTTTCAGTTATAAGATAAATAAGCCGTGGAGACATAGTGTATAGCTTGGAGGATATATTTAATTAGATTTCCAGTTACGGAATAAATAAGTCATGAGAATGAAAGGCACAACATAGTATAGGCAACTACAGCATGGCATGGTGGCAGTTGGTAAACCACACTTGAGGGGAGCAGAACATAATGTATAGAGGAATTGAATCACTACCTTGTACACCTGAAATGAATGTAACATTGTGTATCAACTATATTCAAATAGAAACAATTTGAAAAAGTTATTATAATAACTTTGTAAGGTGTTATAATTAGACTTCTCCCTGTGACTATTCACAGAGTACAAATGTTGAATCACTGTGTTGCCAACTTGAAACTAACATAATATTGCATGTCAATTATATTTCAAATATTATATTCAGTATTAACTGGAAAGAGAGAGCGTAAATCTATTGCTTCAGAAATTATCACAATGATAGAAAGAGTCGTTAAAAACCATTTATTTACCACTTAAGTATTTTAGCCACTCCTATGGTGAAGAATTAAAATGTATTAGATATTTATCACATACTTAAGTATATACTACATACCATACACTGTGAAGAAAATAAATAAATCATGCATTGTTTGATTTTCCAACTGCCTACAGGACATTTTCATATGAGGTAATTTGCTTGTTAAATAGCATTCAAACTGTATTCAGCATCCTCACTTTGCTGGGAATTGGGGATTCAAAGATGAGTGCAACATGATTCTGTAGAACCAGCTTATTGTCCTGGTGTCTAGAACCAAACTTGTCTTTCTATCTCTACCAAACTTGCTTTCATTTTTATTGACCCTCCCAGCCACTCAGCTGAAATCTGAAGGTGGGTTTTGATGCATCCTCCTCAATAAAAAGATGCTTCTCTTGCTCAAAAACAAAAGCAAAATAAACCAAGAAACAGAAAATACTGAGCATATTCAACTATTTATAAGAATTTATTATATGATAAAGTTATGACTTCAAATCTATACACAAGTATTAATACTAGATACACAATGAACAGTCGGTAAAATTATTCAGGTGGGAAATTACATGATACTATGTATAATTGCGGCAGGATAGAAAGCAATAAGATATATTTTGGTATGGACAAATCATCTCCAAAAACATAAAATTTAATAGGTTTGGAGGAAATGTTTTCTGTTTTAGTTTAATTTTTCTTTGTTTTTTCTTTTTAATTTTAGTTTTGGGCAGTATTCTTACATTGTATACAAAAATATCACTATCTGTACAGCTAGTCATTTATATCCATGATTATCATTTACACATCTTCCCATTTTTTTCCCTCTGTATTCTAATTACATGAAAACCATGTGAACTATTTCAAATTATTTGATCCTGAGAGCTCTCTAACACTCTGACTGCTAGTCGTTGTTTATGTCAAATTAAAAAAAAAAAAAAAGAAGAAGAAGTTCATAATTCTAACTTCCTGGCAACCTTCTTATATTTGGGAAATGTATACATCATGGTTATGATTAATTCTCTATGTCATCAATCCTGTCTTTCACTAGTAATGACATTCCTTTAAATAAATTTGATTATACAATTTCCCTTCCATGTTGATCTCCATCAATGATCTTTTAAATGGTAAATGAAAGCACTGAAAACACTTTTCAAGTTTTAAAACGTGCTACATACATTGCACCCAAAATTCAACTGTATATAAAGAATCACGCAAATTCATTTTCTTTTCAAAGAAACTCAAATTTAACTTAATGATTATGGAAGATAAATGATTGAATTAAATAAAATTCTCTTTAAACGTTAAGTAAAATCTATGTACAAACAAGAATTGAAATGTAAAAGACATAGTTGTTTTCAACCAAAAAATATGATACACTTCTGGTTTCCTTATTATAGTTGAAAAAATGCTACGAAACAAAAAATTGCTTTATCTGGAAAATTTGTAGTTAAAATATAGTAACATTAGATTAATGTTTTAGAGATTTAGACAAATGTTTAGATTAATTAGATTAATATTTTAAAATTAATATTTATAAACATAAATCTGAAAGATTTCAATTTAGAGTCCTTTCCTCTCATTGTTTTTTACTAAAATCTGTTTTCTCTTTTATGTTTAATCACATTTCTTTGTCTACTAGAAGCAATACCTTACATAAAATATTTAAATATGTATTTATATGCATATGATATATGGAATATATACGTTTGAATATATATAATATTTTGCCTCCTTGATTCTATTAATCATTTACTTGATTTTTCTTTCCATACCACATACTTTTGTTATCACATCAACATACCCAATACATATTATATGTGTATATCCACAGAGAAAATAATGTCATAAAAATCATGGAATTAATGATGATTCTCAAACTTTAACCCACTACAAAATATATTTTACTGCAAAGACGACAGGGTCGATCCTTAAACCAACTTGTAAAATGATGGTACTGTTCTTTACACCTAAGAAATATTTTTTCTTAAATGACAGACAAATTTGGTAGCTTTCAACTGATCACTATGCTACAAAGCCTGTAACAGAGTTACCTATAAGCCAGACATCTCAGTCTGGAAGGGGTCCCTGGGAGCCAAGAAATCACAGTCATTTGCAGGATCATTTTAGGTGCAGAATTGCTTAATTACTTTTAGATGTTTCATAATCGAACCCTAATTCCGCCTAAAACTTTCGCTGCAATGATTGTCATTCTGCCGAGGTTAATTCCTAAAACTGTTGTGTGTGACCATGTTCCACATTTACCTTTAAGTTTAAGCAAATTATGAAAGGCAGGCTTGTCAAAGCTGTCATAGCTGAATATCGTCATCATCACATAACTGTTTGGACTTAAGAAAAAAGTTCAAACTGTGAAGGGTTTTGGAAGCAGATGGTTGAAGAAGATAGTCTGGAAGGGCTTTCCAGGTTTCTCTCTTTAAAATATCATGCCATGGCTCCAGTGTCATTTCTGCTAAAATGGCAGATAAAGAAATTTAGGCTCAGAAAAGAACACCTACTTGTCTAAGGTTGCTGAGGTAGGGGTAGAGTTGAGGCTTGGACCCAATTTTCAGTGGCTCCAGATTCTGCTACTGCATGAACGAATGCCTTCTTGCAGATCATATCTTGCATTTATTCTTAAAGCACATATTTTATGGTTTTATAACTCTGCTTGACAGCGTGTAAAGGCTTAAATTCCTCAGGCGCTTGCCTTTTTGACTGCCCTTCCAGATACAGACTAAGAGATTGGTTAAACTGGCAACTTGTATGGCTAATCATACAGCATATGAAGTCTCCAGAGGGGTCAGAGAGTTCCTCGCACTTGTCAGTTTTTACAGGGGACTGGGATAACTTGGTTTCAGAATCCATATAGAAGATGACTAGGACATTAGCTTTGCTCTGTCAAATTTAGAAATTTAGCAAGACTCCAGAGGTACAGAGAGCTTGCAAGAGAAGACATAATTTTTAGCAAAGATTTGGCAATGAAGTTGGTTACAGAAAAAGTTTAGAGGTACAACACGATCACTTCTAACTCTGAATAATCCTGCCAAAAGTCATCATAAAACACAGCTAGGCATCTAGAGTTTGTATTTTAAAGTACTTAAAACTTCAGCCATTTTGTTTAAGTTGAAACATTTCCTAAAATACATGTATAATATTAGCAAAGTAGGGTTCACAGGAAGTGCCAAAGTAAGAACATTTCCTGAATAAGAATATTGGTTTTGAACAGTAACCTTAAAATGCTTTGTTTAACTCTCACATTATATATATATATATATATATATATTTAATTTGTTTATGCATTTGAGAGAGAGAGCATGAGCAGGGTTGGGGGGAAAAGGGAGATACAGAACCTCAAAAAGACTCCAGTGAGTGGGGAGCCTGACTCAAGGCTCAGTCTCACGACCCTGAGATCATGACCTGAGCCAAAATCAAGGGTCGGGCACCTAACTGAGACACCCAGGTGCCACCCCCAAACAATGTATTTTTCAACTTAAACCTAGCCCAGAAAGAACCCCACAAAAAAGGCATTTTCAAGAAGCAGGTAGTCATATTAGTCATATCTGCAGAGCAGTACAAGAAATTTATACTCTCTAAGTTTCTTGCATAGGAAGGATCTACGTAGTAGTAAAGTAGAATAGATGTGTAGAGTTTCCCTAATGCAGTTGACTAAGAATTTGCTTTCAACCATTATACAGAGGATTTGATTTCTCAGTAGTCATAATAGGTGAACCACTATTAAATAGACCATAAAGTGTGCATCAATAATAACCAAGAAAGGTTAAACAAATTGCACAAAATTAGGGTTCTGAAAGCCAAATCTAGGCCATATCCAGATTGGGACAATTCTTTTAACTGCTTGAGACAAAGGACTTCATTAACACAAGAAGGACGCGGGGTTAAAAACAAACCTCACAATTTCACTGTATCTACCTCTATGCATAAGTTAAGGCATTTACATGAATAAGTGCAATATCTATCACCATATAACAAAATGTGCCTACTTTGTTCAATAACCTTTGTAAGCAGCATGATCTATAGGGTGAGCTAGATCATTCTCATTTTTGCTGCGATGCCTAAAGCGAGTACTGAGTAAAGAGTTTTGCCAGATGTTATTTTGCAAAGGTTCTTGAACAATTGTAAATGAAACTGTATATACATTTAAGAATGTGGTGTCCAGGGCAGGACGACCAGGTAAACTAGATTTTGTACTAAAGAGTGCTTTTGAAGAAGGCATGTTTGCACCAGCTTTTATTGTAACTTGAGCTACAAAAGAAAAATTTTGAGTGCTGGACTGAAAGACATCCAGAGAGGGAAGGAAAAAAAAACTGGTTATTTCAAAGGTAAGGAATATGATGCAAGGAATTGAATTGTGTGTGATGGAAGAACCGAAAAACCAGTGAAGCAACCTAAAGATTATTAAATAGCAGGACCCCAATACCACTCTATGGCTGAAAGAAAACCGGTGCAAATAGTGTTATAAAATCCGGAAGCCAAGGGGCACGTGGGTGGCTCAGTCCATTGGGCTCTGCCTGTGGCTCAGGTTGTGATCCCGGTGACCTGGGATCGGGCCTGCTTCTCCCTCTTCCCCTCACTCCCTTTGTGTCTTCTTGCTCACTCACTCTGTCTCAAATGAATAAACAAATAAATAATCTTTAAAAAAAAAAAATCTGGACGCCAGAGCCTTGCTCTAGGATCTAGGCCTCGGTCGAGACGGCCATCTGGTGCAGGGACCTGGACCAGGAGCCAGAGCCACTGACCAGATGTTTGTGACACTGGTAGTGGCAGAGCTAGAGCGGAGCTGTGCCTGGACTTCTCTCCTGGGCTCTAGTGTTCTGCTGCTAATGGCTCCTTTCAGCTCCCACGAACTGCAGGTCAGTTGGCAAAAGAGGCTGCGCGCACGCATGTGGCCCCCGAGGCGGCAGAGCCGGGCCCACGCCAGCAGGCTGGTGGCTGGTGGCGGGCGGAGGGGCGCGCAGCGGCTGTCAGCGCACAGGGACACGTCAAAAGTACCTTCCATGTTAAATGTGTTGATTATTGGTCTGTTCCATCAATGATGGATCGCATTTCTTCTTGTGCGTGTGGCTATTTACAAACACTTGTGTCTTTATTACCCTGCCACTTTGAATACGTTAAAATCCCCAGAAGCTACCTGATGACTTTTGAGCAACATACAGTTTTTAGGGATAATTTTTTTTCCTTGTCAAAGTTATTTACAGACTGATTACACAGGCAATTGCCTGTAGATTGGAAAAAATGTGGCCTGGTTTACAGATACTTTCAAATTCCTCTTTCTTATATTTTTGGATTCAAGTTACACCACAATGAAGAAATGCTAGGTGCCAGATTTTTCTTAGACAGTGGGGATACAGGGTCTCAGCTTTCAAGGAATTCAGGGGAGAACTAGGCTTTTTGTTAAATACGGGCTCTCGTTTTGATAGGTGATATTTAAAAATATGAACAAGTAGGTCAGTGCAAGCTTCTTAGAAGAGGCAATACTTGAACTGAGGCTTCAGAAATGAGTGAAGCGAAAGAAATCATATTTCAGACCTATGTGGTAATACAATTTCCATTTGGTATTTTATAGTTTATTTTTACGTTATCTCTTTAGCAAATGCTTACTACCCAAATAGTAAATGCTTATTGTAGGATAACTAGTTGGTATCTGTAAGAAAAAAGAAAAAGGCTCCATTAATCCTATTTTTTTTTTAAGATTTGTATTTATTTATTCTTGAGAGACACAGAGAGAGAGAGAGGCAGAGGCACAGGCAGAGGGAGAAGCAGGCTCCGTCCTGGGAGCCCGACGTGGGACTTAAACCGGAGCCACCTGGGCTGCCCCCATTAATCCTATTAATTGGAAACATTTCAATATGTATCTTTCCAGATATCATATGCCTAGATGCATTTATCAATGTGTTTTATTAAAAACAGTTCTTATAAGTGAAAAATGAAACATGCATTTTTAAAAAAATAATGCATTTCATGTTGTTGTTTTCAAGTAAAAATAGATTATGGATTTATTTGTTTGGTAATACTTATAAGCTATGTTTTTTCAATTATGCTGCATGATATTTCACAGCATACTTTCTAAAACCAATCATAGTTTGTAAGATATTTTGATCACTTCTAAATATTATGAGCAATGCTACAATAAATTTCCACATTTCAGTTAAAACATGTAATTAACTATATGTTTAGGATAAGTGCTTAGAAGAATAAAATACATATACTCCTATTAAAGACATTTTATACGTATTATCTAGAGAAAATCTTCCTAATTTACAGATACATATAAAATTAGTTAGAAGTGAGGCAAGAGGGTCATTGTTTTATTATACACATCAAAACTAGGAATCATAGCTATTGATATGTTTTATTATGAAAGAGTAATTCTCAAATTTTCTAAAGCAAATATAGTCAGATTTTATATTTAAAGGGAATACCTGGTTGGAAAACTGGAACAGTGATATTTTTCAAGCAAAAAGTCCTTTTAAAATCTGCACTGTTCATCATCGTTTACACCGTTTACCAGTGCTAAATAAACACTTTTATTACAAAAGATTCGCTGCTATACATTTAAACAAAAGATTTGTAAGACTTCCTGCAATAGCTTATATGAAAATAGAAATTGTTAGATATTAGCATTTTGGGGAGAAATCATTATAAGATCATGCAAGTTGACATGAGATTGTGGAAAGCGATCGAGAATATTTAACTCAATATTTCCGTTGTAATAACAGACCAGGGCTGCATCAAGTACTTAGGAAATTCTTTCAGATTACATTTGCCACAATCCTGCCCATTCTTCGCCCAGCAGCCCAGAGCTTTCTGCTTGTTCCTTCCTTCTTTCCTTCCTCTTTCTTCCCTCTATCCTCCCTCCCTGCCTGCTTCCGGCCTTATTTTTTCTTTTAATTAAAACTCAATTCATATCATGTTTTCAATACACAGAGGGAAGTTTAAATAGCCCATAATCTCACCATCCAGATAATCTTAATGATTGATTTTAAGTAAAATGAACACAATTATCTGCCAAGAATGCCAGTATAAAATGGCATAAAATGAGAAGCAAATATGTTTTCTTTCCTTTTCTTTGAGATTTTTAAAGATTATTCACTAACAGGTTTTTTTTCTGCATCTTTCTAGAAAAATAATGTGCATGTACCAGCATATATGTAAGAATAATATTTCTATTTTTATATTTTGCTATAGGTGGATATGTATATTCAGTTTTTTAAACTCAGAATATATCAATGTGCAATATTCTAAGCTTTAGAAAACTTTGCATAGATAGATCTACACATTTTTTAAATTAATGCCAGATTATTCTATTGTATGGATACATACCATAATTTCTTAACTGTATCATAGAATATTTAGGGATGAATTCCGATGTACCCAACATCTTATTGAGAACAGCTTTAGCCTAATTGGGAAAATAAGGACAAAATATAGGACAGAAAATAACAAGAAGAAAATTAAATCTATGAATTGTTTGAAAGGGAGGTTATCTTATTTAAAATGAGAGCTCCAGAGCCTTTAATCTTGAGTTTTTTATTACCGTGCTTTTGCTTCAAACTCTAATGAATAATTTTCATAGTAAAATTTAGATCTTTACATGATCCTGGTAAAAAGTATGTCTTCAAAGTGTCTATAACTTACTATGTTTTAACTAAGACAAAGATATTACGTTTATAAACGTAATATCTTTGTCTTAGTTAAAACATAGTAAGTTTTATTATGTACAATCTCATGAGGGAAAACAGGACTCACTGTGGTCTGATTGTTTCCAAATTGAGAAAGTAAACTCCTCTCAGTATGGATATCTAAGCAAGTAGGGGAACTGAGAGACTTGGAAGTATGATCTGAAGCAGATATTGAACTATTTGCAACTGTTTTCATACTGTTGGCTAGGTAAGATTCTTACCTTACTTTTCTGTTACAAGATTACAATTTAGTTGCAAAGCAGAGTATGGATACTGCAGCTCTAACTTTTCTAGCACCCTAAGTACCCCATGCCTTGCATTTTAAAGACCAATTTCATTTGCTATTTCTTGGCATTAAGAAATATAGTAAAACAGCATCCCCAATCACATTACTTGTTCTGTTATGAATTCTGTTTGCTATTCCACTACTGCATTCAATATGTGCATTTACATTTAAGTTAACATCTAGAGTTGGATAAGATGATTTGGAACATTTTACATTTAGTGCTAAAGAGAAGACATTTGATATTTATTCGCACTCTGCTCACCACCAGCAATTTCCAGATCTAAAATCACATTACATTCTGTTTCACATATAGTGGCATTTCCTAAGTGTCCTGCCATCATACTTTACTATTATTAAACCAATAACACTGGGTTATAATCTTTCTAGAGGTCCAGAAGGGGGAATCTAAAAGGAAAAAAAAAAGATTAAAAATCTTGCAATATAGATGTAAATTAAATTATTACACGCATTTTTGTATAATTCTTCTTTAGTATTTAAAAATTTAGAAATAACAATATGATCTTTAATATATGCTCAGCCAGGCTTGGTATCTTCACAGAAATGTCACCAGAACATTAAATAAAATTATTATTATTTTTTTTGCATGACTAGGATATCCATGCCCAAAGACCTTGTTGTTGCAAAGTTGAGTAAGACACTTTCACTGCATGTTTGTAGAACTAATAGAATCATTTGAACATGTTTTAAGTGTTTAAGCATCCTAAATAAGATTTTGTGTATACTGAGAAAATAAGTTCATGATCCTACGAATTCTGTGAAAGATATCACATAGAAAAAAAAAAAAGCCCCAATATGTATTGTACACTAATCAAATAAGAGGAAGGAAAAATAATAAACAACAAACAAAAAGCAGCTCTCGTGTCTTAATAGTAAAAATGAAGTAGAATGTAATTAATAGCCCCAGTACTTATTAGCTAGACATTAAAATTTTCCAAGGGTTATGTCTGCATATCTTATGTAGTTATTTGCTTTAGAACAATCTTATAGCTTATAGTGCTTTATGTCTCAATTAGAGAACTAGTAAATTTTAATACTGCTCAAATAAATTCCCATTATCTCACTTTAAATGCATCCATTTTATGCTTTTTAATACTCATTCTCTCTACCCCATAAGCAATTACTCTAATATTTTGACAAAAACCCTTAAATATGTATCCAATTATGTAAAATACATAATGCTTCTTTGTGTGTTACAGTTAAATAAATTTCACTCTATTTCCAACTTTATGCATGCACACTCTGTTTTGAGGATCTGCTAATGCTGCTTAATGTTCTTCTGGTCTATTTCTCTAATTGTTGCGGGTTATTTCATATTTTACTTCAGGCATGTATTTCTCTAGTGATGAACACCTGAGTTGCTTGCACCTCCCAACTAACATAAATAATGCTTTGGTGAGTCTCCTCGTTCAGAGTCCCATATGAGCTCATGCTAAAATCTCTCTGGGATATATATCCAGAGGTAGAGACCAGGAGCTACGTGATAAACATATAGTTAATTTCATTAATTAGCACCAGATTTTATTCCAGAGTAACCGTACCTATTTGCTCTGGTGGTATATAGTACACCTTCACATATTTTTGCTTTGCCATTTATTTCTAATTTATTTCCAATCTTACAATCTACAGATATATTCATTGTTATTTTAATTAGCAGTATTTTGATTATCAGTGGCTCTGAGCATCGCATTTTTTAAAATTTTAATTCATGCAGCCTTTCCATTCTAGGAGATAGCTATTTATACACTTTACTCCATTATAAAAAATTACCTTTTCCACTTATTAATATGCAATAATCATTTGTAGATTTTAGCCATTTTATTATGGGATTTTGACATGAACACTTTTCATAATTTATACTTATTTATTGACTTTGATATTGGGTGTCTTCTGTAAGTATAAACCCTAATCACGATTGTAGACAATGTATCACTTTCTCTATGATTTGAACTTTTTGGTTCTTACTTAAAAATTATTTCTCCAATTCTAGGCATTACCATTGGCCCCCATATTGTTTCTATTCATGTTATAGCTTCACCTTTCACATTTAGGTGTAAATCAAAAGTAAGGAGGTAACAATTTATTTTCCCAGAAAGGTGAATCAATTTTCTCAAGCTTACTTGTTAAACACTCTATTTCCCATTACTTTGTAGTCCTGAGTTCATCATATATTAAATACCAAAATATATACTTTGAGCTTTTTTTGAGCTCTTTATTTTGCTAGAATTCCCTACTTTATACATACTGGGTTTTTTTTTTTTTTTTTTTTTTTTTTTTTTTTTTTAGTTTTATATTACAGCTTACTATCTGGTAGGGTGAATATCCTAACTTGATTTAGCTACTGCTGGTCTTTATTCTTTTTACATAATCTATACAAATGCAGACAATTTTAACCATTATTACATGAATTTACAAATTTATTTGTTGAGACATAACATCTTTAGTATATCATATTGTTTTATCTATAAGCATAGTATACATCTTAACTTATTCACTTTTATTTTTGGGGACAGGGAGAGGCAAAGGGAGAGAAAGATCGAATCTTAAGTAGGCTCCATGCCCAGGATGGTGGTGGACCACATGGGGCTCAATCTCACAACCCTGAGATCATGACCTGAGCCTAAATTAAGAGTCAGATATTTAGCCGACTGAGCCACCCAGGTTCCCCATATTCACATTTACTTTATTTCCTTTAATAGAATTTTTAAAGTTTTTGGTGTAACATTTCTAGACATTTTTTTTTTGCTTTTATAATGTATTTTGCTAGAGAAACATGGTATTTTATTTCTCATATTTTCTGGCTGGTTTTCCTAGTAGATGGGAGTATTATTGAATTATACATATTGGTTCTATAAGTGTTTCCATTATTTCTTTTGGTTTTCTAAAACAATAATTATATTATCTACAGTAAATGAGACTTCTATTTCTTTCCTTCCAATTCTTATACCTCTACTCCATTTTCTTACATTTATTATTTTCTGAGACCAATACCATGTAAATCGTGTGCATGCGTGCGTGCTCTCTCTCAAATAGATGAATCTTTTTTTTAAAAAAAAAAAACCTCAATAATAAGAAAACAAAAATCTCAATTAAAAAATGCGCCAAAGACCTTAATATACACCACACTAAAGAAGATAAACAAATGGCAAAGAAGCATATGAAAGATGCACTATATCGTATATCAGAAAAATTTTTTAAAAATTAAAAAAAAAACACAGAACAGTAAGATACCATATACACACCTATTTAGAATGTCCAAAATTCAAAATGTTAACAACACCCAATATAAAGCAACAGGAACTGTTATTCATTGCTGGCGGCAATGCAAAATAGGAGAGCCACTTTGGAAAACAATTGGTGGTTTCTTGTAAAACTAAACACAGTCTTGGTCCTTCCAGACAATGGAATATTATCTGTGCTAAAAGAAATGACCTATAAATCTATGGAAAGATACAAAGGTAACTTAAATGCATATTACTAAGTGAAAAATCAATATATAAAGGCTACACACTTTATGATTCTAACTGTATCATACCTGGAAAAGACAAAACTATGAAGACAGTAAAATGATCAATAGTTGCTAGTGGTTGGATGGAAAGAATAAATTGGAGGAGCATGGTGGATTTTTAGGGCAGCAGATTTTTAATGTAGAGGATTTTCTCTATCTTAAGAATCCTATGATATCATAATGATGCAAACATGTCACTATACTTGTCCAACCTATCGAATGTTCAACAACTAGAGGAAAACCTAATACAATCTTGGAACCTGGGTGATAAGTATCAGTGTAAGCTGAGCAATTATAACAAATGTACCATTGTGTGTGTGGTGGGGGGGGTTGCTGATAATGGGGGAGGCTTTACTTATTTGTTAGCAGGGAATATATGGGAAATCTCTGTATCTTCCATTTAATTTGCTGTAGACCTTAAAGTGCTAAAAAAAGAAAGAAAGAAAGAAAATGAAAAGAAACAAAAAAAAAATATGTCCATGTGATTTTTAGTTCTCTTTTAGTAGATCCACTAACATGGTGAAGCAAGCTAACAAAATTTCTTTGATACTGATCCATCTTTATATTCTTGAAATAAAACATGATCTTATGTCTATGTCAATCAGGATGTATTATTTTTGTCAGGCTTATTAAGGCATAATTTCCATATAATAATAGGGACCCTTCCCCTTTTTAGTGTGAAGTTCTGAGATTTAACAAAAGAATATAGTCTTATAATCACCATCACAATCAAGACATAGAAGAGATCTATGGCTGCAAAATATTCTCTTATGCCCTTTCATAATCTGGCCTCACACTCAAGCCTCTGTCCCTTCAGCCACCGATCAGTTATCTGTCACTACAGTTTTGCCTTTTCTGGAGTATGATATAAATGGAATCCAAGGATGAACTCAAGGATTTTGAGTTCGGCTTCTTTCACTTCACATGATATATTTGTGATTCATCCATGTGTTTCATGGTTTGCTCAGTTTTATTGATGAGTAGTACTTTTACTGGATGGATGCAATGCAGTTTGTTCACACATTCATCATTGTATTTGATTTGTACTCACCGGAACAATTTTTTTTTGTATATGAAGTGTATATGAATAAAGCCACTATAAACTATCATGTACAGGTTTTTATCCTAGCATTAAGCTTTCATTTCTCTTGGTTAATTACTAAAGGAGGAGGTTACATTTATGTTTAAATTTATAAGAAACTGCCAAGATATTTTCCCAATTATCTGTACCATTTTGCACTCCATCAGTAATGTATGGGAGTTCCTCTTGTTCTTCATCTTCTCTAGTACTTCTGGGAAATCCAGACTTAGTTTTTAAATGTCACCCATTTTAATGGGTATGCAGTGATAACTCGTTGGATTTACTTAGCACTTCCCTAATGATTGATAATGTTCAGTGCCTTTTTATGCTTTACTTGTCATCTGTGTACCTTCCTTGGTGAAAAATCTTTTCAAACATTTTGCTCATTTTAAAAATTACGTTTGTTTTTTATTATTGAGTTTTGTGTGTTCTTTATATATTCTAGATCCAGGTCCTTTACCAGATACCTGGTTTGCAGTTATTTTTATCACAATCAACAACTTGTCTTTCAAAAAAATAAACATTTCTAATTTTTGTATTCTATTATGTTTTTATTTTATGATTTTTTCTTTTGGCATTATATCTAAATAATTCATATTGGCAAATTTCATTCAAAAAGGCACAGATAGCAAATATTTTTGGTTTGCGGGCCAAATAGTCTCTATGGCAACTACTTAAGTTTGCTGTTATAGCATGGAAGGATCCATAGACAATAAGCAAATGAAAGGTGTGGCTGTGTTCTATCAAACAAAAACAGGTGGTAGGCCTTATCCAGCCTGCAGACTACAATTTGCCATCTCCAGGCAAACAAAAGTCAATAAAAATATCCCCTATGATTTCTTCTAGATTTTTTTTAAATAGCTGTAGGATTTTCATATAGGTCTATGATCCATTTTGAACCAATTTTTACAGTTGGTGTATATGGTATAGGCCAAGGTTTCTTTTTTTTAATGTCTTTTTCTTTTCCCATGTGGATACTCCACTATCTCAGCATCATTTGTTGAAAAAACTAGCTTTCCTTTTTTGAACTGACTTTGCACCTTTGTTGAAATCAATTGATATATGTGTCAGTTTATTCTCCTGTTGCCGGGTGGAGTGTTTTTAAAATGTCAATTAGATTAAGTTGTTTGATATAGTTGTTCAGGTCTTCTGTTTCCTAACTGATTTTCTGTCAACTTGTTCAATTGATTAATGAAAGAGAAGTGTCGAAGTCTTCAGCTATAACTGTGGATTTTTCTATCCACAGGGTTCTCTTACTACTATCACTTTCACTTCATGTATTTTGAATCTCTGCCTTTGAGTGTGCAGACATTTAGAATTGCTATATATATTTGGTAAATTGATCCCTTTATCATAAATAATGCCTTCTTTACCCTTGGTAATATTCCTTATTCTGAAATCATTTTGTTTACTATTAATGTGGTTAACCCAGCTTTCATAAAATTAGAGTATGGTATATCCTTTTTCTAGCCTTTTACTTGCTGGCAGCATATAAAAACAACTTTTTCTTATCCAATCTGATAATCTCTGTATTTTAATTGATGTATTCAGATCTTTAACATTTAATATAATTGTTCATGTGGTTTTATACCACTATGCTGGTTATTTTCTATTTATGCAGTTTTTGTTTCTTTATTCATCTTGTCATGCTTCTATATTAAAAGTTTTTAAAACTTTCATTTTATCTTCACTGTATACTTCCTTTTTTTTTTTTTTTTTTAATGTTTTCAGTAGTTATCCTACATTTTGCTACTGTGATCCACAGGCCTAATCTTACCGCTGCCTGTATTGGTCTAGCCCAATGTTGATACAGATATTTTACAGATATTTTAAAACTACAGATATTTTAAAACTTTTTAAAAAGGATTTGAGAACAAATCAAATAAAATCAAAAGAAGTCATAACAAACAAAAATAAAGAAGAATATGAGATAGAGTTTGCATATGATACACAAAGGCTAAAATATTTACTACTTGGCCTTTTATAAAATGTATTTGCTGGCACCTGGTTTGCTATGTTCACCTTTAATTAATCACAGTCTGCTTTTGTATAATATGATAGCACTCGTGTGTAGTATAAGAACTTAGGAAAGATACACTTGTATTTCTTCCTTCCCATCTTCTGTGCTATATTTGTTGTACACTATACTTTTAAAAATGTCATAAACAAAAAATGCATTATACTATTTTTCTTTGATTATCTTTTACAGTAAATAAAAATAAGTTTAAATGTCTTTTATAATATTCTTTATTTTGACAATTTCTAGGAACCTTCATTTGTTGGCACAGATTCAGTTTTCTGTCTGGTCTCATATTCCTTCTGACTAGAGAATTTATTTTAATACTTGTAGTACAGATCTTTTCCTAATAAATTCTGAGATTTTGTTTGTTTAATTTAAAAAAAATTCTTTGCCCTTTTCAAAGGTATTTCTACTGGGTTTTGAATTATGGACCAATAGATTTTTATCTTCTTTCAGCACTTTAAACATCCACAATGATCTTCTATAATACAAAGTTTCTGATGCGAAATCAGTTCCATGTCTTATTTTTTTCCTGTTCATTTAATGAGTCTATTTTCCTTAAATTTATTTCAAGATTTTCTTTATATTTGTTTTCAGTAGATTGTATGTGATACACATGTATTATGGTATTCATCTTGCTTGGAGTTTTCTGAGTTTCTTAAATATATAGTTTATTTTGTTTCATTATTTTTGAAATATCCTCAGAAATTGTCTTTTCAAAATTTTTTCATCCCTTGTTCTCTTTCTTTTCTTTTCAGATTCTAATTATGCATATGTTAGACTGTCTGATATTGTTCTATAGCTCTTGGATGCTCTAATTTCTTTGTTTTTGTTTACTTACTTAATTAATAATTTTCCTCTTAGTATTCCAGTTTGGAAAATGTCTTCCAACCCATTTTCATGTTCATTGATTCTTTTTTCAACTCAGTTGAATCTACAGATGAGTTTGTCTAAAGCATTTTTAATCTTTGTTATCATGTCCTTCACATCTAGTAGTTTCTTTGAAACTTTTCTTTCATATATCCATTCAACTTTTCCTGTAGTTTTCATCTGTCTGATGAAACTATTCATGGAGACTTTCACATAGTAATTATAGTTATTTTAAATTATCTCTGTCATGGTTCCAGCATATGCACCCTTTATTAATCTTTCTTTCTGTTGATTGTTTTATCTGTTGACAATGTGTTATTTCTCCCTTTTATATGTTTCAAAGTCTTTAGTTGTTGCATGAAGTGTGTAAAACTTGAGAGCTGGAATTTTATTTTTTTAAGCCTAGAAATAATTCAATTTTTTTTCTCCTAAACTATTAATTTGAAGGGTAAAGTTGGTCTAGTCAGGAGATAAACCAGATATGGGTTTTGTTGATATTATTACCTACTGTGCACCATCATCTTCTAATTCTCTGAGTTCATTTTGTGCTTAGGATGAGGGGTAATTTCCCTGAGGTTTTATCATAGCGTTCTTGCTCCACCTTTGGCTTTCAGGCCTCTATCTGCACCTGCGCCTTGGAGAGGATTTGTCTCCCTAATTTCGCCTTTCTTCTGGTGGTAGCTTGCTGTTGTTTGTTGACCAGTCCTTGAGAATATGCTGACAGCCCTTCCTCCTAATATCTACTGGTGTGAGCTAGCTTCAGTTCTAGACAGACTGTAAATCTCTGCCTCCTAGAAGTGTGGCTTTCTCAGTTATCCTGATCCTTTCCAAGTAATAGGAGCCCGCTAGTGTGGTCTGAACTCAGGACATTTTTCTGGAATGGGGACAATGGAGATGTGACAGTGACAGTATGAATTTCAGATATATTTAAGGGATAACATCAATAAGACTTAGTGAATAACTGAATATGGAGGATATGGATATAGAAGTTTAAAGAATAATTTTTTTTAAAAAATCAGAGTACATGTTTGGGAAAGATATTTCGTATTGGTTATGCGGTAATCTATTGATTCTTCCTGATCAAACACTTATGCAGCTATGTACTAACCTGTTTTTTTTTTTTTAAGATTTTTATTTATTTATTCATGAGACACAGAGAGAGAGGCAGACACAGGCAGAGGGAGAAGCAGGCTCCATGCAGGGAGCCCGATGTGGGACTTGATCCCGGGACTCCAGGATTAGGCCCTGGGCTGAAGGCAGGTGTTCAAACTCTGAGCCACCAGGCATGCCCTGTACTAACTGTTAGACATTTGTCACTACCATGCTTTTTGGCATGTGTTGCATAAGGGCCAAATCTTTTTTTGCTTATGTACATAATTTAGCTCCTAGTCTCACATTCTTTAATTTTACATATTTATTTCAGAGTAAATGTAATTGATTAGACATGACTTTCCTGGTTACAGTTACAAGTGTTGATCTCCCTAAAATTACTACTTTATTACAATTAGTAATATTCCATATACAGATTAAGGTAGGGTGAGCTATGCCAGAACATTGGTTTTTTTTTCTCAATTTATGCCTTGAGGATGACTGTAACCACTTTGAAGTTTAGGAAAAATATGTGTCACCTCCATGATCAGCCCACACTATTAACAATACCATGATTTTGGAATATATTGATAGCAGCATCACATTTAAAAATCAAATTGCCTAATCTTCCTGGATCTGTGATTTGGTGTCTGACGTTAATTTGGGAAATTATCAGTCATTATTGTTTCAAATACTGTTCTGTTACATATTTCTCCTTCTGAAACTTCCATTATGCTTATATTTTACATTTTGTAGTTGTCTCACAAAATGTGGCTATTCTGTTCTGTGTGTGTGTGCGTGCACATGCGTGCGTGCGTGTGTGTGTGTGTGTGTGTGTGTGTGTGTGAATGTTTCCCTATTAAAAGTTCTTTTTTTGCCTCTTTGCTTTTCAGGTGTGGACATTTCTGTTTTAATATCTTCAAGTTCAGAGATACTTTTCTCAGTCATATCTAGTCTACTAACAAGCTCATCAAAGGCATTCTTCATTTCTGCTATTTTGATCTCTAGTATTTATTTTTTTATTCTTTCTTAGAATTTTCATCTATCTGCTTATACTATCTGTCTGTTCTTACTTATTATCTATGTTTTTCATTAACACTCTTACCATATTAATTGTATTTTCAAAAATGTTCTTGTCTAATTTTAGGATACCTACCATATGTGAGTCTGATGCTAATGCTTGTTCAGTCTCTTCATATTGTGTTTTTTCACCTTTAATATGCCTTGTAATTTTTGTTAAAAAATAGACATGGTGTATGAGGTAAAAGGAAATGGTATAAGTAGACCTTTACTAATCTAAAGAGAGGTGTTGGGGGAGAGGAAGTTTTCTCTAGTCTTGTGATTAGGTCTCTGTCTTTGGTGAGCCTCTGTTCTTGGACTATGAACTTCACCAGTACATCGGTTTTGTTTTGTCCTTTGCCCTCCACACCCTTTAGGTGGGAAGGGTATAGCTAGGGGGATCTAGAGTTTGGTATTTCTCTTTTCCTAAATCAATTAGGCTCTGATAAAATCCCGACAGGTAAGCCTCATGGCAAAGTAATTTCTCCTAAAAGTAAGCCTTTTTAAGAAGAACAGAATACTCTAGCATATTTCAAAATAGTTCCTTTTTCCAATCCTCCTGCTGTAAGTACAAGAGGATTTTTCTTCAATATTCACTGTAAGAATATGGTAGAGACTTTGCAGGAAAAGCTCACAAAAGTATGGGGAACCTGTTGAGACTGAGTTCTCCTGGAGATTTTCACTCCCAGGGTTGTCTATATTAAGCCTTCAGGATTCACCAATTACAGGTTAGGTTTTTCTACCCCTGAATTGGTTCCCACAGAGATGTTTTTATTTGTGGGTGTCTGCTTTGGTAAGCTTGGTTCTCTCTTCACCTGTTTATCTCTCCAATATTTGGTACAGTGGTTTGCCCTGTGATCTCCCTTCTCTGAACAGATCTAGAAAGAATTTTTGATTTTTCAGTTTGTTCAGTTTTATACTTGTTAGGACAGAGTGGTGACTTCTAAGCTCCTTCCATGATGTATCAGGAGCAGGAAGTTGACAAAGGGCAGTTCACCCTTGAATAACTCAGTAAACATTCTTGAACTTGGATGGTTTAAATATTGTCTGGCCTTCAGGAGGTAGTTACACCAGATGGATTTTTGAATGCAATTCCAGAAGGTAGTAACAACGTTTAAAGGAAAAATTACATTGAAAAGTGTTTAAATTATAAGAAACTATTTGTAAAGCATAACAATAATTTTAATAGAATATTTCTGATATTCTAAAAAGGATTTGGTGGGGCACCTAGGTACCATAGTGAGTTGAGCATCTGGCTCTGGATTTCGGCTCAGGTTATGATCTCAGTGTTGTGATCAAGTCCCATGTTGGGTGTGGAACCTGCTTGAGATTCTCTCTCTTTCCCTCTCTGCCTGCCTCTTTCTCTCTCTCTCTCTGAATAAATAAAAATATAAATAAATAAATAGATTTGGTAAAAAAAAATTTGAAATGCATACATACGCATATTTTTAAGAATTATAAAGATGACATCACTAGGCGAGATAATTATATCTCACACTACCAGTAAGAGAGAATGATCCTAGCATCTTGAAATTCTATCATAACTTATTATTCTTTGAGAGAAAAACATTTGTGTTAAAATTGCAGATTCAATTAATTGGAGAAACAATTCTACAGTTGGTTTTTAAATATTTTCAAGTGAAAATACTATGGAAACAGTGAGTCATACAATACTATTGTTAGTGAATAGAGATATTTGTTAGAAATCATAATGTGGCATGGCTCTATAAACTTACACTGTCTTCTATGCTAGAGGCTATGGCTCTCATTGTTAACAAGTAAATAATGTTAAATAAGTTTCACGGTAAGAATTTTCTTAAACTGATTAGACAGATAAAGATGCAAAAATGTCTAAATAAATAAACTTCAGACTGAGAAAAGCCATTTATAGATTAGAAAGGATCTCTTCTGTTTTTATCCCTGGGCAAATAGTGGGGATAGAATTCTATCTACCATAAACTGTGGGGGGAGGGGGAGAGTCTGCGAGAATAAAATTGAGCTCTAAGGAAGAATCATTAAAATATTAATACTGAAAAACAAAGTATCTGAGATGAAAAAAATATCAATTGAAAAGGCTTAACAGTAGACTAAAACAGTCAATGAAAATTATTTAAACTGAAGTCCAAGAAGAAAAAAAGTCAGAGCATCAGAGAGATATCTCAGATAATATCAAATATAAGTACTTGAGATCAGCGGGAGAGAGGAGAGAGAATGCAATGCAAGGGAACACTTGAAGATGTTTTCTGAGACTGTCCTATCAATGCTGAAGTATCTCATTCTTCTAAAAAAGTTGTGCTCCTAAAATTCAAAAAAAGTATTTTATTTAATTTAGTGAAAAAAAATGCATAGCATATCTTTCCTGCTTCAGTCATATAAAAGAATTGGCTATTTTCATTGACAAAATATGATTCCTCAAATAGAAAAACTAGTGGAAATAAATAAAAGGCATATTTAGATAATATAATTAGTTAACAAATATATGATAAATACTTATATAAAATATATTAATCAAGATATAAATGATTAAATATATATTAATATATATTACAAATTTATTTAGTATAAATAATATTAATAACATTAACAAAATCACAAATCAGGAGGCCTGGGATCCATTCTTCCCTCTACTTTACTAGTCCATACTACCACCTTGCTACTTCCATAGTAGTCCATTTGGGTGCTATAACAGAATACAAGTGTCTGGGTGGCTTACAAAAATAGCAATGTATTTCTTATAATTCTGAAGCCTGGAAGTCTAACACCAGGATCCAAGCATGGTCAGATTCTGGTGAGAGTCTCTCCAGGCTGTAGACTGTGCACTTTCCACCATGTTCTCATGAGGTGCAAGGGGCAAGCAAATATCTGGGTCTCTTTCATTAGGGCATTAATCCGTTTCAGGAGAGCTCCACTCTCATGATCTAATTATCTACCAAAGGTCCCACCTCCTAGGCATTAGAATTTTAACATAAAAGTTTTGAGGAAATGCCTTCAGACCTTTCACATTTAGTCAATTTTCAAATCCTTATGCATAAGGATTATATATATACCTTTAATTAAACCTTTGCTATCTATCCCTACTAACATTTATTTAAAATTATCTCCTATCTTTTCATGGATGAAATGGAAGCTTTGACAGTTAGTCTCTGCTCATCCTTCCAATTGCAACTGGGAGGATGTCCAGGGAGAAATGACTTGGTTAAATCTCCTTGTAATCATTCAAATCAGATTCCTTGATGGCATTAACTGTGAATCTTCCTTGACTTAGGATGCTGTTATGATCCAATAAAATTATTGTAAGTTGAAAATAACATAAGGCAAACATGGGTTCAATTCACCTAACCTACTGAACATCGTAGCTTAGCCTATCCTACCTTAAACGTACTCAGGACACTTACATTACCCTACAATTGGGCAGAACTACCTAACACAAAGCCTATTGTATAATAAAGTGTTCAATATCTCATGTAATTTATTGAATACTGTATAGAAAGTGAACCAGAATAGTTGTATGAGTGAGTACGGAGTGATTATAAGTGTATGGGCTGCTCACCCTGTGACTGCATGGCTGATGGGAACCTGGGGCTTCCCATGCTGCGTAGTGCCCTGACAGTGGGTTGTACTATATCACTGGCCCAGGAACAGATCAAAATTAAAAGAATGGTTTCTACTGAATGTGCATTACTTTTGCACCATCGCAAAGTTGACAAATGGTAAATTGAAACTTTGTAAGTTGGGAACCAGCTGTAGTAGGAAGATAAAGGAGAGTCTATTTATGACCCTCATTTATGAGAATTTACTTGTCTGTCTAGGTTAATCTCTGATTCTCATGAATATGATTTGATAATCCAACTCTGTGTTTTCTTGGATTGGTGTTGTTAACAGGATTATCTTTATTTCTTTTTGCAAATAATAATAGCTAAAGCAGTTTTTTGACGAGAAAAAGAGGAAATGGAAATACATTATGAGAATTTGGTGTGATGCTTACCAATTGGTGAGAAGTGAAATAAGAGTTGAAGAAGGTTATGGAAGGCAATTCTCACCAGTGGAATTGGGATAAATAAGCTTAAACCACGGGCTAAATGAATACAGTTCCAGGCAGAAGGGAAATTGATGCACTAAGCACCTGGACAAATGTTATATTCACTTGCGAAATAGCCCAATTAAGACCGTTGGTTATTTTTTACAATTATTATACAAGTAGCTGGAATAAAAAACTAAGTGGCGATGGAATTCGGAGGATATTCTGTGAAAGAACTGGGAAGTTTAAAGACAAACACTGGTAAAAAGAATTAACAATCTATGAGACATTCCATTAATTTTAGTAACTACCAAGTGGAACCGATGATTCAGCTGATCACAAATCACCACGTGGCCACAGACCATTATGAACAGATGTCTCTCCATGGTACGACAACAGTGGGCAAATATGAAAAACCTATGGAGGGGTAATTGCCTGAATTCTCACTCACTCAGGAATAAAATCATCCTGATGTGATAAGAATGTAAGGTGTGTACCATCCACCTCACCTGGCTTTATCATGATCCAAGGAGATACACTGAATTTAATTCCATTGACCAGACTGTGATACAGGATGTAGTAATAGGACGTGTCCAGCTTGGAGAACTTAGGTACCTCGTTCTTGGTAGGCTCACCTTGCACTCCCAGTGAAAGCGAAATCCAGTGTACCACAGGGCTCTCGGAATCCACCATCGTATTGCCATAATCCAGCCTGGCAGTGCTTGGACTTGAAAACTATAAAAACCCAATAACTTGGGAGGTGTGATGGGAAAATTGATATTTTCCATATTTTCCAAGTGAGAAGTGAAACATAGGGAAGGAATAAAAAGACTATTGGGGAATAACAATAACCTACTCACCTGGTGGGTTTTGAAGAATGTGTTGAAATAAAGAACATGACAAGACTCCCATTAGGAAGAGGACAGTGTATTTTAAATATTTGATAGACAAGAGATTCACTCTGCTCCAAGGCAAATGTGGGCAGCATCGTAGGCCTTATACAACAATTTGCATGATGTAGCCTGGAGGTGTTACGCATAAACCTTTTGGGATTGATGAATATGGGGTTCAGTGTATAGTAAATTCATACAGAGATGACACTCTGGAAGGTACAAGGTTAGACTGGGTACACATGGGAATTACAAGAAGGAGGGAACTAAATTTACAAATTGAAGAGATTATCCTCTAGTCCAGTCATCTGTACCTGAATGTATAATAGTATTGGCCATATTGGAGTGTGGGGCCTTTTTGCCAGTACTCTTTTCATGCACTTACTAAAAAAGCCTGCCCTTTGAGTTTTGATTTGCCATGATAAATGGAAAATTTTGAAATTATCCACATCCTTCTAGGTGGTAAAACTTAGGCAAAGCAGAATTCTAGGGGACAGTGTTAAGATCTGTGTTCTGAAGAGGAAAATGGCTGGAGGTAGATTTTTGATTCTCTCTCATTCTCTTTTCCTCAGTCTTTTCTGGCCAGTATATACATCAGCTCATACAGACTAACAGTGGATCATTAAGGATTAAAAATTTGTTCCTGTAAATGTTTCAGTTGTCCGTGAGTATACTTTTATAGGACCTCTTTATTATTTTACATACTATATAGGAAATAAACAGGCAAAACAGGATTGATGAACCAATATGGATACCTCTAATGATTTCCTTAAAATACCAGTTTTGGGGCTGCCTGGGAGGCTCAGTTAAGAATCTGACTCTTGACTTTAGCCCAGTTCATGATATCAGGGTTATGAGATCGAGCTCTGCGTCAGGCTCTGCACTCAGTGGGGAGTCTTTCCCTCTTCTCCCTCTGCTCCTCTCTCTGCTCTCTCTCTCTCTCAAATAAATAAAATAAAATGTTTTAAAAATACCAGTTTTGAATTCCTATTTGCAATCTCATAAAATGGAATCCAGTACGACACAAGGATATTTAAACTCATCATCATATTGCCATAATCGAGTGAGGTGGTACTTGGACTCGGTAACTGTCAACAGTAAGTGTGGTCCTTCCATTGATAAAATGATCATTTCACTCTTCAAAGGAGTAGATTTAGGAGGAGTTAAGGACTGTAGTCATTCATGTGATAAATACTATATGTTCAATAAATCTAGAACAGTATTCAAGGCTAATCCAGTATGTGAAATTCCTGAGAATAGTGGCGATAGACAGTCTCCAAATTTTGAGGAATAAGTTACCATCTCTCACTGAACCTGCTTTAAGCAAGAAGATCAGGGACCAACAGTGGTGTTCAAGTTTTGATAAAATTACATTCCTTAGCCGGGAATCCTTTGAGCTTATCTTCACAAAGTTAATATAATAATATCAAAATTTGACTCAGGCTCTGAACAACAAAAAGTAGCATTAAAAATCTGAAGAGTGATGACATAAGTAATTCCAATCCACTTTATGGCCTGACTGAGCAGGTCAGGTGGTTGTAGAAGTGTTTAAAACTAGAAATTTGGCAGAAATCGAATGAGGCTATCCTGCAGAGATATCTAAATTTTGAATTCAAATGCTGCCCATTTGAAATCATATTTCTAGTTTGTTACTGTCACAGGTAAAAAAGTATCCCCATCACAGAAGGGCATTAGATAATTCTGAGGCTAGAGATAATGATCATGTCTTGGAGGAGTCAGAAGATCATTTGAAGAGAGAGCAAAGTTTAGAAGGAGTGGAAAAATTCAGGATTAGTACTACATATATATAAGCAAGTTGTTGCTTCACTGCCAGTAGAGGCAACAAGTAAGTCTCCTAGTACCTCCATAACACTTTTAATTTTTTTAATGTTTTTAAATAACATTTTTATTTTTTTAACACTTTTATTTATTTATGTATTAATGAGATACAGAGAGAGAAAGAGAGAGGCAAAGACACAGGCAGAGGGAGAAGCAGGCTCCACGCAGGGAGCCGATGTGGGACTTGATCCCGGGTCTCCAGGATCATGCCCTGACCTGAAGGCAGACGCTCAACCCCTGAGCCACCCAGGCGTCCCTCCACAAAACTTTTAAAATGAGGTCTGAACCTTCTGATTTTCTTCAAACTGAGGCAAAACAGGCTACTTAGATTCCTGATAAGAGTTCCTAAATTGAAAGACACGTTGCTATGTGGAAATCAGTCATGCCATATCCTACGGAACATAAAACCTTGGTGGATGAGGCCAAGGGCAATCTACAGTGGACAAAACTGAGACCCACTTATTTAGCAGAAGTGAAGGTTAGGTCCTGACTACAGGGGAATGTTTGGATATTTGTAGACTCTTGAGCCTACAGCCTACTCTTGAGTCAATGGCCTTATAATATGTGCAGGTAAATGGAACTTTTAAGAACACATTTTCATGTGGGGCACTCATTTATGTAAATCTCTGAGGAATAATTTAGAAGTGCCATGTAAATACCAAACAAAAATTTTAGTTGACAGTTCAGAAGTCAAATGGAATATAAGGCAAACATAGTCAAATCCCTAGAGCCGATGCTAAGACCATGCACCAATGAGCCCAGATGGTATAGTCACCTTACACATGATGATTCCACCAATACAAGCAACTTGCTGTCACTGCCCACAAGAAGGGAATTGCTTGGAAAAGTCTGCAAACAAAATTTCCCCCCAATACACGCCTATATATATATAGCTGGAAAAGATATTATATTGAACATCTACCCAAAGGGCTACAAATTGGGGTTAACTATGGTTGATATAATCTGCTGAGCTTTGCTTACCTGTAAAAGGTACAACCTTGGAAACTATGACATAGTTAATTATTTGGAACAATACATTTCTATCAATTTGGCTTAGCTGGACACATCTTGTAGTCAAGGTTCATGGTGCTATGGGCACGAAAATGTTCTGAGCATTGGCATGTATTAACTTTTTTACTACTACAGCAATTCTACAACCCAAACTTTAAAGATGAAGGAACTGAGTCGTAGAGAGGTTATTTCCCTCACGTTGTGCAGAAAGTTGGTGACAGAGCCCACAAAGTTTGCTTTGGATTCCTTACTCTTAAGCGGTATGCTATACTGCCTCTTTCACAGTCACACTTTAAACATAATTAAACAAAAACCAGTTTAGCAATGTATTAGGAGACTCTAAAAATCAATCATTTTCTGGCACATTCTTATTGTAGCATTTTCTGTAACACAGAAAGATCCAAAATAATGGCTGGCCATATAGAAATGATTATGCAAATTATAATAAATAATAGAATAATAAGGCAAATAAACTAATATATATGTATATATATACTAAAATAATAACTTTAGGATTTCTGACAGCTTTTTTTTAAAGATTTTATTTATTTATTCATAAGAGACACAGAGAGAGAAGAGGCAGAGACATAAGCAGAGGGAGAAGCAGGTTCCCTACAGGGAGCCCCATGCGGGGACTCGATCCCGGGTCTCCAGGATCATGCCCTGGGCTGAAGGCAGATGCTCCATCGCTGAGCCACCCAGGCATCCCAGATTTCTGACTGTGAAAACAATTAATGAAAAAGTAGAAACACAATTCCATGATCAATATGATTTGTCGCTATATAAATTTGAAGCTTAAATTTAAAATTGGAAGGACATGTCACAAAATGTTGATTGTGAATATATTTGAATTGTGACATTAGAAGTGCTTTTTTCCTCTTTTGGTTTTTATGCATTTACCAAATTAAGTATAAGGAACACGTTTCCTTCTAAATGGAAAAATCATTTCTTAAAAATACTTGCCTCTATTCCTCTGTACGATTAATATTAACAGTTGCTTACATATACATTTTTTTGCATATTGGGAAAATAAGTTATTTCCTATCTATATCCATCACTTTCATAGTGGCCAACTGGTCCATTTCTGTTTTTACGCACCATACAGATATATTTTAATACCCTTGCACACATACCATTCAAGAAAAATTCTTCTAATTCTATGAAATTAAGTGACTTTATTGGTTGATTTTGGTCTAAAATGTCTTATGCTGAATTCAACTCTAGTTTTCTCTTTTTCTCATATGGAAGACGAAAGAATACTGGGAATATAAACAGTTCTCCATAAACTGTGAAGGTCTCTTGCTAATAAATAGATCCGTTCTTCCTGGGAAGGGCCTTATTTCCCCCTGGCGCAAGGGAAGCTGAAAAACTGGTTATATTCTCTGCCATCTTCACAGATGCATCTTTTGGTTTTATTGTAATTTTTCAAGAAGTCTCATAGCTTGATATGACCAAAATAATTTTCAAGTGGCATCTTAGAAAGCATAAAGCTCATCTTAATAGAATATATGCCAAGGTCATCCCTCTAAGTGAGGTAAACATGATAATTATTTACTGTTTAAACATCAGGGAACAAATGAAGTTGAATTAGTATCACTGCAGTAACACATTTGGTTAATATGATAATCAGTAACAAAGATACTGATTTTTCAAGGTATTATCCCCTTTTCTGAAATGCATTTTCATATAGTTCAGAATGCTTTTTAAAATTGGTAGAGACATTCAATAAATATAATGAATAATTTGGTTTAATGTATTAACAGCACATATTTATAAGGACTATTGTTTGCCTTGTGACTCAAAGAAAAATTTGTCATATACCTATCTCATAGAGCATGTTTTATAATAAAGCTCTATTTCTTACATTTTAAAGTCATTTTTCAACTAAGTACAATTCTGATGCTCTCCTTTCTATGATAAGCTCTAGGTGTGGTTTAAAAATTAAGAAAAGAAAAAAAAAATTAAGAAAAGTAATTTCTTTTTGTTCACTTGTTGTGGATTTTATAATCAAAACACAAATATTTCATACATTTCCTGTGGTTTTCATCACCCAAACCAGAGAGTTTTGGAGCATTGCAAATTTATATTGTACACTAAGCAATGTCATTTCAGCATCAATAGAATGCTTTGATATTTTGACCTCTTTATTTCATAAAAATTGAGAGGAAAACGATTGTATTTTGTCTGAATGAATATACATAATGTCATAAAAATTACAATATTAAGAATTCAGTATTTTTTACTAAACAGAATAGAATTTCTCCCTTTTTATCAGAAGCAAGGTTAAATAATACAAAAATTAAGTTTAGGGAAGTCACTACTATGCCAGTTCTTACCATCAGAAAATGTCCTGTGAGATTTAAAATATGTTTTTCTTATCTCAACATGACAAGTGTTACCACTATTGACGACCCTAAATAATTATTCTATTATCTAAATGTTTTTATATTCAAATAAGACATTTAAAAAATTGCTGCTGACTTGCTGTGTGACCTGGAGCCATTCACTTAACCTCTCTGTTTCTCGATAGGAATCAGATTAAGATTAATTATCCATGCATCATTTCTTAACATAGGAAATGAGAGAGATTCTGTAAACTAAATTAGGTGTTAAAATATGTCATACACATTCAAGGTATTATTCAAATGCATAATCATATATAGTAACGTCTGTCAGCATTTGAATTAAATGATAAGCTTGGATATTTAAAAGTGGTTTTCTGTGGAATTTAGAAATTCAACTAAGGCCAGAGATTTCCTCCAATCATAATCCATATTAAATGGTTAGAGGGGGAAAAATAACTAGAGATTAAGCTTTTATTCAAAGTCGCATTCAATTTTCCAGCATTTAAAAATCTTAGTTTTCTTAGAATGACATTATTCCTTCATAGAAAGGGGAAAAAAACTTTTCCTTGAAAAACTGTCATTGGTCAAGCCATTATTAGTAATCCTTTGACTCTGCTGGGGAATTAAGATTCCTGATTTCCAGCCTTAACTAAGGAGCTAATTAATTAGCTGTGCCTCAAGGAATTCAGCAATACACTTTGAACCTCACTTTCTTGATCTAAAAAAAAAATGAAGGGAGTTTAGAACAAATGACTTTGAGAAGTAATTTCAGAATGAACACTTTATGATTTATAATTATTCAAATTATTTTTACAGCTTTATCAATCCTGTAACTGCAGTAATAAAACACACATACACATTGGCTTAAAGATATGAGAGATTAGGAACCAAGTCTCTGGGTTGAGTTCAAGATGGTATGAGGTTCTATGCACAGTTCCTTCAAGAGATGGGATAAACTCTCCTGTTGCATGGCTCTCACGGACCTGGAACTATCTGACCAAGTCCTGCTTAGGTGAAACATTTCTTCTTGGCACAAGTGGGTTTTTCCCTAATATTTGAGTCTGACCTCATTGCGGGTGACAGCCACGTTCTCTGTGGAGGGCCCTTGTGCTTATCCTCACAAGCAAAGGCTTGACATGGGTTGTTTCATTTGTCTAGCACTTTTAGGTTATTTTATCCCTTATTTTTACCATTTGCATTCTGAACGAAAGCCTTGTCCTTAGATCAACCAGAGTTTAACTCTAACATGCTCATACCTCAAGCATGTTGCTGCTGTTTTTTGAATCACGGGGGCCTGCTTAATTTGTATTTCCTCCATCCTTAGGTCTCCTTCAAACTTATATTGTTTTTCCAAATAACTCCCCTCCATCTGATACAAGATTTGTTTATGATCAGCTGTATTCATCTGTTAGAGGACTACTACACTTCCTTCACCATATGTGCATTCTTAATAAGTTTCTTGTGGCCAGTCAATCATGAACCATTTATAATTTAAGCCATTTATAATTTAAGCCTTACCCACATACCAAAGATTTCACTGTTATTCATGTGCTCCTTTATCTGCTTTTACTTGCAAACTAACCATCGTTCTCTCCACCAGAAGCAATCATCCACCATCTGTCAATCTGAGTGAGACTCACTTGTCTTGGAAACTGAAGCCTGGTATTTATATATTGCAGGTATTATGAGCACTTCTCATCTCACACCCTGCTATCTCTTCTCCATTCATTTTTTATTGTTAACAAGCATCCTTTACGATGTTTTCTATGCTTTGTGACTTGTCGTCTACGTAGATATTTTCAGCATGACTACATTTGTGAAAGAAAAGTGGTGCCATCATATTCACCTTGTCATTTTTAAGTATATTTGAAAGCAATGGGAACTTTGCCAGAATAAGAAATACAGCAATAATTCATTACATAGATTTTTTCCCCCAATTTTATTATCGGAAGAGACGGGATATATTAATTACATAGAATAATTAAAACTGTATGTAGTAATTAATTACCAAAGAAAGTTTATTTTTACCTTGAAAAGTAATTCAATTTTTCCTATCTATAATCCTCTTGTGTTGTGTTCACATAAATCTTTTAGTTGAAAACCAGAAATAGGTAAATATTAACATGAAATTTATTGTTTCCTATATGTTAATATGTGAGTGTATATAGGGAGAAATAAATGTCAAATTAAGCTCACAAATGCTATTTGAGGAACGTCCTCTCAAAAATGGAAGTGGGAAGCTCTTAATTTGTATCAGACTTCAAAAGTTGATAAGGTACCTGAATTTGAAATAGGGTAAATATTTTGTCTTAAAATTTCTATGTAGACTAGGTCTTTCTCTTTCTTAAGCAAAAGCAATTAATAAAATAACTACTATCATGCCTTACCACACTCAGCAAGTTAATAAAAACTTTCACTGAAACACTTTTTGTACCATAATTTTCACATAAAATACTTCTCTATTTTTCATTTTCAGGACAACCACCAAGTTCCCAGAAAGAACTGTGAAGTACTTAATGAGACATTTATCTGGTCTATGTACTTTATATTTAGCTGATAATATAATGAGGCCAAGGTACTGGAATGAAACATCCCTAACATTTCACATAATTTTCCACTTCGTCTCCACCATTTTTGGTACTTCGGCAGGATATTTTAACTTTTTGATATTTTGAACTTTACCATCACTATCAATAATCACGGTGTCAGATGCAGCATCCTGCTAAGCCTTATCCTGAAAAATATATTTTCTTTTTTTTTTTTTAAATTTTTTTTTTTTATTTATTTATGATAGTGACAGAGAGAGAGAGAGAGGCAGAGACACAGGCGGAGGGAGAAGCAGGCTCCATGCACCGGGAGCCCGATGTGGGATTCGATCCCAGGTCTCCAGGATCGCGCCCTGGGCCAAAGGCAGGCGCCAAACCGCTGCGCCACCCAGGGATCCCTGAAAAATATATTTTCATTTATCTTTGAGTATATTATTAAGATGATTGCAGTCTAACAAAGCAATATGTTTTAAATTTGATTTTTCTATGATGCCACATCAATTTTTTTATAACTCTGATGTTTCCTCATGCACATTTTAAAACCATTTTACAAAAAGCAGAAATTCTTATGGTTTTCCAAGTCTTTTATGATTTTACATGATGTTTCTCTCTCTCTTTTTCTCAAAAATATAGTAAATTATTATATTTAATAGAATATGGCTAATGATCCTATAAAAACATGACATACTTACATTTGGCATTGTTTATTTTCCAAACACATGAAAGTATTCATTGTTACATGGCAGGAGCAACTAAAAATCAACATATTTAACAAGAATCATAAGAAATTCTCTGTAATTTTCTTCCCCTTTGTATATTTTAACATTGCTTTGAAAAGGAAAATTAAATTTAGAAAAAATATTCATTTACTCTCTTAAACATATTTCTCCTCTGAGATGTATAGCCTATTCCATGTTCCTTATTTCATATGACAAGTCAATCTCTAGATTGATAGCAGTTCAGAGTCTTGCTGTACCAGGACAAAACTGTTTCTCTTCTCTACATCTGCCACAATAAGAAAGGAAAGACATAAGGAAATTCTATGTAAATACCAACACTATCCAAATAAAGTTGTTATTGTTTTACTTATTTTCAAAGGGCAGTTTAACTCAATGAAACATGTAAGAATCAATTCTACAAAATTGTCCCTTAAACCGTGATTCCTGAACAAATTAACTCTTCTGCCTCAGTTTCCTATTCAATAAATGGAAGATAATGGTACTAATCACACTACATTCTTCACAAGATTGCTATGAGTTTGAAGGTGATCTAATAAATTTGGCAGTGTCATGTAAGCTGAACCACTCATACATCTAAGGAATCATCATTTCGCTTTTATTTCTAGAAGACTGATTTGTATGCTCAACTGAAATATATAAAATGAAGAATCAAGAAGTTGTATATGTAGAAAAATTGGCATCAACGTATAGCTCTGACTTGATCTTTTGCTATTACACTCTAGAGAATTCTACAGATCAAAAACAAAAATTTAAAATATGTGCTGGTAAATTTTCTAAGAGTAAGAAAATGGATAATAGTGTTGTGTGAATATTGGTGAATAGGATAAGCAAAAGAGAGTAAGTAAAATTTCACTCAGTTCATAAAATACTGCAGAAGAAATTGCAATCACATCTACTATCAAAATTTCATGGTTCCCAGGTAGAAACACTCTCTTGTTTCCTGATTCTGCATGGTAATCTAGTGTTTTCCTTTCTCCTTGGATGATTTTGAGATAAAATCGAGTACACAGAATATATTAGAATACATTTGCAATTTAATTCAAAAATTCCCTTTTTGTATTTGGGTACAAATGTCCAGAGGCACTAGGTTAAATATATACATATATATTATATAATATAATAAGAAAGTAAAAATAAATAAATTTATAGTTTAAATGATAGTTTAAATATTCCTATATCTACTTAAACTGTACCAATAGTTTAAATATTCCTATATAATTGGGGGTTACTTAGTGCAAAGAAGATATGTGATAGAAGAGTTAAATAAGGAGGAACTGTTAAAAGTTGGGTCTACTGTTAAGCAGAGAGGAAAATCATTATGTGTCAGGAATAGAATTTTATTCTTAGATACAAAAGAATAGTCCCAGGACAGTTGAGAGGGGAAATTCTTCATTGCGTTCATGAAACCCTGAGCAGAGCCCCCAAGGGAAAAAGAAAAATCCACAGAGATCTCTAACATTGAGTTGGCCCAAAATGACAGAAGACACATGGAATGTAGCTAAAAAATGCTTAAAATGTGTTCAGGTAAATTTCTCTCTGCCAAAATGAAATTCAAGTATAAAGAATGTATTCCCCAGTGGGCAATGCTGCAAATTGATTTTTAGGACCCCTTCCAACTGTACATAAATAGAAAAGTGCATGTTAGTAGTTGAAGATGGATTTTTCCAATTGTATTGGGAACTTCCCTATGACTAGAAGGGCTTCAGTGGGAAGTGGTAGCTAATAAACTGCACAGAAATATTCTCCATTGACATTAAAAGAGCATTTAAGCCTTAGTAAAGTTCTTTGGACAAGTTCTTAGCAAATTGTGCATATATAGAAAATCATAAAGTAGTACAATATCAAATAATCTTTCAATGTGATTTTAATTACTATTGTTATCAGCTTATGCAAGAAGTCTGAGTTTTCAAGATGAAACAATCAAATAATTAAGATAAACAAATTTGAAAAATTTCTTAAGCTAATTGCTCTTTAGTTGAGTTGTCTGGTGCTTCCTTCAAAAGATCCAGTTAATGAATAGTAACAGTTCTTTTGAATGTACAATAACTTACAGAGTCTTAATTTCACGTTTCCTGGCTATCTACTTTTTATTATTTCTTTAATTTCTTCTCCTGGCTAACAACTGTGAAGCGGTCAAAAGGCAAGGATAAGGAGGAAAGCAAAGAGGAGGAATCCACAGGGTGTAGATAATCCACAAACAGACTAATTGGTCCCTGGATAATTGCTGATCTCTTCGGCAGCAATGCAACTGAGATTTCCAGAAAAATGAAAATACTTTATTTATATCTGATAAATATATCAAATTTTGTTTTCAAGGATAAAAGTACTAATCAGATGAGTTTAGATATTTGATCAACATCTCTAAACTATAACTACTTTCTAAATATTCACATGTTGCCTTTGTCTGCATTATCAAGTGCTTGTGTTTTCATGCATTTATAACTGAACAAAATCCTTACTAACACAGAACTAAAAATAAGGACTAGAAACCGTCTGTGTTCCTCTGACCCTTATTTTTCTTCTCTGTATGATGATTCTGGATCAGCCTTATCAGTGACAAGCTGTATGACCTTGTTCAATTACTTTATCATTATTACACAAGAAGGTTTTCATTTCTTAAATAAAAATATTCTATGACGCTAAAGTATTCACATATTCACAAAAATATTTAAAGAGTGCCTACTTTATGAAAGGTTTGTGCTTGGCATGAAAAAAAAATAGAAGCAATAAGTAAGTAATAATCCTTATTTTAAGAAACTAATATTCTATAAGGAGATAAATAAATATAATGGAAAATCATATGCTTTCCACTTAAAAATGTGAAAACAAATACAATGGATGCTAAGAGATAATTCAAGTTGAAAGAGGTTGTTGAAAGAATGCATTATTGGGAAAATGGTATTTGACTGGAATCCTCAGAGATCGCTAAAATTTGGCAACATGACTGTCCTAACTGATGAGGAATTACAAAGAATGAAAAAGAAAGTACATAACGTGGAGTCAAGAAGCATAGGAGGTTTTTAGGGAACTATGTATTTGTAGAGTTGCTTGGTTGAAGCATTTAGTATGTGTAAATGAGTTGTTGGATACAAGTTGAAACGGCAATGTGGGGCTTTGAAGTTCAGGGAAAACATGATTTGACCGTGAATGTTTTTCAGCAGAGTGGTTGCTCTCTAGAAATATTTAGCTTGATACAATGTGCAGTTAACACAGAAAAGAGACTCTAGGTGGGTGGAACTAGTAAGGAGGCTATTTCAGTGATGTTTGTGATGAGTAATTGGTAACTGAATGAGAATGATGATAATAGAAATTTTAAAAGGGGAAGAGATGCAAAAGACACACAACTTGAAGGGTAAATAGACATGTTTCCCAGGTAGAAGAAATCAAGACCATTAACATTTCAAATTGGTTGAGGAGAGGTTGGTTCCATGAAATAAAATAAATAAATCCAAAGAAGAGTTAGAATGTAGCCAGTTATCTGTAATTACATCTGTTGATTTTGACATATTAATAGTCAATCACTTAGTCACTGAAAAGTGTGTAATTGGATTTCTGGACAGAGTGTGAGGTTGTGAATTATACCCTTGTCCAAACTGTAAATGTGGATGAATTAGCAAAGAATATAGGTAAAGAACAAAGACATTGCCTTAGAATAATGCCACAATTTGGAAGTTTGGGAATAAAATATGGGCCATAGATTTAACATAGAAAGAGCAGTTAGAAAAAAAAAATAAATAAAAAAAATAAATAAAAATAAAAATAAAATAAAATAAAAAAAAAAAAGAAAGAGCAGTTAGGGCATGAAAAGAGAACACAAGTAGTAAATGGTCCTAGAAACAAATACAAAAAAATTTTTAAAAATGAATATTTTATTTGTGGCAGAGAGAGAAAGCAGCTAAAGGAATAACAAAACTCAGGCTAGTCTTGATAATTCTCATGGAGTTGGAGTAACCAATGCTCAATTTAATCTCTCAATTTCAATTTAGGTTTTTATGAAGAATAATGTTTAGGATCAAAACAAAGGTGCATTTGGGGCGTCTAGGTGGCTCAGTCAGTTAAGTGTCTTAACTCTTGATTTCAGCTCAGTCTCGATCTCAGGGTTGTGAGTTCAAGCCCTGCTTTGGGCTCCACACTGGATGTAGAGCCTACTTGAATAACAAACAAACGAACAAATCAAAGGTGTATTAAAAACTTTAAGCTCGGATAATGGGCGATGTTGATGCCAGTAATGGAAGTAGGGATGTGAAACTGCTAAGTATTAACACAAACCCTGTTGGTATTTATTAAATAAAATATCTCAACTGTCTATGATGATTAATATGGTGACAGCTTGCTATTTGACCACTAGGAAATCCCTCTCAATGTAACTTCCTGCTATATGTTATATATTTGTTTTATAGCAACCTAAAAAATGGTTACATTAGCTCACATGCCAGTCGAATTCCAAGAACTCTGACCCGATATTTAGTCCATTTAAGTTAAGGCCTATTTCTTTGCAAGCCTATTCCTTTAAAATATTTTTTTGATGTGTCTATGCAACCTGAGGTGAAATGTGAGGGTAAAGAGTGGGGTGCGGTGCACAAACTCATCTACACGACCAGGTTCTAAGTACAGAGGGTTCTAGAAGTTATATGGTAGAAGGTCTAGTTTAATATCACCTTGATTTCACAGCTTCTCTGGCCTGGGGGATTCCAGGAAAGAAAAAGATTCCAATGTCTAGGAAATGCTGAGAAATGGCAAAGATACCTGCAGCCTTTTAGAGCAAGACCATCTTAAGACTGTATTCTATTTTCTTAGATAACCGTAGCAAAGGCATGCTTTAGCAGCTTACAAGCACCAGAAATGATTTTGTATTTCAGTTCTATTACACAGAGATGAAAGGAGAAGTGTTTTGTACCTGTGCATATGTGACCATAGGGCCCATCATATAATTTAGCTATACTCCTCTGGATTTACGAAGAAAACTAAGTGTTATTTTGGTGTTGGAATTTTTTACTGTTAATTTTCCATCGTAACAACTTTCCTTTTGAAGCACTGTCCACAGATCTGTTCCAGAAGGAGTTAATTCACTTAAAAGGTTATTTCTGAACTGTGACCACAGTAACTTGATTGCAACACAGAGGAAGTATACATGATAGAATTTTTGTATTTCCTAAGAAGCTATGATGTGAGGAGTCAAGGTATCCATACGCCCTGCCCTCTAGTTCCACTGTGTGTGCCTCTCAGGGCTTTGTGCTCACTCCTATCATTCTAGTCAAGCACACTTAACCTCTAAGCTCATGACTATGTCTCCTTTTCTCTCACCACCATACATGTTAGACACATTCCAGTACAACAGTTTTGATAAAATATAGCAACTAAGATTTGCCAAGCATTTTTTTTGTACTGAGCATTTCCTGAGTGTCAAGGATTGTCATGAGCACTTAATTCTCAAAATAACCTAGTGCAATAAAGAATCCAGCTCTATTTTTGATGTTTGATGGCTGATAGCTTTTAAGCCCCACTCCTCCCCTTTACCCCACATTGGAGGAGGCTGATATGAAAGCCCAGGTTCACCCTCCCCTGAGTTTACTCAAGTTGTACAAGGATCCATATCTGAGGGTTAGAGGGATCTACACTTAAATTCAGAGGGTCTGATTTCAGAGCCCAAACCTTCACCGCTACACTAAACTGCCTCTCTAATCTCTTCCAATGGAAAAGATTCTTAGATGAACATCAATAATCATGGTACTACACCTGGATATATTAAAATACATTAGAATAATAAAATGAATACTGTGAGTTTATAGGTTCAGCACTGATGGTAAATGAGCGAAAAGTTCTTTGTTTTAATACCTGTGTTTTACAATTAAAATTCTTCATAGGTATGAGATATGTGTGGCTAAATTAGCTGCGATAATAAAAAATACATAAAAGCACTTCAGCGGTTCAGGTGGCTCTCACATGTTATGATTAGATGTCAATTTAAATTTCTTAGGCTATATTAACTTATTAGGTTTGATTACCTTTAAGAGTATACTACTAAGCTTAAATTTGTTTTAATAATCTAATAATTGAAGTCACCTGCAATGAAAAATTTCAATGACATAGAATTCTAGCCTAGAAGATTTTTTCTTGCTTTCTGCTTTAGCTGCTCATCTTCAACGGTCAACACAATCCAATCTTAACTCGCACTGTTAGAATTGACATTGGAATCTGCAGCAGTATTTGTCTTAATCCAATATTTGTCTCATTCCCAGTTCTTACTCTCAGTATTTACCTTATTCCTGAGTGTTTTAATTTTTGTATTTGTTATATGCCTTTTCTTCTCCCAAAGACTCATCTTAACAGGTTTTCTCTCATTGCATCTGTAAATGACGGTGCAGCAGATGCATGTGTAATGTGGGACATTGCAAAGTTCCAAATAATGACTAGATGAGCTCGGCAGGTGAATTCGGAATTACCAAGTCATTGCTCTCAACTTTCATGAGTTTAAATAGCAGTGATGAATAGTCATGGTGTATGGGCTTGGCTAGATCTCAGACCTAGGGGAAAAAGAAACTTTTTTGTAGATAGTTGGTTAAAGTAGCTTCAACTTCAGACTCCTTCCTTACTTTCACCTGCCTTCACTTTCTCCCTCCTTCTTTCTTTCCTTCCTCCCTCCCTTCCTCCCTCCTTTCCTTCCTTCCTTCCTTCCTTCCTTCCTTCCTTCCTTCCTTCCTTCCTTCTTTCTTTCCTTCCTTCCTTCTTTCCTTCCTCCACTCTTATTTTTTCTCCCAAATATAAAGAATATTTGCAGGAGAAATTTTATATTAGGTTATTTAAACTATGCCAATATAGTCCAAGAGAAGGGAAACTATTTCAAGCCTCATACACAGTACAGTTAGAACCAATTCACTAAAAGGCAAAATCTTTTAAAAATGATGTTTTTATACTATTTTACTTAGTAAATACAGTAAAAGAAAATATTGGATTTATCATAAAACTAAAAATCAAACAGTAGTCTTTATGGCATAGCACTTTTGATCATGATTTATGCTACTGGGTTGGATAATTTTAGCAAATATATTATAGTCAATATTAACACACAAAAAAGTGTGGTACATTGGTTCTTATTTTGCAAACTGAATTTAGTTCCTTTCTCATAAAAGGAGTTACAAAAAAGCACTTTTAATTAGCAGAAATAAGTGGACCTGCTCTGTGTGTGTAAGTGTAAATGGTCTTTTTAGTCTGATGAGGGTGATATAGTTGAGTAGAAAAAATGAATAAGGTAGGTGTAAAAAGCTTGAATTAATGTAGGGAGTTGATTTTCTCATAGCCTTAGAGAATATACCCAGGGAAAGAAGGGAGATGACGAGTATATGAAATGCAAATTTCAGTGTCTATAAGTAAAGGTTTATTGACACATAGTCACATTTCTTACTTATCGTCTATTGCTGCTTTTGAGCTATGGTGGCAAAAATGACTAGCTGTGGCAGAGACCATATAGTCCACAAAGCTTTAAATAATTGCTATCTGACCCTTTACTAAAAAAAGTTGGCTGATCTTTGATTTAGAGGATAATGCCATGCTCCACATAAATTTCTTCCCTCTAGATCACACAAGCTAGCTTTGCATCTAAGACCTTTCTTTTGATCAAATTAATGTAACTCTTTGTTTTCTATTTCTTACATTCTAGCGTCAAAGATCAAGTCAGATGATCCAAAGGCTGATAAAGTGCCGAGTCTCATATGAAATTTTTACTCTGAACAAAACTACACAAAATATATTTAGAACAACCAGAGACAGTCATGGATTTTTATTGCCAAAAAAATATTACCCACATTTTCACTCTACTTCCGTGTGCCTCTTCTGATTTATTACCTACCCTTCTCATCTCACCTTCTCAGACAAGTTGACTTGCACCAGTTGACAACTTTGCCCTCTCACCTTCCTTGTTTTTGACCAATGGATGGCATCAGAAGACAGGGCAAATGGATGAGGCATGTATTTCCTAGTTTCTTCCTGAGGCAGCCTGCATCTGTGACTTGGGGACGAGATTATGGAAATAGAGGCAACTCTGCAGTTCAACATTTCTTAAAGTATTTTAATCTAAAACCTACATATGTGCATTTTAATTATATAGTATATTCTTTTTTTTTTTTTTTTTAGTATATTCTTTCTAATGTTGCACCACACTTAATTTTTATAAATGTATACATTAGCAGATGTGAGACTGGCAGAGAGCTGATTCTCAAGCTAAGCCTTACCAAAATGGAAAGTAATAAATATTAATACATATAATTTCTGTTTTCCTTTAGCTTTAACAAAACATCAAATTCTATTCTTTTTTTAATCTTCTGGATTCCTGCCCCCTCCCCCACTCCCCACCACCCGCCATTTAAAAGTGGTTCTCTCTTTTCCTGTAACAAGAATTAATGCACAAAAAGACTAGGACATCCTTTTTTTTTTCTTTTTAGGATTTTATTTATTTATTCATGAGAGACAGAGAGAGAGGCAGAGACACAGGCAGAAGGAGAAGCAGGCTCCCTGTGGGGAGCCCGGTGTGGGACTCGATCCCAGGACTCTGGCATCACAACACCCTGAGCCAAAGACAGATGCTCAACCGCTGAGCCACTCAGGTACCTCAGACTAGAATATTCTTAATGTAAATATGCATATACTGTATTTGCATATTAGTATCCATAAGGCCTTCTTATCACATATTATGTATTCAGAAAGGACTAAAATGATGAGAAAATAAAAAAGATTAGAAAATGGCTTGGTGGGGTACCTGGGTGGCTCAGTGGATTAAGCATCTGCCTTCGGCTCAGATCATGATCCCGGGGTCCTGGGATGGAGCCCCACATGGGGATCCCTGCTCATCAGGGAATCTGCTTCTCCTTCTCCCTCTGCCCCTCTCCCTACTCATGCTCTCTCTTTCTCTCTCTCAAATAAATAAAATCTTAAAAAAAAAAAAGAAAATCGATTAGTTTACAATAGAATAGACTTTACTCTATTTTCCACCAATACCACATTGCTGATGAATGTGAGGGGCTGCTCCCACCTTTCTTTCCAGGAGAAAGAATTTGCCAGTAACAGTGATGTAGTGACATAAAGAACTCAGCCTCAGATCTCTCTGTTCCATGTCATACTTAGAATAGAGATTTTCTTCTTAGAATAGAATTTTTCTTGAATTGGCTAAAAAAGTCATACACTTCATGCTGCCTTCTGCAGTACCATCTGGGAAGGGAATTAACAGTCTGGGAAAATAGTCTGTGGTGGAATCCTTTGCACTTCACTGTGGTGGACGGCACAGACCAGTTGCATTTTAACAGATGTGCAAAATCTTTGCAAGTTGCCTATTATGCTTCTAAGGATTCAAATGAAATAAAGTACCAAATTTGCTCTATGAAATTAAAGATGAATAATGTACATTCTTCAACTGCAATTTTTATTCATATTTCATAGGATGTTTCATACCCACAAAAATTGTTACATTATTTTCACATTAATAGAGACATTGACCTATTGACATGTTAATGAATGTTTATTGCATTTGTGAAAATACTTCCAAAAGAGTCACCATCTAACAAAGTGACAGGGAAAATATGGAGTTAGTTTTAAAAATTAGAAGTAGTGGGGCAGCCCCGGTGGCTCAGTGGTTTAAGTGCCGCCAGAGCCCGGGATATGATTCTGGAGATCCGGGATCGAGTCCCATGTCAGGCTCCCTGCATGGCACGTGCTTCTCCCTCTGCCTGTGTCTCTGCCTCTCTCTCTCTCTCTCTCTCATGAATAAATAAATAAAATCTTTAAAAAAAATTAGAAGTAGTGAACAATCAAAAATTGTTTTTTTAAAGGGGCCAGACATAACAGAAAAAAAGTTAAACTGTTTAATGCAACTGTTGCAAGCAGGCTTTTCCCACTAAAACCCTGCCATTAAAGATAATTTTTGAACATGCCATCTCTACCTTTTTTCTAATAATTTCTCCAGATATTTATAAATTGTTTTTCTTTTTTAAATATTGTATCACTCCTTACAGTGTGGCTTTTTTTTTAAATGAACAATTTATTTAGCTAATAAAATGCAAAACCAAAACAGCAGAAAGGAAACACTAATATAATCTTCTTTAGACCTGGCCTGCTCTGAGGTAGCCCACCAGTTTTCCTTTATTGGCCAACCATCTCTAATAAGTAGTATTTGTAAAGTAGACTCTTTGTTTCCATCTCTTTTTTATAATTGGATTATTATATTGTTGTACAATAGGGATAGCCAAACTCTAGAAATATAATTAAATAAAATGCTATATTCTAAACACTGAGATAATTTTTTTTAAAAGATTGTATTTATTCGTGAGAGACACACAGAGAGAGGCAGAGACACAAGCAGCGAGAGAAGCAGGCTCCCTGTGAGGAGCCCGATGTGGGACTCGATCCAGAGACCCCAGGATCACAACCTAAACCAAAGGCAAGATGCTCAACCACTGAGCCACCCAGGCACACATAGATAAACAAATTTGACTGAATATGTATGTTTTCTTTAAAAATTTATGGCCTTTAATAAGTAGATGTATTTTTTTTAAGAGTTTATGCATTAATTTGAGGGAGAGTGAGAGCTAGAGAGATCACCAAGGGAGAGGGAGAAACCAACTCACCACTGAGCAGAGAGCCTGATGCAAGTGTCGATCTTACATCCCTGAGATCATGACCTGAACTGAATGCAACCAGTTAACCAGCTGAGCCATCCAGGTACCGCAGTAAATGCATTTCTATAAATCAATTCTACAATAAAATTCAGACATTTCTATGCAAAAATATAAGCATTGTTAATTTAACTAAAACAATTGTTCAAATAATCTCACAGTGATTGCAGGATACACAGAGTAAACATAATAGGATATAGACTCATGAAAAATATTGAAAATTCACCCTTTACAACCATAGTTATTTTTAACATTTATTATCTTCAAGAGATAAAAAAGTTATTCTCTTCACACAATCTAATTCAAACCATGTATATGTCATAATATGCTCTTTCTACATGTTACAAATTTTTTTTAGACATAATTTTAAAGGACTGCATAAGATCCCATGATAAGACTGCAAAACTTAAACATATTTGCTTACCAGGCTATAATCAGTCAGTTTTAATAGGAAGAGATTGGATATTATCTCATTGCCTTCTACTTGGAAATGGGTTCAATAGATCTTTATTTCAGCAAAGGAATATCATACAGTCAGGACCACTGATGGTGTGAATCAATATTTTTATAAGAAAATAGGTTTACTGGGCAGCCCGAGTGGCTCAGCGGTTTAGCGCCTGCCTTCAGCCCAGGGCATGGTCCTGGAGACCTGGGATCGAGTCCTGCGTCGGGCTCCCTGCATGGAGTCTGCTTCTCCCTCTGCCTGTGTCTCTGCCTCTCTCTCTCTCTGTGTGTGTCTCTCATGAATACATAAATAAAATCTTGAAAAAAATAGGTTTACTAATTAGAGTGAATCTGTATTTCTTTCACATTTGACTTATATAATTTCAAATATGACATCAAATAAAAGCACAGTTGTATTTTTGTTAACAGGGCTCCTAAATCTAAGATAAAATTAATAAGAATTTACTTATTTTGATAGAACATTATTAGATGTGTTGATAGGTAATAAACATAAAGAAATTTGTATATGCCATCATTTGTAAATGTAAGTGAAAACAATTGACTCTGGGAAATTTAAGCAAGGAGCACAGAATAAGAGATCTGGCCTGAAAAATGTTCAAATAGGACCAACAATCACAATCAGGACTAATTTGATGAATATGCCATCAGCATTGCTCCTGGACACACAACTAATTTTCTTACTCTTTTCTCCTACTTCTGAGGATCCCATCTGGACATCCTGAGTGGCTGCTGCAGCTCTGTCTGCAAATGATATGTACCTGCCATCAGAATGAAGCCACATGGTCTTTGCTTCTTCACATCACTAACATGCCATTCAGATCTGAACTGCTGAAAAACCTGGCAGAAATAGAACTTCGACAACGCAGAAAGCATTGGAAGTCCAGTGGAAAAATAAAACAATTTTGCTGAAAATAGCTTCACACACACAAAATTATAAATTACTTAATATGATGATATAGTATAACGTCAACATATGCACATTGCAAATTAGTACATCCATGAACTCTAGATAACATGAATTCTCATGTAATAAGCTTAATATTTAATTGTAAAATAGACACTACAGTAAAAATAATATATTATGAAAAAAGAACAGTCCTATTTTAAAAAGGTATACATGAAGAAGTCTTAAAATGGGATTTAAAACTCAGTGGATAGAAAAAAATCCTATATTGGACAAACATAAAATTAATTTGGGAGGCAAACATAACATTAAAAATTTGGAATCCTGTTTTAAGTCCAGAGATAAAAGACACACAAAAATATATATATAAAGGTAAAAAAGATGGAGTAAATAGGTTCAATGTAGATCGAAAGGGATTCAAGACAAATATTTTTATTTTTATTTTATTTTTTTAAGTAAATATTTTTTAAATGGAATGAGATAATCACAGCATTAACAGAGCCACAAATCTTCAGATTTGGAAAACATGGGTCTTGCTTAATGATACATTTTGAAATTCACAGCTTCACACATTAGTAACACTGCAGAGTATTAAACATAAAGAGAAAGATCTTTAAAAAATCAGGAAAAATCTCAAATGACTTTTGACATAATGACAAGCGTCCTTGCACAAGAAGTAATGCAATGCAGAGTCTTCACCACCGTCCGAAAGCTGAGGAAAACGAACCATCAATCTAGAGACGTCTACTGTGGCGAACCGTCGTGCAACGGGAAGGCGGAAGAGACGGGGCGCGTCCGAGGACGGCGCGGAGCCCGCGGAGCCCCGGCGCACACCCGGAACCGCGGAGCTGGTGTGGACTGCGCTGAAATAAAAGAAAAAAAAAATTAAGAAAAACGGAGACTGTGGCGTCCCGAGTCACATGTAGTGGACTTCTGCAAGATACTTTTTGGAAGAGATGAATCAAGTGGGAAGAAGCAGGAAGAGGCGCCGCAGAGCCTGCGGGGGCTGGTGGCTGCGGGGCTGAGGCGGGAGCGCACCGCCCGGCGACCTGGGCGCCCCGGGCCGCGGCCTGGGCCTGGCCTCCGAGCCCCTGGGCGCCCCGAGCCGCGGCCTGTCCCCCGGGCCCTGGGCCCGGCCCGCCCCTAGGCCACTCCGGGGAGGCCGCGGCGCTCTGAGAGGGTGGAGGGGAGAGCGCCAGGGAGCCGGCGCCGCGAGGGCCGGGAGCTCGGCGCCCCACGCGGGCGGCCCCAGACTTCCGCTTCCCTCGGGCTTCACCGTCTAATTGGGTTCAGGTGGGTCATTCACGGAGGGAATGTTCCCAGCCCTGCTGCACGGACTAGGAACTTCGACAACTGGACCCAGAAAATCATGAGGGAGATAAAATTCTTGGGGTCAGAACACGTTCCGGAGAGCCCGGAGCTCGCAGTGTGCTCGGGCCCCGTGGCCGAGGACTGAGCGTGTGGGCCCAGCAGCGGCTGACTGGGCCTGCGCACGGCACCGCCGAGGCACCGCCGAGGCTCCGCTTCCCGACGCTGCCCTGCGCCTGCGCGCTCGGGCTGAGGCCGGGCCCACGGGCCACAGCGGCGAGCAGGAGGCGCCTCCCCGAGTCCTCGGCGCACAGGCCGCGGAGTCCACGACCCAGTCACGGAAGAAAGAAGTCGAGAGGCGCGTATTTTTAGGCAATAGAGTTTATTTTACTGCCCTTGTTGGCTTTCTCAACCACATTAGCCGACCCTGAGGCCAGGGATTTTAAATTGAGAAGACAACTGTGGGGGCGCCCGGGTGGCCCGGTCGGTTAAGCGTCCGCCCTCGGGATCCGGTCATCATCACGGGGCCCTGCGATGCACCCTCAGTCACACCCGCAGCTCGGCCCCTGCCCGTGCACTCGCTCGCTCCCCCCCCCCCTCTCTCTGCCTCAAAGAAATAAATGAGATCTTGAAAAAAAAGAAAAGACAGTTTTGTTTTCACGTTCACTAAAGAGCACTACTGAGCCTATAGCTTTAGCTAGCGGGTGTCAGGAAGCCACAGATGCAATGTCCCCATTTCTCTCTCTCTTAAATGTTGTTGTAAACCAAATCTGGGCACAAGAGAAGAAATTCCAAAGGAGGCCGACCTTGGATTTTTATGATCATTCTATAGGTCAAGAGAAGAGAGGATATTAGGAACTAGAATAAATTTACAGATTTGTCAAAGGATCAAGATGGCAAATGAACTGTTATAAGTAAAGGCTCGTGTACCACACAGAGACAAACATGAAGGAAGATGACGCTGTTGAAAAAAGTGAGTGTCGGGAAGAAGCCACAAGCCGATTTTATTTTATTTTATTTTTTTTTAATTAACTTTTATTGGTGTTTAATTTACCAACATACAGAAAAACACCCAGTGCTCATCCCGTCAAGTGTCCACCTCAGTGCCCGTCACCCATTCCCCTCCAACACCCGCCCTCCTCCCCTTCCACCACCCCTAGTTCGTTTCCCCGAGTTAGGAGTCTTTATGTTCTGTCTCCCTTCCTGATATTTCCCAACATTTCTTTTCCCTTCCTTTATATTCCCTTTCACTATTATTCATATTCCCCAAATGAATGAGAACATACACTGTTTGTCCTTCTCCGATTGACTTATTTCACTCAGCATAATACGCTCCACGAAGGCAAAAGAAACAAAAGCAAAAATGAACTATTGGGACTTCATCAAGATAAGAAGCTTTTGCACAGCAAAGGATACAGTCAACAAAACTAAAAGACAACCTACAGAATGGGAGAAGATATTTGCAAATGACATATCAGATAAAGGGCTAGTTTCCAAAATCTATAAAGAACTTATTAAACTCAACACCCAAGAAACAAACAATCCAATCATGAAATGGGCAAAAGACATGAACAGAAATCTCACAGAGGAAGACATGGACATGGCCAACAAGCACATGAGAAAATGCTCTGCATCACTTGCCATCAGGGAAATACAAATCAAAACCACAATGAGATACCACCTCACACCAGTGAGAATGGGGAAAATTAACAAGGCAGGAAACAACAAATGTTGGAGAGGATGCGGAGAAAAGGGAACCCTCTTGCACTGTTGGTGGGAATGTGAACTGGTGCAGCCACTCTGGAAAACTGTGTGGAGGTTCCTCAAAGAGTTAAAAATAGACCTGCCCTACGACCCAGCAATTGCACTGTTGGGGATTTACCCCAAAGATTCAGATACAAGCCGATTTTATTACTGCTCATAGCAGCAAACCAATACGTGCGGTCTAACAGAAGAGGCCACCAATGTAATACAGGAGTACGGAGCTCATCAGGACAGAGTTTCTGATAAAGGCACTAACTGAGAGCTAAAGCAGCAAAATAATAAATCCTATGTATATCTGTGTGTATATGACACATAGAACGTATTTTACATACATATGCATATATATGCATTTATATGTATATATTTCTATGTTTTATATACATGTACACACATATATGTTTGTGTAGCTACAAAAACAACTGAACTAAGGCCAAACATATGCATACATCATTAAAATAAATGGAAATAAGTGTTGTTCACCTGTTACAGAAAAAGTAGTCAAATTTATCCATAAAATTTAACTCTGCTATTTGCAAGAAACCCAATTACAGAAAAATGATTTAGAGACATTAAAAAGAAAATTGTAGGCAACATGTATGAAACAAATGTAAACAGAAAGAAAAATATACTTGGATCTTCTTATCAATTAAAATAGACTTCAGTTAATAAGTCAGACTGAGAAATACAAATACCATGTGATTTCACTTATATGTGGAATCTAACAAAAATGAATAAACAAACCAAAAGCAGAATCAGACTCGTAAATACAGAGAACAAATTGACTGTTCCCAAAGGGGAGAAGGAGTGTCAAGATGGCCAAAATGGATGAAGGGAGTAGGAGGTACAGGCTTCCAGTTATAAGTCATGGGAATAAAAGACACAGCATAGTGAATATACAGTCAATGACATTGGAAGGTGACAGATGGTAGTTGTACTTGTGGTGAGCACGGCATAATGCATAGAGATGTTGAGTCACTGTGTTGTACACCTGAAACTAATGTGACAACCATACCCAAATAAAAAAAAAATAATAAACTTCAGGAAACAAATGCAAATTATTGAATCAAAGGCTACAATTAAAAATAAAGGCACAACACAAATATATATATTTTTATAGAGAAAACCTAGAAGCCACATTGATATAGCGGAAATCAGAGGAAATACAGAATAGTAAAAATGGATTTTCAGTGAGTCAGTTGATAATACCTATAAAAATAATGCCTATAAGATTAATCAATATAATTGTATACCTTGATAATAGAGAAAGGTCTTCTTTTCATGAACTCATTGAAAATATACAAACATTTGAAGATATATTTGGCCTCAAAGTCTCATTGGCTTTTATTAAATGCAAAAATATTGGCACTATTTGTTGGTAATTCTGCAAATAAATAAGAAATTAGTAATAATTCCTAAACAAGTTGCTTCCATCTGATCATATAAAGTTATTTAAAAATGTATTCTTCTGGGGCGTCTGGGTGGCTCAGTGGTTGAGCGACTGCCTTTGGCTCAGGGTGTGATCCCAATGTCCTGGGATCGGCTCCCGAATCAGGGTCCCCCAGGGGAGCCTGCTTCTCCCTCTGCCTGTGTCTCTGCCTCTCTCTCTCTCTCTCTGTCGCTCATGAATACATCAATAAAATCTTTATAAATAATAAATAAATAAATATTCTTCTTCTGTCAAGCCAAACAATAATTTTTAGAAAAAAAATCAGGAAAATCAATATTAAAATTTATGAGATGATGCTAAAGTAATTCTCTAAGAAGAATTCTTAGCAATACGTACTTAACTTGATAATATAAAATAGTTTGAACCACCACTCACAAATTTCATGGAAAGCACAGAAACAGTCAAGACAAAAGCAAAATAAAGAAATTAATAAATTTCAGTAAATGGGATATCTCGCTGAAGAAAAAATAAAAATGACAAGGGAAATATTCTGAAAACAATGACACTTTAATTGTATTTCTTTATAATTCCTATGTTATCATTTAATTCCAATTCTCGGGGGCAGCATTTTCAATGTCTCATTCCTACATGTGATATTTACCAGGTTGAGGCAGTTCCCTTATATTCAAACTTTGCTAAAAGCTTTTTTCATGAATGGATGTTAACTTTATCAAATGATATTTCTTGTATCTATTCAAAGGATGATTTGTTTTTCTCCCATTTTAATTTCATATAGCAATTTAGATTTACTGACTTTCAAAACTTAGGGAATATTTGTCTTCCTGGAATAAATCTCATTTGGTGTAAATGTTTTCCCCTTTTTATACTGCTGTATTCAACTGTTTAACAACAGTTTAAAATTTTGACATCTATTTTTAAAAGAAATATTCATCTACAGGATGTGTTCATATCATCTCTTGAAACCAAGGCTATGCCAGCCTAAAATGAGTTAAAAAGTGCTACCCCTCCAATTCTATGTCTTTTGTGTTTGCAAGAAAAGTTTATGCAAGTTTGGTAATCCTTTTTCCTTAAATGTTGGAAAAAATTCAGTTGTTAAACCATTTGAATATAGTTTACTTTCTATACAAAGGTCTTTGTTGTTGTTGTTATCATTATAAGTGATTCAATTTTAACAGATACTATGAGTACTATGTGCTTCTATTTCCTCTGTTTTCTTAGTAAATTGTGCTTTCAAGGAATATGGCAATTCTATACAATTGTCAAATTTATTGTTATAAAATAGTTTAGAGCATCTTATTGTAATATTTTAAATTGTCATTAAATATATAGTGATGTCCCCATTTGCTTCTTGATATTGGCAATTTTTGTTTTCTCATAATTTTTTTCTTACTATTATGTTTCTAATCATATATCATATTCCAACCTCTGAAAAAAAAGGATTTACATATTTTTCTCTAGTATTCATTACTATATATGTATATAGTAATATTATTATGTATTATTTTTCATTAATTTGTTTTCTTAAGATGATTTATTTATTTTTATTCATTAAGTTTGATTTGCTGCTCTTTGAGTTTACTTTTTGGTCATTTTCTACCTTTTCTGACCTGTATGTTTTAATTATTTACTCACTTTTAATATATTTGGTATAAGAATGGACTGTTGTGAACTTGCCTTGGAACACCGCATTGGCTGTGTTTCATACATACTATTACAGACAGAATTTGTTTTAATGTGCTTTGCTTTATTGTACTTTGCAGATACTACATTTTTTTTACAAATTGAATATTGGTGGTAACCCTGCATTGAGCAAGTCTATTGGCACCATTTTCCCAACAGCATTTGCTTACTCTGTGTCTCCGTGTCACATTTTGATCTTTTTCACAATGTTTCAAGCTTTTTTCATTATTATTATATTTGTTAATGATGATCTGCAGTCAGTTATTACAACTCGCTGAATGAAAAATCAGATGGTTGTTAGCATTTTTCAGCAATAAAGTATTTTTAATTAAGGCATGTGAGTTTTTTAGATGCAACACTGTTGCACACTTCATAGATTACAATGTAGTGTAAACATAACTTTTACATGTTACTGGGAAACCAAAAAATTTCCTTGACTCATTTTATTGCAATATTTGCTTTATTGTGGAGCTTTGGAATCAAAACCTACAAAATCTCTGAGTTGTGCCTAAATATTGTTTTCATTACTGGTACTTTCTTGAAATTCTGAGGACTTCTGTTGTCATTTGATTATAAATGGACTAATGAATGACATACTTTTAACTTAAGTAAAAGGAAGGCTTTCTTTGCACCATCACTTCATTATTTTCTAATTTGCTTTTTTATTTGCATTATCATCAGAAGATTTTTGTATTATTTATATTTTTATAAATGTGAGATTAATACTGAAAAAAGAGATAATTGTTAAATGTCAGTGTTCGAACACATTCGTCTTTTTAGGCCACATCTCATCAAGACCAATGAAATCTACATTATGGATCATGTACAACTATGTTCCCCTAATATTTTTTTCCTCAATCACTCTTGGAGAGATGTGTGAAACTCATTATTATTGTTTTTCTTTTCATTTACCTTTTAAATTCTCCATGATTTTTCTATAGAAGTAGTTGCTGTCTTATTAACATAAATATTACTAGCAGATTCTGTACTTGACTTTTACACTTAGTATTTTATAGTGACTGCATTGTTTAATTTTTCCCTCCTTCCACTCTTCTCCCTTTCTTCCTCTCTAGTTTTCCTCCTTCTTTCCTTCCCTGCTTCCTTCCCTTTTCTTTCTCTCACCCCTTTCCTCTTTTCCTCTTTTTTCCTTTCATTTACTTCCTTACTTCCTTCACTTCTTTCTTTTTGAACATGAATTTTACTTTGTTTATCATCAAGATCATGATTCCTTGTTCTCATTTGCTTCCCCAGTATACCTTGCTCATCTTTTCATTTTTATTAATTCTGAAATTCTTTTTTAATATGCATCTCTTATAACCAGTCAATTTAGGTTTCCTTTTTTAGCCAATCTGAACATTGTTTTATTTCAATTGTAGAGATGTCACTTAATTATTGAAATGACTCATATAACTCATCTTCATTTGGACGTATTTATGTACAGGGTGTGAAAGTTTTAAATATATAACATAAGATGCAATTAATGTACTATATACATGTTTATTTTTCATTTTTATTTAAATATTTCAGAGGATTTGCAGGTTTTCTGGTGGAATCTTTATATAATACCCTTAGTTTCTACTTATTAAAATAGATTTTTGGAACAACTAGGGGGCTCAGTGGTTGAGCGTCTGCCTTTGGCTCAGGTCATGATCCTGGGGTCCTGGGATCTAGTCCCAAATCAGGCTCCATGCAGGGAGGCTGCTTCTCTCTCTACCTATATCTCTGCCTCTCTCTCTCTCTGTCTCTGTCTCTCATGAATAAATAAATAAAATCTTTAAATTAAAAAAAAGCAGTGCAACCAAATATCTTAGTTTTTTGGGGGACTATCTTGTCCTGACTCAAAGTTCCTAACAGTTATAAATATTTGCTTTGAATTTATTTAAAGATTTTATTTATTTATTTGAGAGAGGAGAAAGAAACAAAGAGAGAGCTTGAGCAGGGTGGAGAAGCAGAGGGAGAAGAAGACTCCCTGCTCAGCAGGGCTTGATCCCAGGACTCTGATCCCAGAAGCTGAAGGCAGAAACCTAATTGACTGAGCCACCCAAGTGCTCCTAAATATTTGCTTCTAATGGCTATCTTTTTGATGGGTCTTCTACCTTTGTGTAGCATAGAACTTCCACCATTATTGCATAAGCAACAATAGAATAAGTTGAGACAACTCTGGTATTGAAAATGTGCATCAAAAAAAAAAAAAAGAAAAAAGAAAATGTGCATCAATTGATTAATTAATTAATTAATTAATTAATTTGCATTTCATCTTTCAGCAACACTTTTTCCCAACTGGAAGGGGGGAAAAAAAGTTAATTTACCAGATACATTTCCAGTGGATTTTGGACTATTTGCATAAATCTATTTAAGATTCATTACAGATTTTCTGCTTTGAATAATACGATCATCTTGAGATGTACAAAACTGGACCTCTCCTTCTAACATCCCTTAATCCCTTGGCAAGATGACTTACTTTAGTAGCATAAAATTATGCCAAGTAAAGAGTTTATTTGAAGTTGGAAAATCTGTGAGACCTAGTGTCAATGAAATAAAAACTTTTTAAAAGAGTTAGTAACATTTTTAAAAACCATATCAATAAGGGATGGTTTCTTTAGTATCATAAGACTTCTAATACAAAGAATTTCTTAATCAATTAAATCTTTAGCACAAGTGATCCCGCCTCCATTCCTTTTCCCCTCTAATTTTAGTGTCCTGAACAGTTAATCTTTTCCTCTTCTTCTGGGTACATCAATATCTTTTTAAAAGTATAAACATAAAAATTCTTTTGCAATGTGATTTTATGCCTATGGATTATTAATCAATTTTTAAATATACTGTCTTTGGTAAAAATGAATCTGCAAGTGTTTTGATAACCAAATAAAGCATAAAGATAATATGTAAACCTGGAGAAATGTTTGACCTCAATTACAAACAATCACAACAATAACAACAGAAAAAAAAAAATTTTTCTTTAAAAGGAGAGTGAAAAAGGGTTGGGATGACTAAATCTAGTCATCATTAAATCTAGAGAATTGGGCCATTCAAGGTTAGGAAGACCACCAGCCAGATATTACTTTGGAAAATATAACAACTGGATTAACTAAGGTACTTAATATTTTTGATGAATAAGGAAAATAAAAGGAGTGAAACAAAAAACCCACAGGTGTTAGAAATACAGGAATGCATTGTTCATTCAGTTTTATGTGAAAACAAAATATGAAAATAATACACATAGAGTAAGCTCATTCTGAATAAAAGGGGATTGGGAGTAAAATTCAAATTACTATAGATTATTTGTTATTTGGATGTCTTTGGTAACAAGCTTTTCTTGCCAATGAATTGGATTACCTTCATGCCTGCTTTCCATCGGCAATGAATATATCATTTTACTTTAGTATTAGTAGCTACTCTCAGGAATAGATGTGCCAAGGGCAACATCATAATAATAAAGTTAAAAGCAGTGGGCTTCATCATAAAGACTGAAAAATAATCACTCACTTCTTTCACTTAATTGGGGCTGAAGTAGATTCTCAAAATTTTAAAAAGTATTTATTTTTAGGAAATACAATATTAACAAATGAAAAACCTGCAGCTATTTTAATCTCCATAATTCTTTTGAAAAAGTGACATTAGAGAATCACTTAAAAATATAATAAAATGTTTTAAGTTTGTCTGTTTAATAGTAGTCTATTTGAATGTTTCAGTTTTTAGATAAAATAGTTACATGGCTGACACAAAACTCTGAAATATTGCATAAGCAAAAGAGGTGAAATAGTTTATTATAACATGCACTGTGAGTATCTTGCACCTTCCCATAAGTTAAGGTTTCGGTTTCTCTCAAAGGTGGTCATTCACTGGACCACTAATCTATTTGTTATTTGGTTTCGGTTTCTCTCAAAGGTGGTCATTCACTGGACCACTAATCTATTTGTTATTTGAATCAAAATTTTAAAATAAACCTCAACTAATGTCACCAACATTGTTTTGACTTCTGGACAAAATATTCACCACCGAAAGTCATCATGGTTGTTCTAATATCTCTCTCAGACAGTACACACAATTTTGTACATTCAGGCCATCATTCTTGCCATAAATAACATGGGATGATAATCCATGCAGAAGAAAATGGAAGACGAAGTTAAAATAAATACTCCGCATCTACCATTGTTCCAATGTGGTACCATTTAACTTCAGCACAGACAGTAATGTCTATCATTGACATTTCAGTAGAGAACTGAAAACATTGTAAACTATTTTCTGATGTAAGAAATTATGGTACCCAAACAACGCTCCAGTCTAAGAGGGGAAGGCTGATGACTCTAACATAAAACAAAGCTCATCATAAAACCTGCTGTTACCCTCCTGTTATAGGATGCATGTGAAAATTCCCTAACAAGAAATTCAGCTTCTTTTCTACGGTTCTCAGATTTGTTTAGGCTCTTTCTGTGGCCACAAAATCGAATAGAATCCAACATGCAGGCAATAGTAAGGGAGGGTATTATGGCAAAACTAAATACGCAGTAACTGTCCAAAAAATCACCAATCACATCCTTCAAGGCATATTAAATACTGACAACTTTTTTATTCTATTTTAATAAAGCCCTTTGTCATTTAAATAACTGAATCATAACACTCTCATGTTTAGTACATATACCCTTAGGAATCCTTTTTAAATGTGCCCAATTCTACCTACACATAAGGTAGTTATGTTTGAGAACACTGGGGATAATTGAAGATTACAAATGGAAAAAAATAGGAATTTGATCTAGCTGGTGATAATGCTAGTGAACATGATAAAGCTAGTGAACTCTTCAAAAATGGGATTTTTATTTAATGTTTGTGTGTATGTGTGTGTGTGTGCGTGCGCACGCGCACATACGTGTGCCTTCATCTATTTTGGAAGATGGCAGATGTACACTTTGAGGGCTGTCAGGTTTTCTACCCAATAGAGTTGTTGAAAAGTACATTTTCATAATTCAATTTGCTACCCCAGGCCAAAAAAAAATGTGACACTTAAAGAGTGATATGATAAATTAATTGATTTCTCCACATCACCAGGCACAAAGATGGTTTCTTTTATGTCTATGGAGGCAAAGTGAGGTCCTGGCAACTGACAGGATTGTAAAAATACTCATCAGGCTTTTCTTCAGCAATAAGTTACTAACAGAAAACAAATATTCCTGAGTCTTTTACACGGCACAAAATTATACTATTTATTCCCCTTTCGATAAGGAATATCTGAGGTATTTAGATATGGAAAACTGTAACATTTGTCAGAGATAGAAAGTGAGGGGGGCCTTTAAAAAAAAAAAGAAAGTGAGGGGGGCAATCATGTCTCACTCAATGCAGATTAAAATAATCAGCTTATTTATTTAAACTGAAATTCTATTTTTAAAAATCATTCTCAGTGGTTATTTTGTGTTCAAAACAACAGGCAAGTAATCTAGCTGCAAAAGAATAATTTCTAAAAAAACTTTAGGAAATACTGTGACTAATTTAATGAACAAGTAGCTCAAAATATTTGCATTACATCGACAGAGAGATGATATTACTTTTTATTTATAATTTCATAAAATTGAGGGGAAAAAAAGGAGCCTAAAACCCCTTAAGCTGACAGGCTGCCGAGCTATAACTGGCAGAGTGAGTACAGAGAGATTCAATGTGAAAAGTGGAAGATAATGTGCTCACACACTAATGGGCACTGAACTAGGCATAGGCTCATTTTTCACATCATGTCATCTCTAAGGTTTGAAGAAAAAGTAATGGCCAGAATGAGCCTGGCTCTATCTCAGACATTATCATTTGCCTCCTCAGTTTTATTTGTGTTGACTTGTACAGTCTAAAAAGATGACAGTCTCTGGGCCTCTGGATCACTCAGAGTGATAATACACAGCACATTACACTGTTGGTGACAGGTTCTGTTCTCCTGGATGGCATCTGAAAGGAACGCATCTCCCTCCGTCATTTCAAATGCTATAAACTGACAGAAGAAAGAATCTTGCAGAGGGGACATCACAAACCCTGTCTGTTATGATTTTATGAGATAAACTGGAGTTTCCAGGGTATCTTGTTCAGGAAATTAGTGTCAGTCAAACTTTAGTGGGTTTTTTTTTTTTAAGAGATAAATAGCAGACTCTCAAAAGTAGCCTTGCCCTATTTCATACAGCGAAACCTCCCAAACCGTGTGTTCAATCCTGTGAAAAACTGGTTTTCCTCTCTTTAAAAAAAATAGCTCCTGGGTTACTAGTTAAAGTGCAATAAACTATCAGGGGCTTCAATGAGAAATAAATGTCTACACATCGACGAGATCTTTAAAGAAATCACTAGTCTGGTTGTATGAAAGAATAAATCAGTACTTTTAAATATTTTGGAAGGCTCATTTTTTGCTGAATTGCTAACTTAACGTCCTGTTGAACTATAAACATGCCAAGACTATAATGTTTTTTTCTGGGTACATTTATTCAAGGTTTTATCTTCTTTCTCTTTATTTCAGTAACTATTACGGAATTGATTTACAGTAGTTTGAATTTAACTGAAGACTCCACAAAAATATCACTAAGGTAGATAATAATATGCAGAATTTTATTAATTTATCCTAAACTGAATAGCATATGGAGTCCCCACTCTTACGTTTTTTAAAACATTACAGTGTCATAAAAAATTTACAGGTGCTTGAATCATAATCTGCCAATTGTCGTAGCTTTTTCCCATGTAATTTCAAGTACTTCTATTATAATAAACGTTCCTTGCACGACGTAAGTTTAAGTGATTATTTAAGTTAGACTTGCTCGTTGTACTTTTCTGTCCATTTCCATGTTTGAAACTTTTTTACTGTCAAGAAGAATAGAAGTGAATGTCAAAGAATGTTTCACACATACATTTATAAATGTCTTTTAGTCATTTTTTTATTATAAACTCATTAAAAAAATTATTTCAAAGTGGAGTTTGACCACATACTTGTATTTTAAGTATAGGATAAGCCTGATGATTCAGATGACTTGCTATTAAGCCATAAGAGTGTTTTAGAAATTAAAGATCGTAAGGATAACACTCATAGTGTAGTTAAATAAATGACTTTTAAAAAGAAATGAGAATTTATTTCACATGTATTTCTTTTCTTTCTTTGGATGTCTTATTAATTAATTAGTACTGAGACTGCATAGTACTTTGAAATGTAAATCTAGGTTCCTCTCTTAAAAAGGGAAAAAATATGAAGTATGAAGCCTCTAGTCAGAAAAAGTATGAAGAGGGCAGCCTGGGTGGCTCAGCGGTTTAGCGCCGGCTTTGGCCCAGGGTGTGGTCCTGAAGACTCGGGATCAAGTCCCACATCGGGCTCCCTGCATGGAGCCTGCTTCTCCCTCTGCCTGTGTCTCTGCCTCTCTCTCTCTCTCTCTCTCTCATAAATAAATAAATAAATAAATAAATAAATAAATAAATAAATAAATAAATAAATCTTTAAAAAAAGGAAAAAAAAAAGAAAAAGTATGAAGAGGATGTCTTTCAATATGTTCACATGGAACATTGCAAAGTTGTGATTTGTCATCCTACAGGTGAATTTTCAGAATTTTCTGGTGCTTGGAAGATAGATTTGAAATTCCCTGAATTTCAGATCAAGGGAATGATGTGACCACTGTAAGTACCCAGCAGTGTTTGATCAGATTCTTCCTCACCTTACAAGAGAGCATTTTCGTTCATACAATCCCCTGTTGGGATTCAGACACCTGTCATCTGCTTGACATACCTAACAATACAGTCACTCACTCTTGTTTTATGGAAGATGTAGAGAGAGAAAGAAGAGTAAAGGGTTTAATAGAATTAGTTTGAAGAGGGATTATCTTGTTTTTTTCTTGGTAATTTTTAGAGTTGCTAATTCTTTTTTTATGAGACCCAACATCAGTCTGCAAATTATTCTCCAACCTGGAGATCTTCATTAGCTCTCTTCTCTTCTTGAGTAAAGTTAGGACTTGAATACAGCCTATATTTTCCTACTTACATTGTATACTACTGCTTGATGCCCTTTTTTAGAGCCTACCTGTTCTCTCATGTTCTTATGTGATTTGTCTCCGAGTATCCTATTCTGAGAGGTGAACAAACACCCCAAATTCTTATTTATTGTACGCACATGCCCTCATTTCCTCAAAACAGAGCTTCGTAAACAGTGAGCACATAACTGGGAGCTGATGACCCGAGGATGGCCAAAGAACTACTTTCTTTCTTGGAACTAACTAACCCCTCTAAGGGTGAGTTTTAATGAAAACAATTTTGACTTCTGCAGATAGACCTCAACTTTGTAAGTATACAAGAGGATTTAGAACCTGAAATGTTACTTTAATGAAATCAGTCCTATAACCTAGTGAGCAGCCCTATTTTAAATAATAACAACGAGACATAGCCCACTTCATTCCTCGACTAGCAACATCTGGTAAACCCACTTATCAGTGGAAAATAGAAATAAATATAAAACTCTTTATATATATTTATATATAATAAACATATATAACAAAGAACTTGTAGATATCCTTCTATATTATATATGTGAACAAAAAAACAGAATTGAAGCCCTTTAAAATCATATCCTGAGTAGGTATACAGACATGTAGATAAAAGGGAATCTTCCCCCCCCCCCCACATTGTTTCCAGGTAAATAACTGTAGCTACAGAAAAGAGAATGAACCGTAGCTCCTAGCAGAAGTGTGCAAATCCACCACGTTCTATACCTCAGGCATGGTCACCACCACCCATCTACTTGCACAGGGACCTGGAAAACGCAGTCACTCTCTGAGGCTTACTGTAAAAGTCATCTTTGCTCTTGGAAATGGAAATCGCTGCCCAATCCCATTAGGCTTCCACCTCCTGTCTTTAGGCTCACTTCCACCCTTCTTTGTTGAGGTCTTATCCCTCCTTGTGGGTGTTGAACTCGCCTTCCGGACGAGTAAGCCTCCTGCTTGTAGTCGGCCCATGGAGTCACCAGGTTAAGGGTGTATCTACTCCACTCCTGATAAATGCCAGTTTTATCTGCCCATTTCTTTTGTGTGTCTCTCAGTTAGATAGCAGGGTTAGGACATATCAAATCTTGTATTCTCCATGTCCCTTTTATTTTGGAAAGCTTTTGAGAGCTTAACATTTCCCTGTTTCTTGTTGTTCAGACCAAACCATTCCCTTCTGAATCCGTTTACTCGTGGCCTCTTGCCTCCTACAGCAAATCCAGGCTTCCTCTTGTCATCTTCAAGGAACCCGCCCCTATCTCGCCTCTCTGTCCTTGTACGCACTGCCCTAGCTGTCGCTTTTATCTCTAGTCCATTTTAACCATGTAAACAGCGGAGAATCATTATAACAGTTAAGAGGAAGTCAAGTGATTTCAAAGACAAACTCGGATTAAAAAGAATGGGATCCAAATTTCTTCAACTTAAAGGGTGAATAAATATTTACTAAAACTTTAACTTCTACAACATAAAAAAAAAAAAATCTTCCACTTCTCCAGACATGCTTGTATCTAAACTGGAATAAGCATAAAATATATATAACATACATGCACATATATGTAAGTATTCGGTATTAGCTCAACCAATTGGCATTGACTTCTAGAGGATTTTCATTTAAATTGCGTATGAATTTAAAAGGCCCACTAAAGTATAATGTTCCAAATCTCTTACTTTTCCTCCCAACTCGATAGATGACTGAATCCCTTTTTATGTGCAACTTACAAACTGTTGTCTATAGTTTTAAAGCCCTTCAAGCATTTTTCTCTTAAAAAGCCCATTTCATTTTCAGATAGTTTTATTTAAAGAAACTTTTTCCTTAACTTGAATTTAAATCTGTCCCTTGGTAACAATGAATTGTTAGATTTTATTCTTGCCTCTGGAATCATATAAATCTTGGCTAAATAAAGTTTTACATGCAGTCTTTCAAATATTTAAAAATTTTATTGTGTCTCATCTAAACTCTCTAGGTTAAATAATCTCACTACTGAAATTAAGCATTTTATCGTTTTTGGGGGTCTTTGATGATCTTACTTTGTGTTCTCTATTCCTGTTTACTAAAATTCCTTTCAAAATATAGTGATCCAAACTAAGTATGATGGCCTGGCCACATCACACTCAAGGTTAACTAAAACTCCAGTGCGATTGTTACATAGGTTTTTTTCCTAGGCAAGCTTTCCTTATTGTGTTCTTGTAAAGCTGGACTTTTTTAGACTTTAGAACAAGTTGACCTTACATTTGATGGTACCACATTATAACAATAATGGTTTATCTACTTTTTTTTTTTTTTTGCCCATCAAGATTTTTTAGATATTGATAATAGGTATGCATTTTCTATATCTCATTCAGATTCACACAATTCACAAATATAATCAGTATGTTGTCTTGGTTCTCATCAAAGCCCTTAACAAAATAGCCTACCAAAATTGTAAATTTCATTTTTTACAGGCCTAGAAATTTATTTTGATCAAGAAAATAAGCTTCAATTGATTTAAAGAAACGCAAAAATTTCAAAACTCCTATTTTAAACTATGATTCTAGTGAAACTTTGCTATAACAAGATACTTAGTTATTTAGAAATAGTGTTCATACATTTTCATAACTTTGTTCATTCATAATTTTAAACTTTAAAATGATTGTAAAAGTTGACAAAATTTTATAAAATTATCTACGTATTTTTCCAAAGAAGTTATGCTCAAAGGTTTCTAAAGAATTCCATGCACTAGACAATATTCTTACAGCTTCCTCTGTCTGGCTTTTCGGGTACAGAGACCACCAAGTCCACCAAGGCATAAGGAGGCACCAAAATAGACGTGTAAGAGGAAAATACAATAGTAGTTCAATTACTGGTTTGTAAGCAAGGATTTTCAGACTCATAATACATCAGAATTAATGGTAGCAAATATATGTGTTGTTGCCTTATTTCAAGAGCATCATTTTTACTTTTAGGAAATATCCATATCCATTATGGTGAGCACAGTCTATACTATAATGAATTACATAACTTTTTTTTTTTCGCCTGATGTATCAAAAACTTAGGTGAGAAGTCACAGTTCTAGGTAAGCAAAGCCAGACATCCCACTGAGATTTACCTGTGGCTCTGGTTAAGCAACTCCATCTCCTGTCAAGTTTCCTTAACTATAAAGTAAACTAATGATATGTCACCTCTTTCAAGGGAATTTTGGAGAGTTAATGAATGCACAGTGAGCAATTTAAGGATCAAACACACTGGGCAAAAGACTAAATTTTTATTATAGTGGATACTCGCAGCCTTATGTAATCTGCCAGTCTAAACCATGTGCTGCTTTGGCACATACTTACTGAAAATAGCAGACCAGTTTGTGAGCTGGCACGCTCTCAACACAGCAGATGGACATGCAATGAAATAACTAGCAAAGAGACCTTGTTTCAACATCAAATATGTTTCCTCAGGGCCAGATTCCTGGGCGAAAATGTTTTAGTGATGCTGCTGCAAGTAAGGTACGTGGTATGTGTCCTTTCCATTAAGCCTTAGCTAACTTTTTCCATCTCTTGTGGGAAGTTATTTCAGGCATTCACGCATTTCAGATATTGAAAAATTCATATTTAAAAGTCACAATGGCTTGGATATTTTGGCTAAGAGTTGTGAAACACCAGTGAAGAATGAGATTTAAATAATACTTATTTTTTTTCATGATAAGAAGCTACAGTTATCTAGTCCCTTGAGCAAACGGGAGATTTATCGCATACTCTGTCACAATACGCGTTATTCAAAGTTTGTTATCTTTTAGTGTCTCAGTGCAATGTCATTGCACTCTTTACTAATCAGAATATTCCAGATATTTTTGACTAGCTCCTTTGAAAAGTAATACATCCACACGGTGAGTTAAAAAGAATAGAAACTCTCAAAATTAAGGGGAATCTCAGATAATTTTCAGCTATTGTCAAATGGGATCCCTTCATATTTTAGCATTAATATTACAATTAAAATCAGAGAAATGTATGTGGAATATATGTCTGCAGAAGCAAATGGATATCTTAAAATTAATAGTACAGTCCACACTTTAAGGAATTAAATCATTAAGGTGTTTCATAGGCTGATCTGAATTTTTTTTGTTCTGTAATAAGTTTTTATAATATTTGTTATTGATACAAGTTTCATTGTGATTCCTAGACACATCATAAGCCCATCAGCATTGGGAAGCTTTTTGAGAATTCAATTAAGAACAGAAACTAAAAAAAATAAAAAAAAAAAAAAAAAAAAAAAAAAAGAACAGAAACTAAATAATACACACTTATGTCAAAAAGGCAATCAAACAATGAAAAGTGCAAATTTTTTTTTCTCCAGTAGAAAACCGCTAGTGCCTCTCTGAATATATAACCACTTAATAGTTTCTTTTATTTGTTCAGAAATCCTTCAAGTGTGTTTTTAAATTTAAATTTTGATTTATGTTTATATGTTTAAAATAGTATATTTTGGAAGTCTGCATATGAAATGCACATCTATTTTTAATAGCTTCCTATTAATTATTATATAAAAGAACTAAAATTTATTTTAAAAGTCCCTCATTAGTGGCCTTTTAAATATCTGATAAGGGTCTCATTACTGGTCTTTTTCTGAAATTTCTTGGATATTGTCATATATTTATTCCCCCCTATGAACCCTGGTGTCATTTTGTCAAGTGCCCCCAAGTGAAAAATCTGATGGAATTTTAATTGGTATTGAATAGAATTTATGAATTTATTTTGTAAGAATTATAATAATATAGCTTCTTATCAAAGAACATTGTCTTTCTTACTACACCTACAAGACTATTGCTATCATTTGTAAAATGCCTGGCATATAATAGATCATGGATTTATAGTGTTTTTCATATAGATTTCATGCATATCTGGTTAGGCATACTCAATGATTATGATTATTACTAATATTATTTATGTGCATATAAGTGATAATAACTTTTTTCTTTATATTTTAACCTGCCATTGTTTATATATAGGGAAGCCAATTTCCGTATTAATTGGCTCTCTATTCACTTTGTTAAATTCTTTCACTGCTTGTTGATTATAGTTTATTATCTTGAGTTTTCTTGCTTATATAGTCATACCATCTGCATAAAGTGTTAAATTGTCATTCTTGCAAATATGTATGCCACTTATTTCCTTCTCTTCTTTAATTGCGCTGGCTAGATTTTCCAGAATATTGTTCAATAGTACTGATAAAGGAAGCATCTGTTTCACTTCTAGCACTTAAATAAAATGTGTTTAGTGTTAAGCTGTTAAAATGTATGTTGACTTTTGGGTTTTAATAGCTCGATCTCTATATCATTATGTCGAAAAATAATCCATCTATTTTTAGGATAGTAAAGATTTTTATTTGACCACTAACACATGTTTATTTTGAGGGACAGATTTTATGGTGGCTGTTTCCCATCACTCATTGTACACATTTCCACTCTATGGATTTTGGAATAAGTCACATGACTTGCTTTGACCATAGGTGCAGAAGCTTTAAATGGGTTTGTATCGTTTTGCGCATCCTTACCTCTCTGTCCCATGTCATTTAGAACAGCATGCTCCAGATGTATTTGTCCTTCACCTTGGGTCTTCAGAGGATCCTGTCGGCCCAACTCAGCTCAACATAGCCTAGCGAAGCTCAGTAGAATCCAGTCATATGGCATCCCATAGAACTAATGTGAGGAGCGCGTGACTAAATATTTATTAGCTTTCCTGTAGATACAAATTCAATATTTATAACTGTCTTTGGTTGTATGATATTTAATACATTATTTTAGCATGTTTTATGGAAGTAAATGACCTTTCCTATGTCTGGGATGAAACCTGTCTGTCCACAGAATGTTATTTTGCACATCTACTTAATTTTATTTGATATTTTCTTTTGAAATTTGGTATCATTTTAGTAAGTGAGATTTGTCTATAGTTATTTAGGCTGTCTGGCTTGGTATCTTGGTCAAGTTTTACTATTGGTGATATGACAGGATTTTAAGATGAATTTAGAAGCTTTGTTCTGAAAGTTATGTTTCAGATAAGTTGAAATAGTATTTGGATTTGTTTATTCATTTTTTTAATTTGAAATAACTTACCAACAAAACAATACAGACTTGTTCATTTTTTATAGATAGCTCTTTGATAGTGTGACAATATCGTCTTTGTTTATTGGTCTATTAAAAGTTTATGTATATTTTACTAAAAACATTTCACAGATTTTCGAATTTATTTGCCTAGCATTTTGCAATATACTCCTTTATAATTCTTTCCATTTTTGTTCCTATATTTAGTTATTTCCTTATGTTTATTTTAAATTTTATTTATTCTCTTGGACTAATTAAACATATATCTATTCTGACACTTATAAATGTCCATCCAGTGGCCAAGAAGATATATTTACAATAGAAATTATAGTAACTCTTTCTCCTGATTAACCATTGCCAGATGATTCCCATTAAAACTGTCATTCTCAAATCACCTTGTGAACATGTTTATTCTTTCCATTAGAACTGACTTTCTTGCTAGTCTTGAAAACATGTTGTCCCTGCTTGAGGTCTTTGAATTTGCTCTTTCTCTGGTCTAGAACATTCTTCCTCTATAGCTCAGATTCTAGACTTTAGCTGCACATGGAAATCAACTGGAATGTTATGAAAGAATATTGATGCCTGAGACCCACCTTTAGGGGTTCTGATATAATCCATGTATGTCGCCTAGGAAATGCAATTTTTGAGACCCTCTTGATGCCTTTTAATGCGTAGAGAAGTTGAAGATTCACTTTCCAAGGTCAATGATTCCATCCACAGATGCACATTTCAGGCTGCCAAGGGAGGTTTAATATAAACATGGCTGTGCTCTAACCCAAATCAATAAAATTAGAGTTTTGAAAATGGGAAGTAGGAATGGTTGAATATTTCCAAAAGCTTCTCAGGTGAATCCAATGTGTAACTAGGTAGAGGTACACTTTCCTCTATATTCCTACACAGATTCCTGTCACTTCTAAGATAATAATTAAAAAATTACTTGAGAAAGTCTTCTCCACTATATGTAACTTGCTTCAGTATTATGAGTCCTCAACCTTAATATAGGTTATGTTTATTACCTAATTTTTAGAACTTTCCACAATCAAAAGAATATTGAATAGAATAAATGAATAAATTTATTTTGGCCTGATTTTTTTCTGCCATTTTTTCTCTATGTATTATTAACTCCTCTGACTGATGTGCCTAGAACAATATCCAAAATTGAATTAATAAATTGTACGCTCTCTTGGCTTCACTCAGTAAACTTGGAATAATTTGTTATTAATTTTGTAACTCTTGCTTTGTTTTATTTAGAATTTGGATACTATATTTTTGTACCCTTGTACTTTATATCATGGTGTCATTTTGTTTTTGATGTCTCCTGTATAAGCAAGTAGTTGGCTATAGCTCCAACCTTTTTGGAATTGGAAGAAGGTATAAGTTTCTATTCATCTTCTGTCTTTTCTTATGTAAATTATCTTGTTCTTTATAGTTACATCTAGTAATTTTTTAAAAAAATTACATATTGGTATAAGTTTTGAGTTGCATGGTTACAAACAAGAGATCACCCAATATTTTATGTAGTGAATAACTTTCATAAAAATTTAAGCACCCCATAAAGAAAAATTACAAAAAAGCCAAGAAAATCCTTCAAATTTAAGAATAGGTATCAGTGCTCCATCTAGGTTCTAGGTTCTAGGATGTACCAGGTTGGAGAATTATTTTAGACTGAATAATATGGAAAAAATTATTGGATAAAGTATCAGAACTGCAAGATGAAATCTAACATACTTTTCAATGCAGAGGTAAGAAATGAGGACATGACTTAAAATGAAGAAATCAGTTTGTATTAGATTCTGAGGTTGTCTGACCAAGAATGAAATTAGATCAATTGGATAGAAAGATATGGTCAATTTCAGGAACAGGGTCATAAGTCTGTGCCCACATATGCTGGACTATTACCACTGGGATTTCTACAAAAACCAGTAACTTCAAAAAACCATGCCCTGAGGAAATGGATACACAGGAAAAACATTTATCCTTTAGTATTAAGAGATGGAAAAGAAAATTATCTTTTGTTACCTGGTCTCTTGTTAAGAATGAATATGTCTCCTCAAAATTTTTAAACATTGGCTTGAACTTTAAGTAGGTTTCAGGTTCAAATTTACTTTATCCACACAATCTGAGAATCTTTCAAACAACAATTAAAAGTAAATTTTTCTCTCATAATAATGATGGATCTGTTGTGTAACACAGAACATAAACAAAGGCATTCTAGAGCACTCTAGGGTTACTTTGGGTAATGATCTGTGTATTGGTGCTGGTTCATGAACTGATTGCTACTGATCAGTGACAAGGTAAGTACAGAAATTGAGAGTGTTAGAAATGTTATAGCTATTTGACAGAGTAATTAATGTAAAATTGATCTAATATATTTTTTAAAAACTAGCAGTTTTATTTTTAAGTCTCTGTTAATTCAATTTATTCTAATAATTACTTTTTTTTTTTTTTACAAAAGTATAGATCTATGATGATTTGAAATAAAGTGGCTCTTCTACTGGTACTTTGAGAGGTAAACATGACCAATGCAAGGTGGAAAATAATTCAATAGATAAAATCTATCTCACAATGCAAAATTACAAAACACATGGAGAGATCAAAATACACTATGATTAGGAGTTTGTGCAAGAAAAATAGCAAGATTAGACTTTAGATAACATAATTCATATGCTTAGTAAGTGGAAAAACCGCAGAATAGAAAAATAAAAAAATAGAAGATGATATAAAATAAAGCATAAGTTAATTGAACAGAAATATTTAATTTTAAGAAATGAAACCAGAATTAAATAAAGTCTTAGTTGACAAGTTAACCAGCAGACTAGACATAGTTGAATAGAGAGGTAGCAAAATAAAAGAATTTGAAAATTGTTTTGAATATAGCTAGAGTAAAAGATATGAAATATGAAAGAGGTTAAGATAAAGGCTAGACACAATGAATAGCCTCTAAATAACTGCGCAATGTTCTTAAAAGCAAAGTATAGAAATAATTGTATTTGAATTTGAATTTCAAATACAATTTGAATAATTGTATTTGATGGTCGAATATTTCTCAGCATTATTAATCCATGAATTCTCAGAAGTGGGATACACTGAGGCACCTGGCTGGTTCTTTCCATGGAGCATGTGATCCTTAATCTTGGGATTGTAAATTTGAACCCCATGCTGGGTGTAGAGATTACTTAAAAATAGCTTTTTTTTTTTTTTTAAGTGGGATACAAAATAAATCCTTAGCAAGATAATTAAATATATTATAGCAGGGCAGCCCAGGTGGCTCAGAGGTTTAGCGCTGCTTTTGGCCCAGGACGTGACCCTGGAGACCCAGGATCGAGTCCCACGTCGGGCTTCCTGCATGGAGCCTGCTTCTCCCTCTGCCTGTGTCTCTGACTCTCTCTCTGTGTCTCTTGTGAATAAATAAATAAAATTTTTAGGAAAAAAATATTATAGCAAAGTTCACTAAGAAAAGGAGGAGACCATCTTAAATGCAAACAGAGATTATAAATAGGATTACCTGAAAATGAATGATATTTAGGATTACAGGTAAATTTTCAAGAATACCACAGAAGCCATAAATTAATGGGAGAGGGTAGGTGGGAGATATCTTTAAAGAGTGGAGAGAAGGGGTGCCTAGGTAGCTCGGTCGGTTAAGCATCTTACTTCTGCCTTCCTCTCAGGTCATATCCTGGGCATCCAACCCCATGTTGGGCTCCCTGCTCAGGGGAGAGCCAGCTTCTCCGTCTCCCTCTACCTGCTGCTCTATCAAATGATTAAATAAAATATTTAAAAAAAATTTTTTTTTAAAAATAAAGAGTGGAAAGAAAATATTTGTTAAGCCTCAGTTTTATATATACTTAGCTTGTAATTTAGAGAGATAAAGGAAAAAGAGACATTTTCAGAAAATGAGATAGAGGAAAGGCTGAATGATCAGAGAATAAATTAAGAGAATAAAGGAATGAGATACATAAAGCAAAGATGAACAATAAAAACTGATACATGTGTAGGCAAATGAATAGTCTATTACAGTAAAAATAGTTATTTTACTAATGAATACTGAATATCATATAAAATGTAAATAGTATTTGGATTTGGGGATTTAAAAATTGGAAATTTTGTGAGGATGGGAAAAAAAATTACTGTCATTTGCCTAGGCTATTTAGAGAGATTAAAAGTGATTAATACCCAAAGAAGAGAAATAAAATGATTAATTTCCATAGCAGTACAACAAAAATGTAATAAAGAACACTTGACCAATCTAAAAAAATAAAAGTCATCAAAATATAGGGGAAAGGAAAGCAAATGAAGGGAAATAGGAAGCAAAAAAATAATAATGTGGGAGTAAAAATCAATAAACATAACAAATATAAATGCACTGAACATTGTATTTAAAAGATAAAGTTATTTTTAAACTGATAAACCAACAATCTAAATAGCCCAGTATATGTCCAGTAATATGAAAATAAATATACTTGTAAAGCTAATATACAGATCTAAAATGGATATTTAAAAATAAAGTAGGAGGAACATACCCCATAACACCTCTGAATTTTTGTTTCATTTAACATAGCTCCAAATAAATACAGACACTGATTGGCAAAATTATCAGGATAAAAGGACAAATCCACCACTACAGATTTTAGTATATATATTTAGTTATTAATAAATTAAGCAGAAATTAAATTGATAAGAAATAAACTACTGGAACAAATATACATCCTTGTGGATATATACGATACCCCTATCATTTAGAGAATTTGCATTTTTCCAGGCACACATTATATACTTAATGAAAATTGAACACGTACTAGGTCACAGAAGCAATCTTAACAGCAGCAACAACAAAATTCTAGGGGAGTAATTGTTTGTTGCTTGGAATGTGTTCTCTAACCTAGAAGGAGCTAAAATAAAGACAAATAAGAAAAAGTCAACCCCCAAAACCTATTTAATAGGTTATTTTTGAATAATAACTGGTGGGTCGTATGAGAAATTATAATAAAAACTAGAAATATTTAGAATTGTACAATACTGAAAATGTTAAATGTGTGGGATGTTGCTGAAGTGATAGATACCCAAAGAAAAATCTAAGTTTTAAATATTTACATAAGAAAAAAAGTGAAAACCTAGAGTTTCTAAAATTTATAACTTAACCAAAACTCCTCAAAAAATAGACACTTTTATAGATGATTTTAAAGGTATATTGTATATTGTATTTAAGCAATGTAAGACCAATATTATAAAAATTCTTCTAAAGAAGGAAACAATATAGTGCTTACCAAATCGTTTTATGAGGGTGATATACATTTATATTAAACAATGCAATATGTATAGGAGAAACTATAATTAAAACCAATCCTATTTATGAATATAGATGAATACATCAAAATTTCAATAAATGAAGGAAAAACCAATGATAAAATATACTACATATTGTATCACTAGAAATGGAAAAAAATATTTTCCTTGATAAAGGTTATTTACCATAAATTTTCACAATATTATTCTTCAAAGTGAATGCAGTAATTGCCCCTAAATCTATATACAAGGTAAAATGCCTTCTAAAACACTTCTGTTCAATAATGAACAGATATTAGATATTCTAAACATTGAAATAAGTAAAAGAAAAACATAGAAATTTAAAAAGAAAAGAAAAAGTTTTCAGACAGGAATTGTCTACCTATAAATTCCAGGCATATCTATGGAAATATTAGTGGATACAATATGTTATTCTAAATCAGACTATATTTTATGCCAGCAAAGCATTATTAAGACATGTAAGTATAATTTAATATAAAGATAATACCAGAAAAGTAATAAAGACTATAGAATACCTAAGATTAAATCTAACATCAGTAAATAGTATAAAATGTATACATAGAGGGTGAGATGTAAATAGATACTCACGTTGATAATTGGGGACACTTAATATGATACAATGCAAACTCTTCTGTATTTGATTGTAATTTCAAACAAAATTTTAAAGATTATTCTGCATAACAACTGATCCTAAAATATGTGAAAGAAATAAGGGCCTATAATAAGTGTGGTGATTTTGAAGAAAAGGGACAATATTGGAACTGTTTTATAATTAAGAATAAGTATAATGTTAATACGATTCAGGTGACTTAGCATTGGCAAAAAAAAAAGGACAAAAAAATCAGCATTGTTTTACTTAATTTCATTTGGTTTAATATCTCTATAAATGAATTACTTGCAATTTGTAAATTAATTTCAATTTGTAAATGAGACCCACCTAAATATGGCAATTAGATGTATGTAATTGAAGACATTAAAAATCGATGAGAAAGGGGCACCTGGTTGGTTCAGTGGTTGAGAGTGCCTTCAGCTCAGGGCGTTATCCTGGGGTCTTGGGATTGAATCCCGCATCGGGCTCCCCCACAGGGAGACTGCTTCTCCCTCTGCATGTTTCTGCTTCTCTCTGTGTGTCTGTCATGAATAAATAAATAAAATATTTTTAAAAATCAATGGGAAAAATAAATATTCAATAAATTTTCCAGCAAAAAATTGCTTGCCCCCATTTACCCCCTAATAGGAAAGAAAAATTATTCTTATTTTAAAACATTCACAAAAATAAATTCCAGATAGCTTAATCACCCAAGATACAAAACACTTACAGAAGCAAACATGAAAAAAACATAAATAAGAGAAAAATACAAACCACAAATAGAAATATGTGTAACACATGTGACTTTCAAAGGATTGGTGTTATAAAGACTGCATATGTATATTAAGAAAGAAAGAACCTATTAAAATAAGTGGTTAAGTTTGAATAGGAAGTTCACATAAATCGAAAACCAAATGGCCAGTTAATACATAATGAGGCATTTAATTTGGCTATTAATCAAGAAAACACTAATTAAACTACAATTAACTATTATTTCAGACCAATTCGGTTAGCAATCCTTTAAAAAAAGGGGAGGAGAAATGAATTCTCTCATACAATTTTTTTAAAATATTTTTTTTAATTTTTTATTTATGATAGTCACAGAGAGAGAGAGAGAGAGGCAGAGACACAGGCAGAGGGAGAAGCAGGCTCCATGCAGGGAGCCCGACGTGGGATTCGATCCTGGGTCTCCAGGATCGCGCCCTGGGCCAAAGGCAGGCGCTAAACCGCTGCGCCACCCAGGGATCCCTCTCACACAATTTTTAAGACAAGAAAAGAAAAACAGAAAAAATACCATTGGAGGTGGTGAGATAGCTTTTCTGTCACCAAGAATTTTCATGGGCCATGCTCTCTAGAATCCCTAATCCCCTGTCACAGTGCATGTCTTCCACTCTCTTATTGCTCTTTGTCAAATGAATGATGGTTCTTTCTAGCTTCTCACAGGTACTTGGTCCTTGTTCTGTTGAACACTACAAAAAACTGTTCCCATGCTTAAAAATAATAGATGACAATGACAGCATAGTTTTATATTCATAATTATGGAATGATTTCTGAAGCTAATGCCTATTATCTACATTCAAGATTTAATTGATCAATCAGGAATTTACCAATTGAAACAGCTCATTTATAGAGTGTACGAAAATAAATGGAAATAAACAAAATGACATCAATTTCTCCAAACCACTTTTCTGTTCCCTTTCAAATATTCCAAATTTATTTAAAGATTACATTTTAATGAGATCTATTCTTTTCTTAAAAAAAAAAAAACCTTTGGGTGAATTTTATTTATATACAATAAAATACACTCATTTTAAGTATAAGGTTAGGTAAATGTTGACAAATATATTATCTTGTGTAACCCATTGCCACAATCAAGATATAGAACATTTTAATCACCCCAAAAGTTTCCACAAGCTCACTGGCAATCAACTCCTTCCTAGAGTTTCCATCCTCCTCCACTCCAGCAAACCTCTGATCCATTTTCTTTTACTTGAGTAGATTTGCCTTTTCTAGATTTTTAAATACATACAGAACCACATTGTATTTACGTTATCTTTTGTAATTGAGTTTATCTACTTAGCATAATGTTTTTGAGATAAATCCATATTACTTTTCAGGCCAAGTAATATTTCATTATGTGGGTATGCCATATCTTGTATATCCATCTCTCTTATCATGTACATTTTGGTTGTTTCTAGGTTCTGACTGTTAGTAAAATTGCTATGATCATTCCTGTAAAAATCTTTATGTAGGCATATATTCCTCTTTAATTGAATTTCGAAATAAATAACGCACTCAAAAATATTAAAAGATGAAGAATGTAAAACCTCCCTCCAGCTCAATCCAACAAGTAACGGTGTTAGTAGGTTCTTTATTCTTCCAGATGATTATTATGCAAACAGAAGCCAGTAGAGTTGTATGTCCTTTTTTCTTACCCCTTCCCACCAAAGGTGGCATATTATACACACTTTTTGTAACTTGTTTCTTTACTTTTTATTTTTTTAAAATCAACATAAAATTGTCTCTTTTTTGAGGTACAGTTATTTGAATTTTAACAATTCAATTTAATGTGTAGATTTGTGTAATCACAATCACAGAAAAAATATAAACTATCTCCCCTATATCATAAAATTTCCTAGTGTTATCACTTTGTAGTAAAATCCTTCACCGACTCCAAATGCCTGAAACTCACAGAGGTGTTCTCTATCACTATAGTCTTGTTGAGAACATACTGGAACCATACACCATACTTTTTGATACTGGTTCTATTACTCAGAGTAATGTCTTTGAGATTCATAGTTACATATCAAGAGCTAATTGTAATATCAATAGTTAGCTTCTTATTTTGTTTTGAAATATTTTCTTTCACTTTTGACTAAAGTCAAATTGTAAGGTTTCTTCCCATGTACTTAAAGATATTTTAGTGAAGTTTACATTTTAAGGTGAGCTCTTTAATAAAGAAAATATAAACATAGTATACAGAATTCTCATAAATCTCATACCCACATTGTCCTATTGTTAATTTCTTATATTAGTGTATTTATCACTATTAAGGAACCGATATAGATATTACTAATACAAAGTCCTTACATTATTCATTTTTCTTTCATTTTACCTTTCGTTAACGGAATCATGTCGTGTTCCAGTTCTCCTTTCTCGGGTCTCCTCTCTTTCTCCTGTCGTCCGTTCTCCTTTCCCATGTGTGTTTCTCTCGGTTCCTCCACCGTGACAAGTGTATAGACTTGAACGCTCTGTGGTGTACTCGCAAGAACTGTGAAGTCCATATTCTTCCAAATGAAACCAAAAAAGAAGTCACCCCACATGTCTAAAAACTGTTGCTTCTCCTCCTCTGAAACTTCAGACTCCAACAATTTCCAAATATAATAGCTTTGTTCTCTTTAGTTTCTGTGATGGAAAATGTTATAAAGGAAATTTTACACCAGGCTTCTGGTTACATTAGAAGTCAAGTCCAGTAGAGATTTTCTTTTCTTTCTTTCTTTTTTTTTTCAATTGGTTGTTGAGATGGTTCAAAAACCAGTTTTTAAGCTGTGGTCTTTTCAAACACATCTTCTGCACATAAATCACACATTCCAATAAAGCATTTTTCAAGACTGTTGACCAATTAAATTCCTTTGCTGTTGATGAATTAGCCTAACCGTTATTCAGGGATATTATTATATCTCCAATCCAGGATTTTTTTTTTTCCTTTTTATGCTTACTTAACGTGGAGGTCCTGATTTTTTTTGCGGGGGGGGAGGTCCTGATTTTGTGTGAATTCATTACTTTGGATATGAGAAGTAGAAATTGCCAATAAAGTGCTTTCCTTTTCTGCACAAATTCTGGGAATATGTAAAATCCTTTCTTTCTTTTTTTTTCAGATTTTATTTATTTGTGAGAGACAGAGAGAGAGAGAAGCAGAGACACAGGCAGATGGAGAGGCAGGCTCCATACAGGGAGCCCGACGTGAGACTTGATCCCAGGTCTCCAGGATCACACCCTGGGCTGAAGGCGGCACTAAACCACGGAGCCACCTGGGCTGCCCAATCCTTCCTTTTTTAAACATGGTTTGAAGGAACAACTCTAAGTCCATTCAGGGCAGTACAATTTAGATGATCAATTGAACACTTCAGACCTAAAGGTTCAAAAGATTCCATCTCATGTAGACTATTGTATATTAATTATTTTTACCAGGTATTTTACAAATACTTCACCTCATCTTGTATGTAATCAATAATAATGTATTTTAGGGTAGAAAGACACAGATAAAATAATGTACTTTATCAATATAAAAAGTATATTTAAGTCCCTCAAAAGAATGCTTTTTCTGTGCCAAGTATCAATTCATGATACTGCATCACATTTGCTGATGTCTCCTTAGGCTCCTCTTGGCTGTGACAGTTTCTCGGACTCCCCTTATTTTTGATGGTCTTTATAGTTTTGAGGACATTGGTCAGGCATTTAATAGAACACCTCTCAATTGGGAATTGTCTGATGTTTTTCTTATGATTAGAAAAAGATTAGGAGTCTTTAGGAAGATGGCAAAAATAAAATGCCATATTTATCACAAAATATTATGGATACTTACTATCAACTATTGATATTAACCTTGATCACGTGGCTAATCCATTCCTTTTACAGTGCTGAATAGCATTCCATTGTATGGATACAATACAGTTTGTTTAACCATTCACCTATTGAAAGGCTTTAAGGTTGTTTACAGCTTTAGAGATTATGAATAGTATTACTATAAATAAAAACTTTACACAGGTGTGGGCAAAAACACTAATTTCCCTTTCTGTGGGGTAAATGTCCAGTAGTAGGATTATTGGGACATAAGGTTAGAGTAGATTTAATTCTGTAAGAACCTGCCAAACTGTTTTCCAAGTGTACATTTGGCATTTCCACCAGCAGTAAATAAGAGTTCCTGTTCCATATTATTACCAACTTTTGCTCTTTTCAGTATTTTCTGAAAGAATATTTTAGCCATTCAACCAGGTGTGTAGTGCTAACTCATCATGGTTTTTATTTGCATCTTCCAGATGGCAAATGATGCTGTAAAACTTTTCATGTCTTTCTTGCCAGCTGTACATCTTTGGTGAAGTCTCTATTTTAGTCATTTGTCCAGTTTTTAAAGTTGGTTGTTTATTTTCTTACTATTTAGAGAATTTGTTACATATTCTGGATATAAATCCTTTGTCATATATGTGGTTTCCAAAAATATCCATTGATTTTTTTTCTTTTATGGATCATACTTTTAGTGTCATATCTAGAAACTCTTTAGCAAGGCCTAGTTCTCAAAAATATTCTCATATAATTTCTTCTAAAAGTCGTATAGTTTTACATTTATATTGAAGTCTGTGATTTCATTTTGAGTTAATTCTTTATATAAGATATGAGCTTTAATTTCAAGGTTTTTTTGTTTATTTGTTTGTTTTGCCTGTGGATATTGGATTTCTCTAAAACTATTTATTGAAAAGAATATTTTTCTTTCATTGAACTGATTTTACATCTTTGTCAAATGTCAGCTATCTGTATTTGTGTGATATTATTCTGGGCTCCTTATTCTGTCCCACTGATCTATATGTTGATCCTTCCACCAATACCGCACAATATTGTTAACTATAGCTGTATAATAAGTTTTGAAATCGGGTATGATAATTCTGCCCTCCTTATTTTTATGTTTCAAAATTCTTTTAGCTATTTTAACTCCTTTGCTATATAAATTTTATTTATTATTAATTTTTTAACAAGAAAAACCAAATTTAATAGGCTTACATACAGGAATCACATAGGCATGAAATTCTGAAGACAACAGCCATATAGATTATAGAGTAATCTTGCTTATGTCTACAAAATATTTTGCTAGGATTTTGGTAAGAATTGTGTTAAACTTTTAGGTGAATATTCAGGTCGTTGAACTTTAGTTTTCAAATCATGAACACATCATATCTCTCCATGTAGTTAGATCTTCTTTGATATGAGTGTTTTGTAGATTTAGCATACAGGTCCCATAAGTGTCATGTTAGATTTGTAGGTATCTGTTTCATGACCTAAGAGCTACAAGATATGTTATTTTTAAAAAATGTTTCCTGGGGATCCCTGGATGGCTCAGCGATTTAGTGCCTGCTTTCCGCCCAGGGAGTGGTCCTGGAGTTCTGGGATCGAGTCCCACATCAGGCTTCCTGCAGGGAGCCTGCTTCTCTCTCTGCCTTTGTCTCTGCCTCTCTCTCTGTGTCTCTCATGAGTAAATAAATAAAATTTTGAAAAAAATTGTTTCCAATTATTCATTATTAGTATATAGAAATATAATTGCTCCTTCTGTTTTTGTTGACCTTGTATTTTGTAATTTTGGTGAACTCTTGCATTAGTTCTACAGTTTTCTTTTTGGAAGATTCCTTAAGATTTTCCATGTAGACAGTCATGTCCATACAAAGGGAGAGTTTTATTTCTTCTTTTCCAATTTCTGTGTATCTTATACTTCTGGGGTTTTTTTCTTCATATTAAGTTGACTAAATCTAATAAGATGTATAGAAGCTATGAGACTGATATTTTTGTCCTATCCTCTATCTTGAGAGAAAAGCATTTAGTCTTTCACTAGTAAGTATGATATCAGCTGTAGGGTTTTTTTCTCTAGAATTCTTTTTATCATATTGAGAAAGTTCCCTTCTACCTCTTGTTTGCTAAAAGTTTTATCATAAATTGGTTTTGAATTTTGTCAAATGCTTTTTCTGTACCAATTGATATAATCCTGTAAATTATGATCAACTAATTGATTAATTTATAATATTGAATATTGCATTCCTGGGATAAGCTCCACTAGGTCATGATGTGTTGCTTTTTTAATGTTGGATTTGATTTGGTAATACTCTGTTCAAGTATTTTCTGTCTATCTTCATGGGGATATCAGTATGTAGTTGTCTTTGTTCTGTCTTCATTGATTTTTAAATCAGGGTATTTCTGGCCTCATAAAATTGGATAAGAATTGTTTCTCTTTTATTTTCTGGACTATATTGTACAAAATTGTTTTTTATTTGTTTTTTAAATGCTTTTAGAGTTCATCAGTGAACCATGTGGGCCTAAACATTACTGGAATGTTTTCTAACTGTAAATTTAATTCCATCTCTTTAATAGTATAGGACTATTTATGGTGTCTGTTTCATCTTGAGTGAGTTTGGTAGCTTGTGCTTTTCAAAGAATTTTTCTATTTTATCTAAGTTTTGAACTTATGTTCATAGTTTCATAGTATTCCTTGTTATTTGAATATCTGCTGGGTCTTTAGTGACACATTTTTATTCTACTATAGACATATTTAATAATAGAATGGCTTGATTGGACTTATGTGCATTTAAATGTATTTAAAAAACTGCTAAAACAGTTTTTCAAATAGTTGTGCCTTTTATATTCCCATGAAAATTTATAAAATTTCTGCTTATTTTAGTTCTTTTCAATTCTTGGCGTTGTTTTTATTTTTAATTTTTGCCAAGTAGTTTACAAGCTGTACTATTTTGCATTCCAGCAAGCAATGTATCAATTTCACATCTATGTCAACCCTTGGTGTTGTCAGTCTTTTAAATTTTAGCCCCTCTAAAGTAGATGCATAGTAACATAATGTTTTCAGTATGAATTTTTATGGGGAATATTAATGTCAAGAATCTTTTCATTTGACTTTTGGCCAATTTTTGTTTGTGTTTGTGTGAATTGTCTATTAAGTGTCATTTTGAAACAGTCAATTTTCATATTCTTTTGACTATTTTTATTGTCAAAAAAGTCTTCTACTACCTTTTCACCTGTGAAAATATTCTCAGCCATCTCATACACTACACTGAAGATAAGAATGTTCATATAGTTTTATTTTGCTTGACTTTTATTGCCAAACATCCCTGACGAATACTCAAACTTCTATAATCTAGAATAATAATTTTACACTCTTATTAAAGTAAATACTTAATATTTTCAATATTTGTATTTAGACTCATGTTTAATTGGGGTTGCTCATTTTTTTAAAGATTTTATTTATTTATTCATGAGAGACAGAGAGAGAGAAAGAGAGAGAGAGAGAGAGGCAGAGTCACAGGCAGAGGGAGAAGCAGGCTCCATCCATGCAGGGAGGACATGGGACTGGATTCTGGGTCTCCAGGATCACACCGTGGGCTGAAGGTGGTGCTAAACCGCTAAGCCACCTGGGCTGCTCTTCATTGTTTGTTTAACTTGAATTCACTTTTATTGCTTTTTTCTTCTTTCTTTTCTTCTCTACTTTCTGAAGTGAATTTTCTACTAGCATGTATAATAGGTTAACTCCTTTTGTTGCTGTATTACTAAAATCTATTTTGTCTTAGTTTTTGTATGGTTATAGGGCTAGGAAAAACACTGTGGATTTAAAGTAATTTCTCTTTTTGTTGAGAAATTCGAGGCCAAACTTTTTCTCCTTCTGTTGTGCATGAACTATAAAAACACTGTGGTTTGAAAAAAACGATCTGATGTTTCTTAGTGAAATATTTTCTTGTGGTGTTTTGTGAGGAAAAGAAATGTAAGCAATCTTCTTCTCTCCACCCCTCTTTTATTAATTCTATTCTCTTATTTTTTACCTACTCTTAGATATATATTGGAACTTTTGAATATACCCTCTATACTTCTCAACTTCAATTTCATACTTTATGTCTTTTTATGTTGTTCAGGCAGATTTTCTTGTCTCCTTATTTACATCCATTCTACTATCTAGAACTCATATCATGACAAAATTTTTATTTCAATAGGCATATTGTTTCATTTCCAAACTCTCTCATTTTCTTATAATCACCTGTTCTTATTTGATATATATGCTTTCTAACTATTAACTAAACTTTTATATATATGTATTATATATAATAATAATAATAATAATAATAATAATAATAATAATAATAGTTATTATTATTATTTTGTTTTGTTTTGTTTTTAGATTTATCCATTGTGTTACCCTGGCTACTAGTTTCACTTAATACCAAGGTGTGGTCCAACATCAGATGTTTGGTGATATTTCTGTCACATAAAAATTCCATGCTTGAGAGAATTGTATAAACTCTGCAGAAGATGTTGTACTGGGATGCCCTATAATAATGTAAAGCTCCATTGCTTTCTCTAGGTAGCTGAGGCAGTTGTCATTGTTTCCCATTAAGTGGCTACAGAATTTTTTTTAACAAGGTACATTTTAACCCCTGAAAAGGTTAACTCTCAAGGCTATTGGGCACTATGCTTCACCATTTTCCCAGAGAAGCCCCTTAAAAGTGTTTCCAAAGAAAAGCCTCAAGATCATGAACATGGCATTGGCTTTCTACTTTGGTTTTGCTTTTGCTGATTCTTCTGAAACAGCATCAGAGAATCAGTCCAGACACAGTGTCACTTCTTGGCATTTAGAAATTATTAGTTCATTTACGTATTTGTTTTTCTATCATGTTGGAGTTTGTTGTGTATTAGAAGTAGAAACTGCCTTGAATTTCTGTAGAGGAAAATGTAAACCTTTAAACTCTTAAAGTAAAAGCCCACCATGTAAAGACAATTCTCTCCTAAGCAATATATTATTGATACACTTATTAAAGTAGAATTTCAAGTAGGCTGTATTTTAATATGTCTACTTCCCATAGTAGACATAAACACTTTGAAGTCCGTGACTGTATATTAGACACAGTATGCTACCGAATAGTCATTCTTCCCTTCTTTACTAACAGAATTCCAATTTATTTTGGAGTGTATGTGTGCCAGATAAAAATAGATTTCCTACTTACTTTGAAGCTCGGTGTAGACATTAGACACAGTCCTGGCCACTGAGATATAAACATACTTCACTGGGTATGGTTTCTGGTGATTGGAGGCTGACTCAGTCGCATGTGTACCCTTTTGCTCTTTGTCCTTCTTCTAGTTTGGAATGTAGACATGATGTCTACAGTTCTAGGATCCTTACTGCCTTCATACTAATGGAAGAAAGAGTTCACTATTCTGTTGACCATGAAATAAAATCACTATCCTGCAGTATGATTGTCAACCAGGTCATGTACTCACAAGTGAAATAAGATAAGATGTCTCTAAAGGCTTCATTGTAAGATGATTTACATAAAGCTAAATTTCTAGAAAAATAACTCTCCATAGAAATGCAAATACCTTAATTTGGCTTACTCTAAGCAGCGTATATCTATGTACCTGGAACTAATTTCTTCCAAACTACAGGGCTGATATACAATGGGGAAGCAGTAGAATTGGTGTTAAGAAGTAATGCACAGTATGGAATCTATAGTTTATATTTTCAGTTACCCATCATACATATAAATCCCTTCCCTACACATTTAAAAATTTCATGCTTACGTAATATAAACTCACTCTATAGGAAGATAATCTAACCTTCAGTTTATGTAACTTCTTCCATCTCTTCCCTTAAGAATACCCTTAGGCATGACTTTTCCCACAACACTTTCCTTGAGCTCCTCTTCCTCCAAGCCAGGTTATCTGCCCTGTTGTGTGCTTCCAACTCAACTTTACTTACTTCTTGTATTTTACTAGTCTCACTGGATGGCAATTATCATATAATTTGTCTGATCACCTCAACTAAAAGATCCATCTTTTTGTTTCTAGATCATGTCTTATTCATCTTTGTATAGTTATTAATTCAACATTTGGACTGCATTGGATATTCAATAGTTATTTGGTGATCTGTAAGTGATTCTATGGAGTTCATTTCAATTTATGTTTTATTTGAAACTTTGTATTATTGGAATATCAGGAAAGGGGATGGGGACTGACTATAGCTGTTTTAAGTTTAAAAAAGTTCTCGGTCTTTGTAATATTTAATAATTAAAGTGTCATCATAAATATATTAATTGCTATAAGCTTAGAATGACCATATAATACTCAGAGAAATTTAAAATATAGCTGTATTCTGAAAAACAGGGACAAATTTTAGTCCTAAAAATAATCTGACTATTAAAATAACTCTCTGTTCAAGTGTGCATGTGTGCCTCTCTCATGCAGCCTGCACACACATTCAATGAAATGTCAGCATTTGTTTCCTTAGAATGATTAGTTAGATTGTGATGCTACACAAATATAATCATGAGATATGATAGCAGCATAGCATGCCTACCTCCACTCATTTTCAGCGTTTTCACACTCTACCATTTCTCTTTTTAAAAAGTGGTTCCCATAATTATTTTATTAAAAAAAAAAAGAACAGGAGTAATTAAGACCTGGCAATATATCACTCTTAAGATTTTTAAATAAGAGGACAAACACTCAAAACTCAAAATATTATTTTTTCTGGAAAGAAGAGCATTTTATTTTCTAATTAGAAGTCATGAATTTAAATGAATGTGGAAACATTCAATTTAGGAAGATATGAGTATAATGATGAATTAACTTCTATTTAGAAAAAAAAAAAACAACCAACGTAGCTACACACACAGCACACACCCCATTGATATTTAAACAGCAACAATGGCCATAAATATATTTTTAAGATTCTGCCTATACATCTCTTTCTGTAGCTACAAATAATGTTCAGGTTAAATGAAAATGTTCCCAATTGAAGTGTACCGTTATCTCTTCTATCCTTTATCAGCCTCACATGTACAGTTCTAAGGTAAACATGTAATCGTACACTTGGAAATTTTGATTTTGAATCTTGACAGCACATTTCCAAAGGTATAACATCTTAATCAAATTTAAAAATAAAACATCCCAGTGCTGAGCTTGGTTGTAAACCTAAAATTATATAACATACATGTTTTTATGCTTTGTCAATTACATTTGAAATAGGGGACTGTTTGTTTCAGCCCTTCTAAAAATGAGACGAGGATGAGAAAACAACCTATTTCCTTATTAGGTTCAGAAGTCAAAGGACTCAGCCAGGAGCCGCAGGCTTCAAGAGCATAGAAGATTAAGACATATATTGGATTCATGATGGAGGGCAGAAAGTTCATTTTCAAAATAAAACAGAATTTTATTCATATTCCTTTTAAAATTCAGATTGCCATTTGCCAGCTGACCTGTGACACGGCAGCAGTGTATTACATTTTCAATGAGCAGTCTGTCTGGAGCTGCTAGTGGGAGAAACTGCTTCCTGGTTTCTAGGTTTGTATTTTTCTAACTAAGATATTGTTGTCAGAATTTTAGATGGTGCAAACAGGGGCAAGGTAACATATTTATTTTTAATAAGGAGGAGATGTAGGTAGTATAGTCATCAGCATTATGCATGGAATAATCCTATGAAAAAAAATCATAACAGCTCAGGTAAAATGTGTATATGGGACCGTCAAAGATGGGGATGCCAGCATCTCAATGAGAAATAAGGGCAGGCCAGAAAAATGCATCTTTATTTAAAAAATAAATACATGTGAATGCCTTTTTAAACAAGTTTTGGTAGAGTGCAAGTCAAGCCAAGGTTTTCGATAGTCAGGGACTAGATTTATCCAGCTCACCATCTGTCAAAATTATATTATAGATGACACATATGCATAGATACAAGACCACTGATTTTCATATATATTAAAACCTGAAACTACTTCAGGATATGAAAACCTACAAACTGTTAAGCCAAAAGGCTTACATCTAGAACTTTTTTTTTTACCTCCACATTGTTTTAATTCTATTTTCTTCCTGACCTGCATTCAGGAGAAAGGGACATGTAGTCAATGGAAATCATAAAAATTAAATTTCATTTAGAAAATATCAAAATAGAAACTTTTAGAAAAAATGAAAATAGGACAAAGGATATATACTTCATTTTTGGAGCTGCTCTTGTGGGCGAATAGATACAATACATATTTTTAAATGTGGGACAGTGGCTTTAAGATGAGAATGAGAATAATTTTTAATGTCGGATAGAAAAAGGTGATATTTGTAAAAACAGAAAACTAGCAATAACGATAAAACATGTGACAAGTTGAGTTAACTTGAACCAAGACACTGCTGTCCATATTTCACCCTTGAGAATAGCTTTGTGATAAGAGTTACTCGTGTGTTATTTTTGTTAACCTCTCACATGAGAAACAAAGGGAGAAAAGGCAGTGATTTTCACAATTTGATTTGGCACCATACTTTTCAAGTGGAATCAGATAGAGGAAGGGAGCATCCTTCACCTCATATTTACTTTGAACAAATCATGTTTATAGATTTTTCTCACATATTAGTAAGAATAATATGTTTACCAAGTAGGAAACATTGGCTTTAATCCATTTGCAGCAATTAAGTGAAAGATTGGTTTGTAAGTAGAGCTCTGAAGCTTTTTCCTTATAAATGAGATTGAAATCATATCCCACCATTTCACATTTTTGAAAAACCTTCCTATTGAACTATATAATTATCTTTTCTTATCAATAACACAAACTTTCCATATTATCCAAATCAGTATCAATACTCATTTTTTATTAAATATATATTTTCAGGTAAATATCTTGATAGTTTGTTATGTTTTAAAAAGAAATGACAGCAGAAGTAAATTGAATGACAATGGATTTCACTTTAAGAACAGCTGTTCTAAAAGCAGATCATTTCTATCATAATTTAAAATGCATGCTAAGAAAGGAAAACTGGATATCCTTCTTAGACTCTTCCCAAATGTGTTTGCATACTTTATCACTGTAGTTTAATTTCTATAAATCTCCTAATTATGATCTGTAGCTATCAAAATCCATCCAACTTCTTAATGGATAATCTATAATTAAAAATGATCTCTTTTTTGTAGTTTTCAAGTTTAAATTAGATAAACACATTGTCTTTCTATGAAATGTTTTAATGCCATTGATTTTAAACATTTGGCTTTTTTGTGTAGGTTTGTAGCCAATGGGAAAACTTTAGAAATCATGCTATCATAAGATTTGCTTCTTTTTTTTTAATTGCTAAAACGCATTTTTGAAATGCACACAATTTCCACAATATTCAAAGCAAAAGGAAAATCTTTTCATTTTTCTTAAAGGAAGAAAAGGAGGAAATGAAAGAAGAAAAAAAAGAGAGACTCCTCAAATAAATTCTAGATGCAATAGAACTACTTTGGGATAATTTGATTTGCATGTGCCATATGTTAAGTCATACACTCCTCTTCCTCCAAACACACACCTCAAATACTACGAAAAGCCTGCAAATCCTGATATTCTGGCTCAGTCTATGCCCTATACTATTCCAGCCTGCCTAGACCAAGCGCTCATGGAACAAGTTTCATTAGATAGCATGAAAAATTACTGTCAAAATTGATGAAATTAGTATCTTTGGAGATATAATGTGCTTGGCATATGCCACTGGGCATGTTTTCTAGTAGCTCACACAGTATCAAACAAAATTTTGAATTTCTTTCTTTGACTAGCAATACATTGATATACTTTAAATCATATATATATATATATATATATATATATATATATATATATATAGTTTCAAGCCAGAGACTTCACCAGTTGAACCCTGAACAGAAAATAGATGCCAAATTTAGCAATACAATGGGATTGAGATTGCTTCTTCACTGAGCTAATTTTCCCAGAATCCACCGTTCATCTCATCACTCCTTATAAAATACAGAATCCTTAATTGGTCTCTGCTTCTCCAACATGTTTTTAATGAAAACGCAGCACATAACTCTTAGTTTGTTGGCTGCCAGAGCCCAATTTACAAAAGTGGGAGTGCGAGATAAGAAAAGTACATCTGCAGAGCAGACTGCGCAATGAATCACACGATGCCAGAGTTGAGTAGAATATAATTGAGTCCAACATCTCTGAGCACTTTCACCATAATTAATGATAATCTGTAACAGAGGAATCTGAGATTCCAGTTCAGAGAACTGTTTAATTAGGCCAAGTAATGAAAGCAGAAGCAGTACAAGAATATGGCCTGTCTCATGATTAATGATTCATGCTACTGAACACAAAAGTGCCGCACCGTTAACTCTAACGGATGCTGCATCTCTCTGGCATTTACAAAATAGTGAGATGCATGCATTTTTGTATTTTAAAGATGTAACTGGCAGTATCCTTTCCTGAGCTATTTACATGATAAATATGGTTCCGAAGGTAACTGTCTTCTTCACAGGTTCTTTGCTCTGGGGTAGTTTAAGATAAATATGGTATCTGCCTTTACATCAGTATTAAGGTAAGTGCTGTTCCAACACAGGATAATTAACACTTTCACTTTCTGAGTCAGTAAAACATCATTTTCAATATTACTTTTTTTTGGGAGGGGTGTTAAAATGTATGTCTTGTTGACCAAACAGGCATCTTAAGGTTTATGTATGCACCTCACTCATGGATAACACAATGAAGAAAGAAGTAGGTTAAAGATCACATCTAAGGTATGGAAAAATAAAACACGTTCAATGGGTATTATTTGGGGGGCCAGAGTATAAAATATCCTCTCAAGGTACAGCAATTTGACATTGGGATTGCTCTGCAAGTGTGGGGGACAAGACAAAAGAAAGGATGGTTTATCTCAAGCTTTAACATACAAGCCAGCAAATTATATGGGCTTTATGTCACTACTTACTGTTTTTCTATAAAATAAGAAATAGTACTTATCAAAGGCATTGCAGAATTGCGCTGTACGTATGCAAGGACTGTGATAAGACAGCCTCCATAACACAACATGTGCATTCTGTCGTCAACAAAATTAGGTCTCTTTATGTGTCTGCTGCAGAAGCTTCTGTGATTCGACACCCACTGAGAATTAGACTAATTCAGAAGACACCTTATCTGTGATATGGATTCAAAGAAAATATTTCTGGATTCTCTTTACCATTTACCCTGCCTTCTAATACATGGGGACACATAGTCAATCACAACAATGCAACTCATTCCTGACATGCAGATATCTCCTTGTTGGCTCAAAAAATATGTAATCTCATAGGCAATGTAATTCCAGGGTTGTCAGTAACTTTGGATTCACGTAAACGAGTAAGGATGTGAAATTTCAATGGCTGGCTTCCAGTAGGCTAAAATAAAATCCCCCCTGTTTATACATTTTTCACTCAACTTAAAAAGTGGTTGATCTTCCAGGAATATTTTGTAGAAAATAAATGACGGAGCCACTGTAAGTAGAACAATTTTATAGATATTAAAGAACCACACTTTATTCCAAAATTTTGGACATGCATATTAAAACTTTTGCCTAAATCACCATATAGTACCTATGCTTAAAAAAGGAAAAATAAAATTCTCTTAGTTTCCTCTACAAATGTCTGAGTGGACTTTATTTATACATGGAAGGACTGTACTGTACGGTAATCATAAATGACATATGCATCATGATAAATTTTATATGTTCAAATAATTTTCAAATCACACTATTATTGGCTTCATGGATTGTAGAAGATAAAAAAGAGAGAAATATGGACTTCATGATAAATGAGGTTCTCAAAGGAAGAAACCACCTTACCAATTGTTTTACAATGCATAAAAATAGCTAACATTTTAAAAACAGTTTTTATTTGCCATGAACCGGGCTTCACAATTTAATACGTTACCTTATGTATTCCTTATAACAAACAACCTAATGAAATAGTTACTATAATTATACAAATGTTACACATGAGAAGATGAAAAGTTAAAAGATGATTCAGCTAAGATTAGCTCATCAGCATCTAACAAGAAAAAAAAAAACAACATATCAGTGCCTTAACAAAATTACATATATACAGTCACATAAAAAAAGACCAGAGCTGGAGCTACCATGGTGACTCCAAAGTACCATCAGGAAATCAGAATTCTTTCTCTCCCGCCTTACTCAGCAGATCACCAAGTGATCAAAGATATCAAGTAGAGATCCAATCGTTACGTTGATATTTCAACCAGTAGGAAAAGTGAAGAAGGAAAACAGGATTTGCCTCATCCTCTGAAGGCGCCTTCCAGTAAGTACCGCACAACTTTTCTCCGTATATTAGATAGTCCAGAATCTATCTCCATGGCCTTCTATATCTATAATGTAGGCTGGATAACAGAGAATTTATTCTTGGTAGCAATGTGTTAATCTCAAAATTAGGTTCACGACATTAGGAAGAGTGGAAAAATAGTCTGCTGGTATTCTCCGGCACAGAGAGATTTAGTGACTTGCTTCCTTGTCTCACAGCTGTTAAATGGTAGAGCCTAAATTTGAAGACAGGTGTGTCTGAATCAAGTGCCATTTTCTTAACCAGTGTCATATATACCTAGTGGCATGGCATAGTAGCTTCTCAATAAAGCCTGGTTTGGGATCCCTGAGTGGCTCAGCGGTTTCGCGCCTGCCTGCAGCCCAGGGCGTGATCCTGAAGTCCTGGGATCAAGTCCTGCATGGGGCTCCCCCCAGGAAGCCTGCTTCTCCCTCTGCCTCTCTCCCTCTGTGTCTCTCATGAATAAATAAATAAAATCTTAAAAAATAGTGGTTGATTTTTATTACTTTTAACTAAATGACAAAGGACAGAAAATTATATCGTCATTTTATTTTAGCTTATAAGTATTTTTTTAAAGTAAAATATGATCCATTTGGCTCTATGAAGTGCCATTTAGGGATCCCTGGGTGGCTCAGCTGTTTGGTGCCTGCTTTCAGCCCAGGGTGTGATCCTGGAGACCTGGAATCAAGTCCCGCATCAGGTTCCCTGCATGGAGCCTGCTTCTCCCTCTGTCTGTGTCTCTGCCTCTCTCTCTCTCTCTCTGTGTCTCTCATTAATAAATAAATAAAATCTTTAAAAAGAAAATGAAGTGCCATTTAAAGGTAACATATGTAATTATGAGAAAGATAAGAGGTAGGTATGATGCATGGCCAGTTATTTGGCATTCACTAAGAGCAATATAATTCCATCTTTAAACCCAGAATCTACATGAAGATTTTTTTAATGAATGGACTCACAAACACTCTACAAGCTTCAGACTAAGGCTTTTAATTATACATGTGGAAACAATGACCACTTAATAATAACACACATTTGGTGATAACAATTTTAATATGTAATTATGTATGAAATATATCACAATTTCAGAGGTGTTAAATATAAAAACATGCATGTTAGAATAGAAGAAATACTACAGTGTACTCACTGAGGAGAAGAACCCAATAGATGGATGAAAATATATACAATTGATGGATTAAAATAGATGCATTCAGAGAAAATAAGTGAATTGTGTAACAGATTTGAGGAAATTAAACAATTCGGACAAAAATGCTAGAAAATATGAGGGATTAAAGGCATGAAAAGTAGAATGAGAAAATCCACCACGTATTTCTTAACACTTCTAGAAAGAGACAAAGGGAAATTGGGAAGAAGACACATAGAAATAAATAATGGCTGGGAATTTTCCAATATGTAAACAAACAAGCAAAAAGGAGGAGTTCTCAGGTTTGTTCTGAAAACTCACTGAGCTCTGAAATGCACAAGTTAAATACAACAAATAAGCAAACAAACCAAAAAACCCTAGATTCATTATAATAGAATTTCTAATTTTAAAGACAAAGAAAGGGCACCTGGATGGCTCACTGGTTGAGCATCTGCCTTTGGCTCAGGGCTTGATCCTGGAGTCCCGGGTTGGGATCGGATGGAGTCCCTGCATCCGGCTCCCCACGGGGAGCCTGCTTCTCCCTCTGCCTGTGTCTCTGCTTCTCTCTGTGTCTCTCATGAATAAATAAATAAAATCTTAAAACAAAAATAAGATAAAGGCAAAGAGAAAACAAAAACAGTCAGGAAGAAAATATAAACTACCTAAAAGTATCTCTCTACCTAAACTGTCAACTGACAATGCCATCCAACTGAATACGGAAAGATTTTATCAGTTACATATAATTTATTAACAATTAAAATACTGGGTCATCTGGGTGTCTCAGTGGTTGAGCATTTGCCTTTGGCTCAGGTCATGATCCTACGGTCCTGGGATCGAATTCCACACCAGGCTCCCCACAGGGACTCTGCTTCTCCCTCTGTCTGTATCTCTACCCCTCTCTGTGTGTCTCTCATGAATAAATAAATAAAATCTGTAAAAAAATTAAAATACTAAGATATACTTCAGACAGAAGGAAATTGAAACTAAAAGAAAAAAATGAGATCCAAAAAACAATGAAGAGGAAAGAAATCAACACATAAACTGGTTAATGTGAGAAGTATGTCATTGCTAACAACAAGCTACTTCTGGTTTCTATCTCAGGTGGAGAAAACTAAAAAGTGTAGCTGTCACTCAATAAAGGAAAAAGCCAGTTAATCCTCAAAATCATAACTTTTGTTGAATGTACTAAAACTGAAGTCTCAAGTTACGGCGTTGTCTGAAATCAAACGAAAGAGAGATACATTCATGGGGAGGCGAGGCAAGAACAGTGGGTATCTGTGGGAGCAAGAATCAGAAGAGCTTTTGTTTCAAGTAGGGAAAAGAATTCACCTAAAATCTCTAATGAATGGATAAATGATGAATGCGGGAGAGCATGAGATTACAGTCCTAGAATCCCTGGGAGCGGCAGACATAAGTGGAGTTCACATCCACTGGTGGGATCTTCTTTACTGACCTTCCGGGGTGCATAAGAAAAAGATTAGGGCAGGGTAAGAAGTTGGAAAAAAACTACCTTAAGAATTTCAGATCTGTGAGAGAGGAGACGCTGAAGCCTCTTCAGGCCTCTTTCCTCTTAAGGAGCAAAGCTATTCAACTACGCTGGTGAGGAACTAGCAGCAAACCTTCGTGGTCAGCCCCATGAAGTTGAGCCCCATGGAGCTGTTGAAGACCTGTGGTCCCTGGGGAAAAGTTAAGTAAAAATTCCTATTTTTTTTTTCTTTTTTGAAAAAACAGAATGAAATTGTCCTAAGTGTAAACTATTGGATGTCTTGTGTCACTGTGGCACAGGTCTACCTAAGACTGGTCTGAATTGGACCAGCAGAGACCTCCTGTCCCCACCCCCAAGCAGGAGGTTAGGTAGCAGAGTTACAAGCTAGGTCGGTCTCCTCAGAGAGGGGCAAGACCTGGGATAGAGATAGTCTCTGAGATGCAAGTACCCAGAAGAGGTCTCAGAGCTCTTAAAGGAGCAATACTGAGAAACATCCTCCAGCAAACAGTCCACACTCTAAGTGCATGATTATACCAGAGAAAGAGGAAGAGGATCTGTGGCTTATTTAAGAATTAAATTGACAAACAAGATTCACAGGAGAAAACAGCCTATTTTTATTATGTACCTATGGGAGTTCTACAAAAATTTGAAACCCAAAATCACCCACACCATTCCGATTTATACACCATTCTCAACTAAGGAAAGAGATAGGGGTTTGGGCCTTCTGTGGTTGTGGTATTAAATACACTGGTAGGTGAGAGAAGGAAATGTTTGGTAAACAAAATGTTCTGGGGGATCCCTGGGTGGCTCAGCAGTTTAGCGCCTGCCTTTGACCGAGGGTGTGATCCTAGGGCCCTGGGATCGAGTCCCACATGGGGTTCCCTGTGTGGAGCCTGCTTCTCCCTCTGCCTGTGTCTCTGCCTCTCTCTGGGTCTCTCATGAATAAATAAATAAAATCTTAAAAAAAAAAAAAAAAGAGAGAAAACAAGGGTTGCTCTGTTACCCAGGTGAGTTTTTGAGTAAAAGTTATCTTCTCTGATAATAGCTCACTTCCTGGTACATACCTCCTTCATAATGTAGATTTCTTCATATTGCTGATTTCCCTCTCAAATGAAGAAATTTATACTGCATTATACTGCATCACAAAAAATTATAAAGGAAGTTTTTTAGACATAAAGGACTACAGTGCCATGCACAAACAAATCCATACAAAGAAATGAAGATTTCCTGATAGTTGGGAAAATTAAGGTATTTTACCTTATTGTTTATTTACCTAAAAGAGCTGGCCTTTTGTAAATAGACTAGGAATGTATTATACTTTCTATAGAACTGCAAAAAATACTCAGTTACATTAAAACTGGCCTAAAAAGAAAGGAGAAAATAATCAAACAAACAAACAAACAAAAAAACAAGTAGGAAGTTGATAGATTTAGATCCAATCATAATAGTAAATTAGATGTAAATAAGCTAAGCAAACAGATTAAAAGAAAGAGATTGTTAGATTATTAGAAGAAGGGTAGATTAAGATATAACAATATGCTGAGTTCAAGAAGTATATTTTAAATATGGAAATGTAGAGAGGTTAAAAATAAAGGCATGAAAAATATTTATTGTATAAACATTTATTAAAAAAACTTGTAGTGATTGTGGATAGATAAAGCAGACTTTAAAATAGGACTTATTACTTAAAAATAAGATTTAGTATCTGGGATGAAGAGGGACATTCCATGAAGACAAAAAGGATGAATTCACCAAGAAGGTGTAACAATCCTAAGTGTGAATGTACTGCCTCGCAAAACATCAAAACACATCAAAAAATGTTAGAAATGGAGGGGGGAATCTACAGAGAATTCCAAAATTATGTTTTGAGATATCGATACTTCTCTCTCAATAATAAATAGAAACAGTAGATAGAAAATCAGGAAAGACATAAAAGAACACCCCCCTCCCCCCCAAAAAAAAACAGTATAAATCAAATTGGCCTAATAGAGAATTAAAGAGAAACAGCAGGACAGGTGTTCTTTTCAGGACCATGTGAAACATTCACCAAGGTAGCTATATGCTAGGCAATAAAATAAACTTCAAGGAAATTAATACATATTGATATCATATAGATTCTATTTTTTTTTTTTTTTTTTTTTAGATTCTATTTTTTAATGAAAAAGGAATTAGAGTATGGAGACGCCTGGGTGGTTCAGTCAGTTAAGCATCTGACTGTTGATGTCAACTCAGGTCATGATCTCAGCATTATGAGATTGAGTTTTTAATTGAATGAAATTCAATTCATTTTTAATTGAATGAAAATTAAAATGCATTAAAAAGATACATACCAGGGCATCCGGGTGGCTCAGTCAGTTAAGTGTCTGCCTTCAGCTTGGGCTGTGATCTTGGGGTCCTGGGATTGAGCCCCACTTCAGGCTCTCTGCTCGGCAGAGAGTCTGCTTGTCCTTCTCCCTCTGCCCTTCCTGCTCATGCATTCTCTTTCTCAAATGAATAAATAAAATCCTAAAGAAAATAAAAAACTTCAAAATTTTAGGGAGGCAGCTAAAGCAGTGCTTAGCAGGAAAATTAATTAAATTGAACATTATAACTCTAATATGAATATTATAGAACATATTATTATTCTTATTATTTATGTATTATAAAATAATATTTATTATTTTATAAAATAATTTTATATTTTAAAATTTATTTTATTATAAAATAATAATTATAGATGAAATATATTATTATATAATTAGTACAAATAAAAATAGAAACTATACAATGAATTACACAAGGAGGATTTCAAATCCTCTCGATCTAACATTCTACCTTAAGAAACTAGAAACAAATACTAAACACAAAGCAAGCAGAAGAAAGGAAATAATTAACATATGATTATATATCAATAAAATTGAAAACAAAACTTCAATAGAAAATGCCAAGTCAAAAGCTAGTTCTTTGAAACGTTCAATAAAATTAATAGACTTCTAGCCAGCATTGACGAAGCACAGAGAGATTGACAGAGAACAAGTGACAGAGAGAAAATGTGTCAAAATTACCAATACTGGTAATTTAACCGGGACATCCTTACAGATATAATAGACAATAAAAAGGCAGTAAGGGAATATTATAGATAACCTTAAGTTATACATTCAAGAATTTTAAGGGAATGGATAAAATCCTGAAAGTCTCAATCAAAATGTAACTGTACAAGAAATATATAACCTGAACTGTTCTGTTATTTGTGGATTTGAATTTGTAGTTAAGTCTTCCAACAGAGAAAATATCAGGACAACATGGCTCTCCGTTAATTTCTTCCAAACACTTAAGGAAGAAATAGTATCAATCTCTTGAAAAATAGAGAAGTGACTATTTACTACTTATTTTATGAGACCAGCATCACTTTGGTACCAAAAACAAAGGCAAGAAGAAAACTGTAGACCATCATTTCTTAAGAACATACATACAAAGACCCTTGACAATCTACCAGCAAATGAATCCAATAATATGTAAACAGAAAAAATATTTCATAAGTGGGGTTTATCCTGAAAATCCAAGGCCAGTTCAATGTCCATAAGCCAATCAATTGTAAGTCACAATATCCATAGCATATAACGGAAAATACTTATCTATACAAAGTGCATCTACAAAACAACTAGAGTTAACATTATATTTGATGATTCAAATACTGCTTTTTTTTTTTTACCCTAAGACATGGAATAAAGAAAGGAAATCTTTTACCACTGCTATTCAACATCATATTCGGGATTCTAACAATGGAATAGATAGGAAAAATGAATGAAATTCATATGGATTGGAAACAAGAAATAACTTGTCTTAATTTTTAGATTGATGGGACTTTCTAGAAAATTCCAGAGAATCTACAAAAAATTTAATGTAAATTAAGCAAAGTCACAGGATATAATGACAATATACAAAAATCAATTGCATTGCAATATATGAATAGTAAAAGAATGGGAAATTTAAGGAACATTGGAAAAAGTACCATTTAAAATAGCATCAAAACCGTGAAACACTTAAGTATAAATCTAAAATGTATGTCCAAGATCCATATCTGGAACACTGATTTAAAAATTAAATAAATGAAGAAACATTGTGGTTATAGATGGAAAGTCTCAATATTGTTAAGATGTCCATTCTGAAATTGATAGCAAAACACTAAAAGTTTTCTGAAGGCAAGAATAATGTCTAATTGAATTGTGTCGCTTTGTAGATATAAGGTCTTCAGTAAACTTCTTTTTTCCCTAAGATTTTATTTATTTATTTGAAAAACAGAGGGGGAGAGAGAGCAAGAAAGAAAGACCACATTGGGGGGTGTGGGGATGCGCAGAGGGAGAGCAGGGAGGCCCACCAGATGCTCCAGGTCTCTGGGTCACAACCTGAGCTGAAGGCGACAGTCGACTGAGCCTCCCAGGGGCCCCAAGGTCTTCAGTAAACTGCTTGAATTAATTTAGGGACGCAGGAACATACTCAGTGCTAAGAAGACATTGACAATATTAGATCACTAATGTAGTGGATCTCATGATTAGGTACCCTCTTTTTTTATAGAAATTTCTTTTTTTTAATGTGATGAAATGGTAAATGTGAGGGAAGCTACATGTAGGTTTAGTAATTTTTCTTATATTTATGATTAAATGTAATTATCAAATTGATGGAAAACAACATAATGAACAAGATACAGAACACAAATTGTAAATGACTGTAGAATTCAATTAGCATTTCTGAGATTTTAGACCTTTTTCCCAGTAAAGTCACATAATTAACATCTACAGCAATTTTCATGTCAAGCTGGAATGAGTTTTTCTTTATTTCAAAATATGGTGTTTTCTTTTATGTTTATGTTTTAAAAGTGGAAAGGGAGAATAAAAATAATCTAAAATTGGATATTGATAAAGGGTTTGAAGTGAAGAAAGTCAGGGCAACGGACACCTGGGGGCTCAGCGGTTGAGCGTCTGCCTTCGGCCCAGGGCGTGACCCCACGTCGGGCTCCCTGCATGGAGGCTGCTTCTCCCTCTGCCTGGGTGTCGGCCTCTCTTTCTGTCTCTCATGAATAAATCAGTAAAATCTTAAATTAAAAAAAAAAAAAACACCTGCAGCTAAATCTTTTAAAAACAGATTTCAAGTATCAAATGAGGCCACGTTGAGGCGTCTGCGTGGCTCAGTGGGTGAGCATCTGCCTCCGCTCAGGGCATGATCCCAGGGTCCTGGGATCGAGTCCCACATCAGGCTCCTCACAGGGAGCCTGCCTCTCTCTCTGCCTGTCTCTGCCTCTCTCTCTGTGTGTGTCTCTCATGAATACATAAAGGACATCTTTAAGAAAAAAATGAGGCAGTGTCATATGGCAGAGTGCCATTTGAATTCTTATTTTACTCTGGGAGAATGCAAAGGCTTTAAAGAATAAATTAGAAGAAAATCACTGGTGTCTTTTTACCTCAGCAACAAATACAAACACGATAACCATAAGTTTCCTTTTCTTCCTCACATATCTGCCTGAGCATTTTCTAATGCAAAGGTTGTATTAAATATACTTTTATTTTTCCAACTCGAGGAAGAATTTTTTTAATGATCTTGATGGTATAGGCGGTACTAGATTTCTCCACTGTGTGTGATATCTGTTGAGTTCTACTATATTTAAGACGTTTCATGAACTCATTTCCCATGCATTGACTCCCTGTCAATAGTGATCAGCATCAATATTTCATTCATTGATTAGTGTCATTTCTCTATATATATTTTTCCCTTTAAAATTTCATGGTTTTCTAGAAACCATGCACATGATTTCTAGAACCTGCACATAATTATTATTTTGAATATTCAGATTTTCTTTTCACTATAGCAGAAACATTTTCACTATATTTCTATATGGTTATTGCTTTCATTAAGAAACTCTTAATTTTTGAATATTTATTTTTTTACTTGTCATCTTATTGAACTCTCTTAATTGGTATAATAATTGTTTAGTTGATTTACTTTGCTACAATAAGAATTATCTTCTCTGCAAATAATGATAATTCGTTCCCTTATTATAGCTTTTTTCTTTTTCTTTGATGTATTGGTAAGATATTAAACAACAGATACGGGAATATAAAGATTATGAATTTTAACAGGAATTGCACTTATGTTTTGTCATTATAGGAAATGTTGTCTGATATAAGCAAATAATAATAATGAGCTATTGTGCCAAGTGCTAGAAAACCCATGGTTTAAAATAAACTAATATTTAGAGCTCAAATTTGACAAGTCATAGCTTTATAGAACAGTAACATTTTTGTATAATTAGAAAAACATTTCAAATATTTCTGATAGCCTTCTTAGCATATATTGAGGAGTTAATATTTTTCTTCCTTTTGAACTATCGATGTGAAAAATCATATACATAGATATTAGAATATTGGATTATTTTTGCTTTTTTAGAAAATAGCACATTTAGCAGTTTTATCAGTTTTGAGACTCTATTTGATGATATTCTTCTAACATCATACTTATGATATTTTGAGTCAGACTACAGGGATTCATAGTTTAAGCCTTGAAAAATCTGAATTTGTATCCCATTGCCATCTTAGGTTAGCTTGTAATCTTAGGCAACTGGTCCAAACCAGCTCAGCCTTAGTACTTTTGGTGTAATGTGGAGATAATAAAATAACCTACGCTTTCAGATGGTTGAGCATGAACGGTATAATGCATGTACAGTCCTTAGCATAGAAGCTAGAATGCTCAATAAACATATAGTTATAAATGGTACTTGTCAGTCTTTCCCCCCACCTTTCTTTCCCTGATCAGATTTTTTATATGAAGGCCATAAAAGCATCTTAAAATTAATTAATGAACTCCTTTCAATAAGGCTATAGAATATGTAGGACCTAACTGACATGTAGATTATTTATTCCTTAAAAATCAGCCACAAATCACCTCATGAAAACATCTAAAATCAGTATAATTTCTGAATATAATTATTTGCAAATTCAAATATTTGTCAATTTCTTCTAAGGCAATTTATGTACTCATTCTCTCAGATTAATTTTGATAATTTATATTTTCTCAACTTCATTAATTCCTTATAGCTTGCTACATTTATTAGCATGTAGTTACAAGTTAATTGTTTAAAATTGCTTTCATATATAGTAATAATCTTTTTTACGTGCCTAAATCACATGCTTGTAAATATTTTTGCTATTTTTTTCTTAATGATATTTATCCATGTACTATATAGCTACATGTTGGGCACATTTATGTTTATAATTATTTTTTCTCTTTTTATCTGATTTGGTAGTTTCATTTTTCCATAATTGATTTCTTCTTCTTATTTTTTAGAGTTTTTCTGCCTAACTCTATGGATTGGATGTTTAATTGATTATTTTCTAGTTATGCTTTTTAAAAATGATAGCATTTTTGCTCACGAGGTAAACCTTTGAGACAATGGTCATGAGTTTTCATTGAAAACATGCTCATTATAGTTATTTTCCAAATACCTCTTAGTTGTAATTTTGATTTCTTTTTGTTCAAAGTTTCAAGTAGAATTGGTCATTTTAATTAAGTGGCTAGATTTTCCTTTGCTGCTTAAAGTTTAGTTTATAATTTCCAAACCTTTGCATAATGATAAAAGAATGTGAGTAATGTAATTCCTTTATAGGATTACACGTGAAAAGGAAAAGCAGAAAACATGCTCATTGTAAAATGGATCAGTACTATATAAAATGAGAAAGTCCTTCATCTCCTCATAACCATGAAGAATATTTGTAGATTGAGTTTCCTGTAATTGGATGTGAATACAGACTTTCTTAGGGATCCACACCTGTGGAAGGGAAGGTGGGAGGCAGGACTGAGAGAAATGGAATTGCCATGAAAATTTTAAACACCTCAGGTAACTCCATGTGGAACACTGGAGCATACATGACACACCCCAGCTGTCCTGTGTGGTATCAAAAGGGCTGCCCTGATACCCTCTTCTTCATCAGCTGTGGGATATGAGTCACCAGAAGTGTGAGCCCTGAGGAGTTGGTCTTCTCTGCAGTTGAGGTAAACCCTGAAAGAGCTGACAGCTAGAGACTGTGGGAAGAGGCTATAAGTCCTCCCAAAAGGACATGGGAATTGTGGCTAGCTCAGTGTACAACATGTTTTTTTTTTTTTTTAATACCAGCTTGGAATGTTTTATCAAAATTTTTTGTATATATTTTTATCTACATCTTATTTTTTAGTTAAATGATCTCTGGATATTATATATTGTATTATATATAATATTATATATATTATCTATACTATATTTAGCATACATTTACTCTTTTGATGCTTTACAAACTTATTCAAAGTTGTTTTTTAACAGCAAGATTTTCTGATTTTTTAGTTTTGATTTATGTATTAGTCAACTGTATTAAATTGTCAAACAAATTTTGAGAAGACATAGGGCATATCTCCTGGGCTATTGCTCCATTAAATATTTCTATAATATTTACACATGAATAAACTCCTTTCAAAATAAATTTTCTTTGTTGTCCTCTGTCATTTGATATTGCATAGGTTTACTTATTTCTGTTTAAACATTTCAAGTCTTTACTTGTCTTTAAATTAAAAAAAATCTCAAGACCTGTCTAAAAATGATCAATTATTTTTACTAGGACTTTGATGATAACAGAAGTAGGGAAGAATTATGATCAGATTTACATTTTTACAATTATCACTCTGACTTTAATCTGGAGGTTAATTTATGAGGAGAATGAATGAATGTAAGGAAAAACAATTAAAATTGACTTTCAGCTTTATGAAAAGGATTTTAATGGATAAAAATAACACAAGAAGAGAAATAATACGAAAGAGATGGTGAAATCAAGTTTAGCTATAAATTGAGTTTGAGGATCTAAGAACAATCATATTTGAAATACATAAATGGCTGTCAGGTTTAGTGCTGAGGTAGTTGTATTGTAAATGACGTAATAATAATCATTAGTAATTCAAGATGTGCAGGATCTTCTAGAGGTTGCATAGTATAAGAAAAAAGAGAGATTAGGATAGAGGCTTGAAACATACCAAGATATACGAAGAATATAGGAGAGAGGGAAGTGCCATCAGAGGAGAGCAAAAAAGAGTTGTCAAAGATGTTGGAAGACTGTGAGAACATTTTGATACAGAAAGTGACCTCTGAAGGCTGCTTTGGCTGCTGCCCATGAATTCTGATAACATTATGTTTTTAGTATCACTTAATCATTTATATTCTAGATTCTTTGTGATTTTCTCTTTTACTTTCTCTATTAACTTTTAAAAACACAAGTAACCCTTTGGTTACTCAATAAGCAGTGTGGTTTTTATGCCCTTAATATCTTATTATTATGATTTATAATTAAATACCATTTTAGTGAAATAGCCAAACTGTGGAAAGATCCCAGACGTTTATAGACAGATGAATGGATAAAGATGAATGGATACACACACACACACACACACACACACACACACAACGGAATACTACTTAGTCATCCAAAAGTTAAATCTTGAAATCTTCAATGATGTGGATGGAATTAGAGGGTATGATGATAAGTGAAATAAGTCAATTACATCATCTCACTCATATATGGAATTTAAGAAGCAAGACAGAGGATCATAGGAGAAGAGAGGAAAAAATAAAACAAGACAAAATCAGAGAGGGAGACAAACCATGAGAGACCACTAATCATAGGAAACTAACTAAGAATTGGAGGGGAAGTGGGTGGGGGTTTGGGGTAACTGGGTGACAGACATTAAGGAGGGCACGTGATGTGATGAGCACTGGATATTATATAAGGCTGATGAATCACTGACCTCTACCTCTAAAACTAATAAAATATTGTGTGTCTGAATGTAAAAAAATTTTTAAAAATAAAAATAAAAAATATATCATTGTAGTGGGTAAACATGTTCTGAATGACTTTGATTTTTTGAAATACACTTAATATTGTTTTATGGCCCAGCATATGGTCAATATTAGTACAGTATTCAAATGTGAGAAAAATACAGTATTTTACTGTTTTTGGCTACTTGACTGTATAAGCATCCCTAAGGTTAACTTAATTGATGCTGTTGTTCAATTTATTATTTTCTAATCTACTTACTCAGTCAATTACTTAGAGATCGATGTTTAAGTCTCCAATTGTAATTGTAGATTTTTCTAATTTTTCTTTTATCTTTGCCAATGTGTTGATTTATGTATTTGAGAACTTTGTTATTATATGTTACTGATTTAACTATATTTTTATTATTATTGTCAATATTGTTATTATTGTTTTCAGGTGTTACTGGGTACTTACACCTAACAACCATGTAATATGATTGCATTAAAAAGTTTAAAAGATATTTGTGACCTGCCCCCCCCAAAATTAATAAAATATTTGAAGTAACAAAAATCCTTTTTACTCAAGTTTTTATTTAAATTCCAATTAGTTAACATACACTGTAACAGTTGCAAGCACAGAATTTAGTGATTCATCACTTCCATGCAATACCTGGAGCTCATCACAAGTACCCTCCTTTTTATTTCATTTTATTTTAAGATTTTATTTATTTATTCATGAGAGATACAGAGAGATGGCAGAGACATAGGCAGAGAGAGAAGCAGGCTCCCTGCGGGAAGCGGATGTGGGACTTGATCCCAGGACACTGGGGTCATGCCCTGAGCCAAAGGCAGACGCTCAACCACTGAGCCACCCAGGGCCCCAGTGCCCTCCTTCTAAAAGGAGGGAGAGGGATCCCTGGGTGGCGCAGCGGTTTGGCGCCTGCCTTTGGCCCAGGGCGCGATCCTGGAGACCCGGGATCGAATCCCACGTCGGGCTCCCGGTGCATGGAGCCTGCTTCTCCCTCTGCCTGTGTCTCTGCCTCTCTCTCTATCTCTCTGTGACTATCATAAATAAATAAAAATAAAAAAAATTTAAAAAGGAGGGAGAGAGGACAGCCTGGGTGGCTCAGCAGTTTGGTGCTGCCTTCAACCTAAGGCCCAATCCTGGAGACCTGGGATCGAACCTGGGATCGAGTCCCAGGTTGGGCTCCCTGCATGGAGCCTGCTTCTCCCTCTGCCTGTGTCTCTGCCTCTCTCTGTGTGTGCGTGTGTGTTCTCATGAATAAATAAATAAAATCTTAAAAAAAAAAAAGGAGGGAGAGAATTCACAATAAGTATGAATAGTTTACTTAAAGTTCTCATTAGTGCATTTTAAAGTGTTTTGGAATTTAAGTTTTCTTTAACTCTTAACACTTTGCCATTTAAGCTTAGAGTTAGAAAATTAAGCTAAGGTGGTTGGAATAGTCAGAATTTCAAGAACAAATATAAATAAAATACACTGAATGTTAGAAGAAAAGGGGACTTCAAAGTTCAGCTAGTGAAACCTTGAAGTGCACATAGTCTTCTTGGCTTTTCCCATCCGACCATAGGGTTTTCTTCTGGAGTTTTCTAAGACAGTGACCATACATCTATATGTCCAAGTTTCAAAAAATTCTTATTTCTCCCTTTTATATTCATTTTAATTTTGTAGATTTATATATCACCACCATCACCACTCCCTTCTTTGGAAAGATTGTTCTCTTATCTTAGCAAGGATTTTGGAAGAAATGGACGCTAATCAATGTATTCACAATTTGCCGTCATTAACTGCCAGGCCAACAAATAGGTTTTTGCGTAAACTTCTTATTGCTATTACACTACGTATGTTGCTGCTTCTATTTGCTGTTTCTACTTCTAGTTTTCATTTGTGAAGACTTTTACCGTAGGGTCTGGCACCTAGTGGACCCAGAGCCCTAACGAGGAGAACATGTTCCATGTCTCCCAGGATCACAAAAAAAGGAGTGAGTTCTGCCATGGGAATAACAACAACAAAAAAAAATTAATAAAAACTGGTCATTATGCATGAGGGATATTTTTTAACATTAAGGATGTTAAAAACATACATATAGAACATAAAGATTTCCTTATGGGTACAGAACAGCAGGAATGAAGAGAGAGTCTACATTTTAGTCTCCTTTATGTGGCCAGATACTCTGGATTTTTAAAAATTAGATTTCAGTTTTGAAAACTACGATGGCACATTGCAGAATTCTGAAAACTCTCAGTTGTCTTGCAAATTCTTCTGTAGGTCTGCTCTTAGAAGTTAAGTTAAAGTGTGCTGTGGCACACTGGTTAAGAGCACAGGGTCTATAGCTGGATTGTCTGGTTTCAAAACACAGTTCCCCCATTTATTAGTTCTGTGATCTTAGTAAATACTGCTTAAAGAAGTTTTCTTCTCAATTTTCACATATGCAATTGGGCTAATAATGGTACCTAATTTATAGAATTTTGGTCAAGTTTAAGTTACTTAATGCATGTGAATACTTCTTTGAAATGCATCTGGCACTTAGTAAACACTATGTTATAATGACTATTTGTAATTATTTTTTCATATTATCATCATTATTATTGGTGGGTGTGAGAATCATAGAATGGTTTGTGCTTCAAGTACACCTCAAGCTGGGTTAAAGTAATGGTTACACACTTTTAATGAAAGGATATCCTCATAATAGCTTAATTATTCCACCATTTAAAATTTCTGACTGAGGCTTCCTCTATGTGTGCTTATTTACCAACCCATGAAACAAAGTCTAAAGAACTAAGGATCTTAAATATAATAACAATAATCATCTGTCAAATGAACAGTTATCTTGTGGGATCATGATTTGAGTGCTCAGATAAAAGTTAATAAAGTAGTCACAAAGGATTCTGTCCACTTTTGTGCTGAAGAAGATCATATTTAAGGCTCCATTTAATTTGCAAAATGTCAAAGAACATCAAAAGAAGAAATTTATTGCATTAATCTTTCAAAGACAGAATGTAAAGCTCGTACTAGCCAGAGTTATTAATCAAAATTAGCTATTGATTTTGTTCTGTCAGTAAATTCAAATTTACAAGGACTGTTGGTTATCAACACTTAGATTATATAAGTGGAAGTTTGGGATTTTTTTTTCTATCTAAGGATGTTTGATTAGCACTTCTATTAGCATTTCTGTTATGACTATTAGCATTTCTGTTTATAAGAATCCTAAACTTCTACAAAGTTTGAATAAATTGAAGCATTTTCACAAATGACAAAATTAACGTCAACTTCACTAATCACATTAAAAATAATAGTGATATTAACAGATTTATGTTTTAATGTTATAAATGTGACAGAACTATACAGTATCAATTATAATGAAGACTTACTGGAGATAGGGAAATAAGTGACAATAGTATTTATTGAGAAATACAGATAACAGTTCTAAACTTCAGAAAGTAAAAATGAATCAAGGCATGGAAGTAGAAACAATAGGATTGGTCTAAAGATTAAAAATGGGGATTGAATATGACATTAGCTGTGAGTTTGTCATATATGGACTTCATTATGTTGAGGACATTCCCCCCTATACCCACTTTGCTAAGAGTTTGTTTTTATCATAAATGGATGTTGAATTTTATCAAATATTTTTTTATGCATCTCTTAAAATGATCATATAATTTTTATCTTTCTTTTTCTTAATGTAGTATATTACATTGATTGGTGGTTATTGAAATCTTTTAGCATCCCTGTAATAAATCCCACTCAATTATGGTCATATGGTGTATGATCCTTTTAATGTATTGTTGAACCCAGCTTCCTAATGTATTGTAGGTTTTGCATCAATGTTTATCAGGGATGTTGGGTTGTGATTTCTTTTTTTTTAATTTAATTTATTTATTGATGAGAGACACACAGAGAGAGAGGCAGAGACACAATACTTTATGGGAGACATGATATTTTATGGGAAAACCCAAAAGACTTCCACCCCCAAATTGCTAGAACTCATGTGGGAGTTCCGCAACATTGCAAGTTACAAAACCAATGCCCAGAAATCAGTCGCATTTCTATACAATAACAATGAGACAGAAGAAAGAGAAATTAAGGAATCGATCCCATTTGCAATTGTGCTAATAACCATAAGATACCTGGGAATAACCTCACCAAAGAGGTAAAGGATCCGTACTCTAAATACTACAGAACACTTATGAAGGAAATTGAAGAAGACACAAAGAGATGGAAAAAAAACGTTCCATGCTGATGGATTGGAAGATCAAATATTGTGAAAATGCCTATGCTACCCAGAGCATTCTCTACATTCAATGCAATCCCTATCAGAATACCATGGACTTTCTTCACACAGTTGGAACAAATAATCCTAAGATTTGTATCAAACCAGAAAAGACTCTGAATAGCCAGAGGAATGTTGAAAAGAAATCCAAACCTGGTGGCATCACAATGCCTGACTTCAAGCTGTACTACAAAGCTGTGATCATCAAGATAGCGTGGTACAAAAACAGACACATAGATCAATGGAACAGACTAGAGAACCCAGAAATGGACCCTCAACTCTATGGTCAACCCATCTTTGACAAAGCAGGAAAGACCCTCCACTGGAAAAAGGACAATCTGACAATCTCTTTAATAAATGGTGCTGGGAAAATTGGACAGCCACATGCAGAAGAATGAAACTAGACCATTCTATTATACCAGACACAAAGATAAATTCAATATGGATGAAAGACCTAAATATGAGATAGGAATCCATCAAACTCCTAGAGGAGAACACAGACAACAACCTGTTCGACGTCAGCTGCAGCAACCTCTGGCTAGACATGTCTCCAAAGGCTAGAGATAGCAAAAGCAAAAATGAACTGTTGGGACTTCATCAAATAAAAAGCTTTTGCACAGTGAAGGAACAGTCCACAAAACTAACAGGCAACCTGCAGAATGGGAGAAGATATTTGCAAATGACATATCAGAGAAAGGGTTGGTATTCAAGACCTATAAATAACTTATTAAACTCAACATTCCAGAAACAAACAATCCAGTCAAGAAATGGGCAGAAGACATGAACAGACATTTCTCCAAAGAAGACCTACACACAGCCAACAGACACATGAAAAAAATGTTCCACATCATTTGTCATCAGGGAAGTACAAGTCAAAACCAATGTGAGATATCACTTTACACCAGTGAGAATGGCTAAAACTAACAAGACAGGAAATAACAAATGTTGGTGAGCAGGTGAAGAAGGGGGATCCCACTTACACTGTTGGTGAGAGAGAATGCAAACTGGTGCAGCCACTCTGGCAAGCAGTGTAGAGGTTCCTCAAGAAGCTAAAAATAGAGCTACCCTATGAGCCAGCAATTGTACTACTAGATATTTACCCCAAAGATACAGATTTAGTGAAATGACACGATACCTTCACCCCAGGGTTCATAGCAGCAATGTCCACCGTAGTCTCCATGTAAGGAGACCCAATGTCCTTCGACAGATGAATGGATAAAGATGAATGGTATATATATATACACAGTGGAATACTACTCAGCCATCACAAAGGATGGACACTTACTGTTTGCATTGACGTGGATGAAACTGGAGGGTATTATGCTGAGTGAAATAAGTCAATCAGTGAAGACAATTATTATGTTGTTTCACTCATACGGGAATACAGGAAGCAGCATAGAGGATCATAGGGAAAAGGAGGGAAAAGTGCCTGAGAAGTCATCAGAGAGGGAGAAAAACCATGAGAGACTTTTAACTATGGGAAGCAAACTGAAGGTTGCTGGAGGGGAGGTGGGTGAGTGCATGGGGTGGCTGGGTGATGGGCATTAAGGAGGCCTGTGATATGGTGAGCACTGGGTGTTATACACTGGCAACTTAAATTTAAGTAAGAAAAAATAAGGAAATAATAAATTTAGAAAAAAAGAAAGAAACTTGTGCAATTGGAAGCCATTGAAATTTGGAAGTTGTTTCCACAGCCAACTGGCCAATACCATGCACATTTCAGGCTTATTCTGAATTTTAATGAGAATTTCTCTAGCATAGTAGTCATTCAAAATGTGGGCCTCATACCGCACTGTGAGGATGCGTGACTAATAAACTGCAAGAGATCTCATGTATACAGTGTCAGGTGCCCTGTGTTCAGCCATTCTCTGGCCCTAGGATGAGAATTCTTTCCTCACCAATAGGTGAATAGGATGTAATCAAACAGTAAAGTAGATCTTGAACTGAGGTGTGGCTGACTTCAATGTTTGTTCTCTAACATAGGAAGACACCGATATGTGAAACTGTTTATAAATAGAAGAAAACAGTGTAGACACCAACATGACTCTTACACAAATACTTTTTAAGTAAAATTTTACCTGGTGGAAAGGTTTTGTTCTTAAACATTGGTTTTGAAACTGAGGTATACAGCACATGTTAAAAATAAAGAACAGTTGCTAAACACAAGAAACACTTGAAACAATATTGCATTGTGTATCACCTATACTCAAAGAAATGATAACCATAATCATAACCATAATTTAACAGGAGCTGTGTACAACATGAATCAATCCCTCAAATATAATGTTTTATGAAGAATATCATATGACGGCATTCATATAAACATTAAAAATATGGGAATTGGAACACTCGTTTCAGACCGCATTGTCTGGATTTAATTAAGGATGTATCAGGGTGCGCGTGGGTGGCTCAGTTGCTTAAGTGTCTGACTTTGGCTCAAGTTATGATCTCTGGGTTCTGGGATGAGCCCCACAGTGGGCTCCCTGCTCAGTGATGAAGCCCTCCCAAAGCTTGTGTTCTCTCTCTCTTTCTAAATCAATCTATCAATAAATATTTTTAAAAATTTTAGAAAAGGGTGTATTAGAAAGGTGGTATGTTGAATCCAATATTACCAAAGGAAATCAGAGGTACAATTTTACATTAATTTGCTTTAATTGGAGATAATTTGTACCAGAAACTGCAAAAGAGGACAGTATGGCTAAACTGCACAATACTAAAGGATTTTTTTTATGATGTGATACAGAGGAGGCCAGAAATAAGGAACACCAAAGAACATGTTCTAAAATTCTAGCAGTTACTTTAAAAAGTGTCCATTTTACAAAGAATGTATTGTCAGGAATACACCACAACATTGTAATTATCTGATTTAAAACTTTCTTTCCAGAGTTGCTGTGGCTGAAAGTCAGTATTTGGTATAGTAAAGCAGAGAAAATGAATATGCAGGGAAGTAAGTATAAAGGGTATGAGAGAACTGTTTGCCAAAGCGAAAGAGAAACCACATACTAGTATTTTTTCTGTCAATAATCATAAATGTTACATAATATATGCTAAATTATATGGAAAGTGTTAAGAGCTTTGCCTTGCCTTAAAGGTAGGGGAACCATTTGCAAAATTTACCATTTGCGGAATTTAACTTAAGAGTCCTGCCATTTCTTTTTTTTTTTTTAATTGAGATACAATTAAAGTATATATTTCAATATATCTCCAAAATGTACAAAAATCACCACTATCTAATTTCAAAATATTTGCATCACCCCAAAAAGAAACCTCATACCTATTAGCGGTCATTTTCACTTCCTCTTATCTCTATCCTCTGACAACCAGTAAACTACTTTCTGTTTCTATAGATTTGTCTATTCTGAATTATAGATAAGTGGAATCATGATACATATCTTTTTTGTTTGGATCTTTCACTTTACAGGTTTTCAAGGTTCATGCAAATTGCAGCATATAATAGTACTTCATGTCTTTTTTTATTGCATAACATCCCATCATATGAATATACCATATTTTATTATTCACTCATTTACAGGTGAACATTTGGGTTATTTCCATTTTTTGGCTATTACTAATCATGTTGCTTTGAATATTTGTGTACAAGTTTTTCTGTGAATGCATATTTAAATATCTTAAGTATATACCACGGAGTAAAATTGCTGAGTTATACAGTAATTCTGTTTAACTTTTTGAGGAACTGCTAAACTATTTTCTGAAGTGGCTAGAACATTTTACATTCCCAACAGCAGTGTCTGAGGGTTTCAGTTTCTCCGCATCCTGGCTATGCTTGCTAATGTCCATCTTTTTTATTCTAGCTAGCCCGGTGGGTGTGAAATGGAATCTCGTTGTAGCTTTGCATTTTTAATTTCCCTAATGACTAATAATATTGAGCATCTCTCCATGTGCCTGTTGACTATATGCATATCTTTCTTGGAGAAATGCCCATTTATATCCTTTGCTCAATCTTTAGCTGTGTTGTTTATCTTTTATTGTTGAGTTGTAAGGGCTTACATATTCAGAATACAAGTCCCAGATAGATAATTTATAAACATTTTCTTCATTTTGTGGGGTGGATTTGCACATTCTTAATAGTATACTTTGATGCACAATTTTACTTTTGATAAATTCCACTTATCTATTTCTTTTTTGTTATTTCTTGTAGCTTTCAGTGGAACATCTAAGAAATCATTACCTAATCAACTAAGACTTATGTCCAATTTTTCTTCTAAAAGTTTTACAGTTTACCTCTTATATTTAGGTCTTTGATTCTCTTTAAGTTAATTTTGTATATAACAAAATTATGTGTTAAATCTTTGTCTGACTTCATTCTTTCTTATATGGATATCAAGTCACCTTAGCATCATTTTTTGAGAAGATGATTCTTAATCCACTGAATCATCTTGTTACCCTGTTGAAAGTACATTGACCATTATCATGGGTTTCTTTCTGAATTCTCAATTCAGTTTCATTGATCTATATATTGATATTTATGCTATTACAACACTGTATTGATTAGTATAGCTTTGTATTCTGACATGAATCATAAAAACAGAGAATCACAGCCTCTCAATCAATTCTCATATTTGAGCCAGTTTACAGATCCAGAACCCTTGAATGAAGGGAAGACCAGGTCTCCTTAATGAAGGACCTCAGTATACTATCAAAAATCTATATGGTGGGACACCTGAGTGGTTCAACATTTGAGTGTCTCACTTCAGCTTGCGGGGTGGTCCTGGGGTCTGGAACGAGTCCCATGTCAGGCTCCTTGGGGGAAGCCTGCTTCTCCCTCTGTCTATGTCTCTGCCTTTCTCTCTCTCTCTCTCTCTCTCTCTCTCTCTGTCTTTCATGAATAAATAAATACAATTTAAAAAAATTTACATGGTTAAGCTTTCTCCCAGCCTTCCTCAAAGGGGAGTGCAGCTTTTTACCAGGGTAACTGTACAGGTGGGAAGAGATTACCAGGCTTTTCAGAGGTGATTGAACACTGGTTCAGAACTGACACTAATTCCAGGAGAACCACAATGTCACTGTGGTGCTCTAGTCTGAACTGGGGCTTATGGAGGTCAATTCTGTCTCACAATGGGTTCCTCAACCTTTGGAGTGAGGGCTAATATGGTGGGTAAAAGCATGTGGAAGCCATTAGAAATACCTCTACCTAGGAAAATAGTGAACCAAGGCAGTATGAATACCCATAGTGACTGCAGAGATTAGTTTCACCATTAAGGACTTAAAAGATGTAAAGATAATGATTCCTGCTACACCCCCATTCAACTTGTCAATTTTACCTGTGCAGAAGACAAATGGATCTTGGAAAATGACATTGGATTATCATAAACTTGACTGGGTGATGCCTTCAATTGAAGCTACTATGCCAGATGAGGTTTCATTGCTTGGGCAAATTAACATATTCTCTGGTATCTTATATGTGGCCATCGATCTGGCAAATGCCTTTTTCTTTATACCTGTCTATGAGGTCTACTGAAAATATACTCTTGATTTTTTAAAGTCTGATTAATTTCCAGAGTTTTGCAAAAGCTGATTTTTGCCAGTGTTCTCACTGATTTTATGGAGGAGAGGATTTTCAGAGATCCTTATCATGGCATCCTTCTTTTTTTTTTTTTTAAGATTTTACTTATTTATTCATGATAGACACACACAGAGAGAGAGAGGGAGAGAGAGGGAGAGAGGTAGAGACACAGACTGAAGGAGAAGCAGGCTCCATGCAGGAAGCCTGTTGTGGGACTTGATCCCGGGACTCCAGGATCACGCCCTGGCCTGAAGGCAGGAGCTCAAACTACTGAACCACCCAGGCTGCCCTCATGGCATCCTTCTGATGCTTGAGGCCTACCATTTCTAATATTAAATATATATCTATATATACATATATATAATAGAATTAATTAATTTACAAAGAACAATGAACTAGAAACAGAGGAAGACAATGGAAACTATAGACACAAGGGAGATGTAACAAAACACACGAAAGTATGAGCTTTTTATGAGTGCTTGCAATAGTGGAATTAGTAATATAGAATTCAACAGCATTTTTATTCTATATTAAATAGATGCAGTTAATGGTCAAGTCTTCCTGTTCCTGACTTGAAATGTAGCATAGCACTAACCTTAGAATTACACTTTATATTATGGCGCAATGCTGTGTTCTTGATTCTATTAAAAAAGTGGAGGGAGAGTTATTTGAAACTAAAATGTAAGCCTTTGTAAATTACATGGAAGGCTGAGATATGGGCCACTAAGTATGACTAAACTTTAGGTAAAAGCTGCCTGTTTAAGCATTCATAGAGAAATGTTTGGTATGAATATGAAAAGTTTTTATTCAAGAATATGCATGTCATAGGGGCACCTGAGTGGCTCAGTCATTGAGCGTCTGCCTTTGGCTCAGGTCGTGACCCCAGGGTCCTGGGATTGAGTCCCACGTCAGGGTCCCTGCAGGGAACCTGCTTCTCCCTCTGCCTGTGTCTCTGCCTCTCTCTCTCTCTCTGTGTCTCTCATGAATAAATATATAAAATCTTAAAAAAAAAAAGAATATTCACATCATAGAATGTTTCTGACTAAAGCAATTATCAGCATATAATCCTGATAAAATTATTAATGGAAAGTGTCATTCCTAGGACAAAAAAACATACATATCCGTAGTAATATAATTCAGAATCAGTCAAATAATTTTCTAATTTCATAGTTAGATATGTTAAACTTAAATAAAATTAAAATTAAAGATTCTCTATAACAGAATTTAGCAATTTCTTTAAAAAATTATTTCAGAGAAGCAATTTGATTTGGAAAGTTTGTGAGGACACACATTCTGTCTCAATATCTCCCTCTCTCAGTCTCTTTCCTTCTCTTTGTATACTCTCACGACTTAATCTATACTTTTCGCTCATTTCCTTCCATCTCTGTCTATATTATTTGAAGAGATACACCCTCTAAATACTTTAGAGGTACATTCCTTCAGCTGATAAATACCTATATACATAGTTATTTGAGACAAGTATGAAATATACTCTGATGATTGTATTTTCCCATCCTTTTCCATTCTTCCTTCATGAGACTGATTTCTGTCTTCTTTCTTCTGTCATCCTTCCCTTTCTTCCTTGTTTCCCTCCTTCCTCCCTTCCTTTTTTCCTTCCTCTCATGTTCTGTGTGTGGGTATGTGTGTGTTTGAGTGTGTGTATATTAATATCCTCCCTAATTTGCACCTTCCCATGTTCTTACAGCATCCATCAAGGTGTCTGAGAGATTTTTTTTCTCCATATTATCAGGAAATGCTAAAATAGAGAGTGAACCAAGGAGGCCACCAGAACTTCGAAGCTGGTCTTTAAAGAATTTCTCTCCTGGAGCAGTAGAAATGAGTAAATGAAAACAGATTAGTTTCTTTCTCTTGCCTTTCTACTTTAATCTCGGTCAACCTTAAATACACACAGAGCTTAAATTTAGAAGCCCAGTGTCTCCATCCAATTAGTATTTTTGTGAGAGAGCTTTGTCAGACGTCTCTAAGTCCCTTTATGATGATCTTAGGGTCATCTAAAAATCCAAAAGATTCTGATGTTGTGGTGTTTTAGGAAGTAATGAAAGGTGTCTTTGTACAGATTGGAATGTGTGCACAGAAAGGAGAGAGGGTTAAGCACTTTGGGGCAGAACAAACGATGAGATTACCTGAACTCTGCTTCTCCTGAGTGGCTACAGGGGCAGTTTTTCTCAGCAGAGCTCACAAAATAGATTACAGAATAAGAACATAGCTTTAAAAATTATTGCAAAGGTCCACCCAAATCCCATAGTGAACTGTGTGCCTGAATGACTTCCATTTAGGTCTTTAGCTCAAAAGACGCAGCTAATCTTTCAGTGAGAAATAAAACATATTTAGATAACATAAATGTTTAAAGTGCAACATGACTGACGAACAACAGTAACAACTGATTAATTTGCCATTATTGTTTTGTATTTTAAAATTATGAGTCATTTTATTTTAAAGCTTTTTCTAAATTTGGAGAAGGCGGCCAAAACATTAACCACGTCTAATAAAACCCTACATAGATATTTTGCTATACTTGCTTTCCAAATTACATCTCATGCATTTATATTCAACACTTTCTTTATTGACTTTATATTTAACATTTTCTTTATTGACTTTATCTATGATATGTATCATAAATGAAATTATTTATTTTGAGGCAAGAGATATAAAGACAAAATAAACATCTTTTCCCTACTTCTCTAAACATTTCCCTAGTCCTACAATTGAAAGAAATCAATATAAAACTTTGCATCTTGCTTATTTTCCAGTTCCCTTTTTTTACAAATATATATTGTGTTTGTTTTCACAGATACAGAATCATACAGCACACATCACTTTGAAACATTCTATTTTCAATTGATTTAATATAAACTTTTATACAAGTCAATATACATGACTCTAGTTCATGTTATCATTGTTTATACATATGTGCACATATAGATATATATTTAAATAAACAGGAAGAGGATTTATCATATTTTTGTTTGAATAAGCTACTTTTCTTTTCTCTTCACCTATGTCCTCTGCATTTCTACCATCACTTTCTTTCTTTTATTTATGATCAATTAGCCAACATACATCATTAAACTCAGATGTAGTGTTAAGCAGTTTATCACTTGCCTGTAACACCCAGTGCTCACCACATCACATGTCTTCTTAATGCCCGTCACCCAGTTACCCATCACTCCATAAACCTCCCGTCCAGCAACTTCAGTTTGTTTCCCATAGTTCAGAGTCTCTCATGGTTCTTCTCCCTCTCTGATGACTTCTCATGCACTTTTCCCTCCTTTTCCCTATGATCTTCTATGCAGCTTCCTGTATTCACATATGAGTGAAACCATATGGTAATTGTCTTCACTGATTGACTTATTTCACTCAGAATAATACTTATGGGTTTTGGCACAATTGCAAATGGGATCAATTCCTTAATTTCTCTTTATCCTGTCTCATTGTTAGTGTATAGAAACGCAACTGATTTCTGTGCATTGGTTTTGTAACTTGCAATGTTGCGGAACTCCTGTATGAGTTCTAGCAATTTGGGGGTGGAGGTCTTTTGGGTTTTTCCATAAAGTATCATGTCATCCCCCAATGGTGAGAGTTTAACTTCTCTTTTGCCAATTTGAATGCCTTTTATTTCTTTCTGTTGTCTGATTCCTGAGGCTAGGACTTCTAGTACTATGTTGAACAATAGTGGTGGGCATCCACGTTGTGTTCTTGGCCTTAGGGGAAAAGCTCTCAGTTTTTCCCCTTTGAGAATGTCTGCTGTGGGCTTTTCCAAGATGGCTTTTGTGCTATTGAAGTATGTTCCCTCTCTCCCTACACTATGGAGAGTGTTAACCAAGAAAGGATGTTGTAGTTTGTCAAATAATTTTTCTCCATCAATTGAGAGGATCACACGGTTCCTATCTTTTATTAAAATGATGTATCACCTTGATTAGTTTGCAAATATTGAGCCACCCTGGCACCCAGGAGGAAATCCCACCAAGTCGTGGTAAATAATCCTTTTAGTGTACTGCTAGATCCTATTGGCTGGTATCTTGCAGAGGTTTTCGGCACCTGTGTTCATCAGGGATGTATTGGCCTGTAATCCTCGACTTTGGTGGAGTCTTTATCTGGTTTAGGGATCAAGGTGATGCTGGCCTCACAGAACGAGTTGGAAGTTTTCCTTCCCTTTCTATTTTTTGAAACAGCTCCAGAAGAATAGGTATTATTTCTTCTTTAAATGTTCGGTAGAATTCCCCTGGGAAGCCATCTGGCCCCAGATCCTTGCTCCTTGGGAGGTTTTGATGACTGCTTCACTTTCCTTGCTGGTCGTGGATCTCTTCAGGTTATCTCTTTTTTCTCGTTTCAGGTCTGGTAGTTTATCAGTATCTAGGAATGCATCCATTTCTTCCAGATTGCCTAATTTGTTGGCATATAGTTGCTCATAATACGTCTTAAAATCGTGTGTATTTCCTTTCCTTTGTGTTGGTTCTGGTCCCTCCTCCTTCATTTGTGATTTTATTAATTTGGGTCCTTTCTCTTTTTCTTCTTCATAAGTCTGACTAGGGGTTCATCAATCTTATTACTTCTTTTGAAGAACCAGCTCCTAGTTTTGTTGATCTGTTCCACTCTTCTTTTGGTCTCTATTTTATTGATTTCTGCTCTAATCTTTATTGTTGAATCTTTTTAATCCTTCTCTAATTTCCTGGTTGGCCTATTCATTGTTTAGGAGGATGCTCTTTAACCTCCAAGTGTTTGAGTTCCATTCAAATTTCTTCTTTGTGATTGAGTTCTAGTTTCAAAGCATTGTGGTCTGAAAGAATGCAGGGAATAACCTCCATCTTTTGTTATCAATTGAGACCTGATCTGTGACCCAGTATGTGGTCTATTCTGGAGAAAGTTCCATGTGTGCTTGAGAAGAATGTGTATTCTGTTGCATAGGATACAATGTTCTGTATATACCGGTGAAATCCATCTGGTCCAGCGTGTCATTCAAAGACTTGGTTTCTCTGGTGATCTTCTGCTTAGACAGTCAGTCCTTTGCTGAGAGTAGAGTGTTGAAGTCTCCTACTATTAATGCATTTTTGTCTATGTGTTCCTTTACTTTGTGTATTAATTGGTTGAAGTAATTGACCTCTCCCACATTAGGGGAATAAATATTCATAATCTCCTTCAAGATCTCCTTGTTGGATAGACCCTTTAAATGTGATAGAGTGTCCCTCTTCATCCATTACTACCACCTTTCATTTAAAATCTAATTTATCTGATATGAGGATTGCTACCTTAGCTTTCTTTTGAGGTCCATTTGCATGGTAAATGGTTCTCCGCCCCCTCATTTTCCATCTGAAGGTGTCATTAGGTCTAAAATAGATCTGTGGCAGACTGCTTATGGATGGGTCTTGCATTTTTATCCCATCTGACACCCTGTGTCTTTTGACTGGAGCATTTAGCCCATTCAGATTTAAAGTAACTATGGAAAGATATGAATTTAGTGCCATTGCATTAGCTGTAAAGCTCTTGTTTCTCTAGATCATCTCTGTTTCTTTCTGGTGTATGTTACGTTTGGGCTCTCTCTTTGCTCACAAGGCTCCCCATAGTGTTCCTGCAGGGCTCATTTAGGGGTTACATATTCTTTTAGTTCTCATTTGTCCTGGAAGCTCTTTATTTCTCCTTCCATTCTGAATGACAGCCTTGCTGGATAAAGATTCTTGGCTGCTTGTTTTTCTCTCTTGTACCCTGAATATTTCATGCCAGCCCTTTCTGGCCTGCCAGCTCTCTATAAATAGGTTTGCTGTTAATCTAATATTTCTCCTTGTATATGTTAGGAATCTCTTGTGTTGAGCTGCATTCAGGATATTCTCTTTGTTTCTGAAATTTGCAAGTTTCACTATTATATATGGGTGTTGATTGATTTTGTTGATTTGGCGAGATCTCTCTATCTCTTGGTTATGAATGCCTGTTTCCTTCCCCAGATTAGAGAAACTCTCAGCTATGATTTATTCAAATATACCTTCTGGTCCTCACTTTCTCTCCATGCCCTGAGGAATTCTAAAAATATGGATGTTATTTTTTTTTTCAAACTTCACTTACTTCTTGGAGCCTTTCCTCATGAGCCTTTCCTCATGGGCCCTTGGTTGTTTTTCTTTTTCTCAACTTCCTTCTCTCCCATCAACTTATCTTCTATGTCAATTATTCTCTCTTCCGCCCTTTTACCCTAGCTGTTAAAGCATCCAGTTTAGACTGCATTTCAGTTAGAGTATTTTTAAGTTCAGCCTAATTAGATCTCATTTCTGCACTAAGACTCTTTCCTAAAGTATTTTATGCTTTTTACAAGCCCAACTAACATTTTACTTAAATCCATATCCATTAGATTTGTGGCAGAGTTTTACCTCTGGTTCTTTCTTTTGCGGTGAGTTCTTCCTTTTAATCATTTTGTCCAGTGCAGAATGGCTGTATAAGTAGTAGAGTCAAAAATAACAACAACCCATGAAAATACACACTGTTCTTCCAGCTGGTGTTCTAGTAGAGGGGCCTGCCTTGCTGATTTTCAGGTGTCTGTGCCTGGGCAGAGTTGCATCATCCTTTGCCAAGTGGCCAGGCTCAGTGTCTGCTGTTTACTGTGTGAGGTCTTAGTTCCCTGGAGGCCTTTCACATCTCTTGCAAAAAGTGGTCACTTTTCTATTTGTAGAGTTCCAGCTGTTCTTTCTTTACATCCCAGGTTGGATTTGTAGTTGTTCACAATGGTTTGATAGTTATTTAGCCACATTTAGCAGACCAGATGAAAAAGGATCCCTTCTCTTCCACCATCTTGCTTCTTCCTCAAAAGTTTATTTCTTGATCATTTGTCATGAGCGTTGGTGGTTGATTTGAGTCTTCTCTGATTGAGTCTCTCATTCATCTACCTTCTTTGTTATGAAGTAATAGCTCAATCTGGGACATGCTGTTTGCATAGCAGGGAAGAAAACAACAAACAACCTATTGAAACCAAAGAAGCCTCCTAAAAATTGTTATGTGAATTGCATGCAGTCATTTCCACAATTATTGCATTAGCAAAAGTGGGTTATATGACCAAACATGATAACACAGCTAGAAAGTACACTGTTTTCACACAAATAACCCCATATCTGGACGAGGGCATGCATTTCTTTTACACAGTTAAAATTTGAAAACTAATTCAATCTACCATGTTCCACATGCTTGATTACAAATATTCATGTCTCTTCTTGCTCTGCACAAAATACATTTGCTTTCTAACCAGGGAACACCTAAAAAATTCTCATGGAATCACAGCACCAGACTCAATGTTTCAAGATCATCTTTACTTCAGACCCTAACATGTTTTTTCTTGATGCAAAAAACTCTGAAGTAACAAATAAGCGTTTTACTCCCACATATATGACATATATTTTTGGAACAGCACAAGATAACTTCAAAAAAAATCCCCTTTGAAGGGATGCCTGGGTTGCTCAGTTGGTTAAATGCTCAACCGTTGATTTTGGCTGAGGTCATGATCTCAGAGTCATGAGATCCACCCATGTTGGTCTCCGCACTGAGTGTGGAGCCTGCTTATGATTCTCTCACTTTCTTTTCCTGTTCCTGCCTCTCTCTCTCAAAAAAAAAAAAAAATCCCATGCAAATAAGGGAGAATGATTAAAATGTTTTATACCAAAATCCCATGGGATGGATAAAGCAAAGGACTTTTTCTGGAGAAGTGGAAATATTTCTTGATTAAATTCCCAGATTTCCCTCACGGACATTTGTTCCATAGTCTGTCATTCTTCATTTCTCTTGGCTTGGTCTTTTGGAGGTTCTACCTTTCTATTACTTAGCCACATCTGTGTTAGCTTTTAGTAAATATTTTCTTCTGAGGGCTAAGTGATTTTCCACTCTGTTTTATGCCTATGGAAACTTGGGGACTCAAAGTTTATTTTAGGTCTCAAAAGTCCCAGACTCATTTAATGCTACCTGAAAGTTTTTTTTTTTGTCAGTAAAACTTACTCAAATATGTAGTCGGGTCATTGTTTCCAGTCAGCACCATGTGCCAAGAGGTATATCCGCACTAGCTTTTAAGGCATATTTCTCTCTGGTCTTAACTGTTGGTATTTTGAGCTTATCAATTATTTTGTTCTTTCTTTATATACAGGATCTAGTGTATTACTTAGCATATATTAGCGACTTAGTAAATATTTATTAGATAAATGATGAACAGTTAAAAAATAAATGTGAATTCTTAATACTTATGAGAAAATTATTTAATGGTATCAGTACTGAAGAATTGGAGATTAATAAAAAGATATTGCTCTTTTCCAAAGTTATTTTACCCATTGTGGATTAGAGTAATACAGAAATAGATAATTGTGGTGGATAAATTGATGAAGACTTTCTGAAGGGCAATACAGAAATGAATATCAATATTTCTAAAGATAGGGGCACATGAGTGGCTCCATTGGTTAAGTGGCCAACTCTTGATTTCTGCTCAAGTCTTGATGTCAGGGTCATGAGATCCACCCTTTTGTCAGGTCTGCATTGGGTGTGGGGCCTGCTTAAGATTCTTTCTCTCCCTCACCCTCTGCCACTCCTCCTGCTCTCTCTCTTTCTCTAAAAGAAGAAAAAAAAGAAAAGATTGTTAAAATTTCTAAATATGTCTTATCCTTTTGTATCTTGGTAATTCAAGTGTAGGACATGTGGGGATAATAAATACCAAGGATATAAATTACAGTGCTGGCTACCTTAGCCTACAATAAGAAAACAGTCATATGAATTATGGCAACATTATTTAATAGATTAACATGTGGTCATTAAAAGTATTTATCTAATTACATGCCACTTTCCCAAGGTATATTATGTAAGTCTACATTTCTAGCTAGTTATGTGTCTGCACATACTTTAATGTATATGCATATGGGTATATAAATAATCATGTGTGTATATATATGTGTGTGTGTATATATATAGGAAGAGAGAAGCATTCATTTGTGTGGTGGGATTCCATTTTCATAAAAAATGTATGTATGCATATAAGTATTCATATGTACTAAGAAAAAGTCTGAAAAGATAAATATAAAAATATATTCAGTGGTTATTGGATCATAAATGATTTGCATTCTCTTTTTGCTTAGCATTATATTCTAACGTTTACAAAATTAAATATCCATTAGTTTAAATTAAAATTTAATAAAAGCAGAAGTGACAGCAAAATATTCAGTAATAAGCATCAGGGTCAAGACCGCTATGATTTATTGACTCATACACATAAAATTCAGATATGTAAATTGACTAATACACCAAGAATCTTGGTTATTTATTTAATTATTTATTTGAGAGAGTGAGTATACAAGTTGGGGTGGAGGGGCAGAGGGAGAGAGAGCATCTTAAGCAGGCTCCACGTCCTGCACAGAGCCTGATGTGGGGCTCAATCTCACAACCTTGACATCACGACCCTATGATTATGACCTGAGTCCAAATCAAGAGTTGGACAATTACCCAACTGAGCCACCCAGTTGCTCCACATGAAGCCTATTCTATGCAATGATAATTTATAAAGAGCATAATCCCTCTTAGTACTAAAGCAGCAGCATATAAAAGATTTTTAAATTAAAATTTATGTTTTCATGAATAACTGGATAATCTGACCTAGGAAAACAAATAAAAAATAAAATAATCAAACTCAGGTCAAAGATTAGATTGTTTTCTATCAAGAAATTTGCATCATTTCATGTGATGATTTTCCTTGCCTTAATTTCCATTAGTGCTTTTTCTGTCATTACGAAGGAGTCAGATTAGGGATTGGGTAGCCCTAAGTAACACAGAACATGTCTTATCTACCTTTGAAATTGGCACGTGCTGCAATGGAACCCTGTTTCTCACGAATTGAGTGCTTCATTGTTAATATGGACCAGGGTCAATGCAGGCCACTAAGTGTGAAAGGATAATCTGAAAATCCATGCATTTGTTTTAGAGGAATAATTTCAATGAGGAAATACCTCCTTGCATTTCTTTCCTTGTTCATTCCCTTTAAAGAGATCATATTTATTTCTGCTTTCAGGATTTAGTTCACTACTCTTATCTCAGGCAAATCTCCTATATTAGTCAAGGTTCTCCAGAAAAATAGAAACAACAGAATGTGTATATATATAGAGATGTATTATAAGACATTGGCTCACATGATCATGGAGTCTGGCAGTCCCAAAATCTGCGATCAGAAATCTAGAGACCCAGAACAACCAATAGTGTGTGTACTTCTAGTCTTAAAGCTATCAGGCTCAAGATCCAAGAAGAGCTGATGCTTCTGTTTGAGCCACAGGCATGAAAAGATCAATATCCAGCTCAATTAATCAAGCAAAATGTTCTTATTCTTGGGACGGGGTCAGCCTTATTGTTCTATTCAGGTTTTCAATTATTTGGATGAGGGCCACTCATGTTAGAGAGGGCAATCTGCTTTGTTCAGTTTACTGAGTCAAATATTTATCTTATATAAAAACATGCTCACAGACATATCCAGAATAAAATTTGACCAAACATCTGGGTCCCCTTACTGTAGTCAAGTTGACACATAAAATTAACCATTGTATCTGCTGATTCCCATCCTTGTCTTGAAATTGTCATATCTTTCAAGGATAAAAATTCATTCAAACATCTTCATTATCTCATTGGCTGAATATCTTTTCTGTCATGTCACTGTCTGAACTTTAGGGACCCAGTAAGAAACCCAGATGAAATCTGAATCTCTGCTCCGGAAAACAAATCACTTCATTTATACCTTTAATGGTGGAAATGATTTTAACAAATAATAATGGTAAAGGAGATGAAAGAAGGAAGGATTGATGTGTGCCAAGCCACAGAGGAAAGTACAAGATAGGTTTGTAAAGAATAGAACTTAGATCAATGATGCTCTAGGGAAATTAGAAGGGTTATATCTCAGAAGAGAGATCTGAGCAGTATTCTAGACGATTGCAGTTATTAAGATGTTTAGTATTCTATTATTACTACGATTATTATTTTTAAAGTAGTAGTAGTAGTGGTAGCAATGGAACACTACTGACAGCTTGATCAGCAGACTACATTAAGTAATTTGGTATGAATATTGATGAATTATTACATGTAGAAATACTTGATAAGGAATTATGGAAGGGAGGGAGACTGGTGAGGGGCCTTTTCTAAGAGGTCAGGGATATTACTTAGGGAAAATAAATAAACCATGGCAATCTTTTTAAAAAATATTTTATTTACTTATTTGAGAGAGAGAGAGAGAGAGACATGAGCGGAGGGGAGGGGAGGCCGGAGGGGGAGATACAGGCTCCACCCCGGCCCAGGGATCAGGGCCTGCCCCCGGCGCCCCCGGTGGGATCCTGTAAGCAAAATGTGTGGGAGGGAGGGAGGGAGGGAGGACTCCGCCTACGTTCCTGGGAGAAGAGCACTATCATCGGAAGAGTGACAGGGCAGCTGGGACACGGCCTTCTGGCTGGTGGCCCATGGAGTTTAATCTGGGCCGCAGGGGCCTGCTGGGCGTGTCGTGCTCGGAGGGACCGCGGGGTCCGGCCACTCGGGCCGGGAGGTCGCGGGTGCGAGGGGCGCCGCTTGGCTTCTCTGCCTCCTCCCGCCCTCGGGACCCCTTCGGCTCCCTGCTCCCTGCTCCCCGAGCTCCGCAGTGCCCGGCAGAGCAGCCGGGCCGCAGCCCACCGACGGCCGCCTGCCTCCCCCTCCCCGGGCAGGGCTCAGCTGCTGTTCCCCTGCTGCCCCCTGCTGTCCCCTGCCACCCCCCTGCTGTCCTCCTGCGGCCACCCCTGCTGCTCCCCTGCTGCCTCCCTGCTGTCCCCCTTCTGCCCCCTGCTGTCCTCCTGCTGCCACCCCTGCTGCCCCTTGCTGCCCCCCTGCTGCCCCCTCCTGCTGCTCCCCTGCTGCCCCCTGCTGCCCCCTCCTGCTGCTCCCCTGCTGCCCCCTGCTGCCCCCTCCTGCTGCTCCCCTGCTGCCCCCCTGCTGCCCCCTCCTGCTGCTCCCCTGCTGCCCCCTGCTGCCCCTGCTGCCTCCTGCTGCCCCCTCCTGCTGCTCCCCTGCTGCCCCCTGCTGGCCCCCTGATGTCCTCCTGCTGCCCCCTCCCGCTGCTCCCCTGCTGCCCCCTCCTGCTGCTGCCCCTGCTGTCCCCTGCTGCCCCCTGCTGGCCCCCTGATGTCCTCCTGCTGCCCCCTCCTGCTGCTCCCCTGCTGCCCCCCTGCTGCCCCCTCCTGCTGCTCCCCTGCTGCCCCCTGCTGCCCCTGCTGCCTCCTGCTGGCCCCCTGATGTCCTCCTGCTGCCCCCTCCTGCTGCTCCCCTGCTGCCCCCCTTCTGCCCCCTTGCTGCCTCCCCGCTGCCCCCTGCTGCGTCCCCTGCTGCCGCCCCTGCTGCATCCCTTCTGCCCCCTGCTGCCCCCCTGCTGCCCCCCGCCATCCCCCTGCTGCTCCCCTGCTGCTCCCCTGCTGCCCCCTGCTGCCCCCTCCTGCTGCTCCTCTGCTGCCCCCTGCTGCCCCCTCCTGCTGCTCCCCTGCTGCCCCCCTGCTGCCCCCGCTGCTGCCCCCCTGCTGCGCCCCAGGATCCCCCAGCGCAGGGGCCGGTGACCCGACGCTGTCGGCAGGGACCTGGGCCTGTCCCGGGGGGCAGCCTCCCGGCCACCAGCTGCGGCCTGGCCTGGTGACGGCCCCCATGCCGCCCGCGAGAAAGACTCAGGTTTTACAACGTTTGTCAGAGGCCTGATCATGGTTTTTGTAGTAAATCACCTTATTCTGCTTTATCTCAGAAATTTCAAAGAACTGTGTGAGCTTCGGGTTTTGTAGGAATCAGTTTGTGACTTACGTCCTGACGTCAGAGTGAAGCGCAGAGTTTTGCCAAGAGGCACGCGCAGCAGGACTTGGATTTCGGTCAAAATCATCTTCGCGCCTACCTGGACGGATGCGCCCAGCCCTGGGCCCCGCGGCCTGCGGGCGCTCGGGGGCGGCGCGGGCCCTCACGTCGTCTTTGTTACAGCGTCCCGATTACCCATGACACACAGTATTACTTTATAACCCGAAAGAAAGGAAGTTAGAGAAAGTCCCAGGGCTCTTCATCCTGCAATACGTCTGCGGGCCGGGCTCCCCCCGGGGCCCACCCTGTGCCCCGCCTCGCCCGAATCCGACCCAGGCCACCCCTGTCCCTTCTCCTGCCTACGAGCCTGAGTACCTTGGTCGGGCACAGCTTAATTCCCGACTGTGGATTTCGTGAGCTCCTCTTATAAAACGGTACAATTACCGCAGGTCGTGAACATCAAATGCCACCAACACTTCCAGCTGTGCCCGCGGAATAGCCTCCCCAAGAAGTACTGCAACATGGTAATAATAACGCCCCAGCTGCAGCCACAATCACCGAAACCACTGACGGTGTCAATAATGTATAAAACCCCATGGAAACTCAACTGTACTTGCCAAAAGGCATTCATCAATTTCACTGCCTTTTATCTACCATTTAAAATGGTCTGGTTTTAGTGTTAGGGTTTTAAAATAAATGACTAGGGTAAATAGGCCCCGGCTGAATTGCTCACTATCTGCTTTGAATTGCTTCTCTAAATGTTGGGGACGTGAAGTTCAGCTTTAACCACTCAAGTACATTCTGTAACCACTACACGCCGGATGATGGGATGCGAGCGGGCATTGAGGATCCAGAGAGGGGAAATTTACTAAGCCCCCGTGCGGCTTAGGTTCATTCAAAACATTGCAAAGGACGTAGGGAGAAGGCAAGGGAGGGAGCTGCGGGGATTTCTCAGAAGCCAGTCAGCTGTAGGGGGACCTTAGGGAGTGAAAACGAGGAAAGCCAAAGAGCAAGGTCTATTGAACACATGCTTGGAACAATAAACTCTAACTATCACTGCACTTACCGTGTGGTTTCCTGTATTTGCTCAAACACATTGTATAGACGATGGAACCAATGCTTGAAACGTTTGAGCAAAAAAATTTGCTGTCACTGAAGATTAAAAAAAAATATATCCAAAGTGTTGCTGGTATAAAAGAACTATTGAATGTCATACACTTCAATATACTAGGAGTCATTATTACGAGAACTTGAATTCGTATGATTTAGCTTCAAGTATATCACCCCAATCGATTCTTCCCAGTTCTGTCAAGTTTTCTTATCCCCACATATTACACACAGTAACACAAATCTCGGGCTAGAATGGTCTGCCCAATATCACACACACACTGAACACACGAACACTGCTTTCGGCCACACCAGCAGCTCTCCCCGGTGAGACCCTCCCTTGCCTTGTAGAGAAATGCCTATCAAGCTTCAGAAAACCTGTGGTTTGCAATCTTAGACTTGAGAATGTGAGCCTCCAGATGGTTTTCTCTCTTCCGGGTACAACAGTGAACTTTTGGCTGGCAGGACACATCCCCTAAGTGAAGAGGCAAAGGCTCTTCCAGAGTGGCAGCAAATAAAAAAGAATACATGGAAATAAACAATATGAATATGGATAGTGGACAACTTTTCATTCATTTATTCATTTATTTGTTAATTCTTTCGGGGAAAATTTACTGAGCAATTCCAAAGACAAGGATTGTATTGATGCTGAGGGTTTAATCAAGAATAACATAGATTTTGCCCATGATCCTTTGGAAAATCTTCTTAGAAAAGGAGATAGAAACATAAATTAAATTAAGAAATTGCAAAATTTGACAAATGCCATGAAGGAAACTGAGTTTGGCAATAATTTTTTTTTTTTAAAGTGAAGAGTATACTTTTGGGTATAAAGTATAATCAGAGAAGGTAACTGTAAGAAAACAACCAGAGACTGCAACTGTAAGAAGGTAGGCTTTAAGCCAAAATGAAAAATATTTACTTAAGTAATAAATTTTCAAAGCAGGTAAGAAACAAAGTTTTGAGAAGTCTATTGTGGAAGCAGAAATCATTTGATCAAAATGCTTCACTGGGACATAATGAAGGTGGGTATTTTTGAAACACTTTGAACACCATGTTGATATAAGTTCTTCTCCACAAAACCCAATCAAATAAATAATGTGATATAATTGTTTGAATAATACAGCCACATCTTAATCAATAAAGAACACAATAATAGACTAAATATATCTCAAACTTCACTTATTTGTAATAACCAGTACAAGTATTTACTTTTGAGATAAGGTATGTTAATGGTCAAGAGCAAAGAAACATGGTATGATGGAAAGCAAGACTGGCAGTAGGAATCTTAATTTTTAGCTCCATCACTGGTTATTTCTGCGATATTGTACCTTTCCCTACCCTCTCTGGACCTCACTTTCTGTACTAGATAGGAGTTGGAGGATATCTAAGTTTATTCCAGCCATCTGATTTTCAGAGGGAGAGTAGAGTCCTTTAATAATGATAAGCAAGGAAATAACTACTGTGTATATATTATTTTCTTTTTGATTTGAGGTGATTTCTCCGTGTATAATTTATGATATTGCATTTGGTCACTGTGGTGTACTGGTTGGGGATATTGGTCGTGGAATCAGATCACTTTGGTTTGAATTCTTGCACTCTCAGTAAATGATCACCAATTGTGATCTTGCATAAATTTCTTAACTGCTCTCTGATCAGTAGAGACAATGATTATACTAAATATGCATAGATTGCCATGGTGACTGAATGAGTTTGCACAAGTAAAAATGCTTAGGTGGTTTCTGGCACATAGTAAACATTTGATAAATGTTAGCTATTTTTGCTTTTTCAATATTTTATTCTTTTTACCATTTATCTTATTTGGGTATAAGAATGATATAAAAATGGAGTCATAGATCAATGCTTCATTAAAAGCACTGCTCTCTATAAATGAACCCAGGCAGGTGAGATGGTATTTTCCCATGATGGGACGTTTAGGCTGTTTTTCAAACTAAGTATTTCGACCTGAAGAATTTTAAAAGTTGGTTGTCCAAAGAGTTGCTTCTCTTTGTAATTAATTTTACATAAATGTAATCATTTCAGCTTGTTTTCTTTGATCGATATAGTGGACTTCCTTAATTTTGAAAATATACCCAGAAAAGACCTTACACGTACAATGCAAAAGATATATACAATGTATCATAAAAACATTGCCAGGAAAAAAAAGCACTGCATATTAACCTAAATTTCCATCAATTATTATTTCAGGTATTATGGTTGCTGATGAAAAAGAAGCTTTTTCCTAAAGCCCCAACAACTTAGCAATAGACTTCAAATTGTTTTCTCTGGTCACATGCCATATTTTTCACAAACACCACATGATTAAATCCTTTAAATAATGCAGCACTTTGGGATACCTAAAATAGATGCTTAGAAGTGGCAACTTTGTCCAAACACCTTAAATATGTCTTCTTTTATTCTCACTTTCCTTTCTGACCTGGATCTGGCTGCCCGTGCACATGAAAGAAATTACAAAAGCTTCTCAGTCACCGCGACTCAGGCTCCTTTTGCACTACAGCATTTGTCATTGCCAAAACAGCAGAGTTTAATTAAGTGTTGTGAGCAGCCTAGTGAGAAACACACTTTAAATTAAACCTCTGTACATGCAGCTATTGGTTCTTTACCTCCTGAACAATCAGCGGGGTGTTAGGCATAAATTCTGTCTCTCAAGGGAAACGCAGCTCCACGCACCTCTAGTATTCATAAATGATCCAGGTTTCTTAGAACCATATCTTATTAAAGCACATTTAATTATTTCTAAGTTTTAAACACCGATAGATGAAGGCGATAATTAATGTGCCTACGACTAAACATTTTATTTACTCTTGATATATTAATGGTATTATCAAGAAAATATGCTACAGTTTCAGGTTTAACAAAATTACATGGCAAATTATCTTTTGATGCATCAAGCAATCGTTAATATAATGGAATAAATTATTTTAACACCTCAGTAGTAATGGATGGGTAAAAGAATATACGCATTTTAATTTTCAGAATGTTTGCAATTACACATTTCAGGGGACACTTAAATCAATGATGCAAGTGTTTGGAATTTTAGAAACAGAAACAAAAGAACAGTTTAGAAGAGTGACTTGTGGGTTTCTTACATACAAGGGATGTATCACTGTAGCTGGCTTTCTTATAACAGCAAAGTTCTGGTACAAAGCTTATGTGAAATACAAAATTATTGCTTCTTAGAATTAAATTTCTATCTGCTCAGTCCAACTTAAACTTTCAAGTTTGGATTTTTGCTTAAAACCGAAAGGAGAGTGACATGTACATTTTAGATCCACTGGATTAAATGCAGTCTCCTATAAAATAATGGTGATGATTTTTTTCAATTGAGCAGAGTCTATCAGAGCAAGCAAACAGTCAGGATAGATGACCACATCCATAAAATATTCTTGCCTTGTTCCACAACACCATGGGGCAATTTCACACTCTGAAGGACAGTCTCTGGATAGGTCTGCTCTACAAAGATGCAAAAAAGATGAAAAGATGATCTATTATTCGGTGGAACTAGACACAAATATTTATCTGTTCTCTATTAATCTGGGTCCTATATCTTATCTTTCAGGTTCGGCAAATGTCAATGAAGTTGATACTGCTAAAAGCTTTCCATTGATTGGAAAGTTCTTGCCTGAAATTTTTGAAGGCAAGAAAAGAATGGATCATTGTCTGCCACATAATTATTTAATTGCAGTTTTGCTAGAAGATGACTCTCTTAAATCTTTATTGAGATGGCTATTTGGGACTTTTTTTCCCTAAGCTTATTACAAGTAAATGAAGTTGATTTCAGTGATTATATTTAAACATGTGGAAGGAAACACACATGCAGAAGCAATCACTTGAAAATAGGCTGGATTCTTAATTTTAGGATTAAAGTGTTGGTTTATCTTGCAGTGATATTGATTGGCTTAATTTAATATAATTTATCCTACTTGTTCACTGAAATCAGTAAGTTTGTATATTGACTCTCATTGTTTTAATGAGAACTTCAAAGACAGTATATATGTTTATGATTTTAAGAATGCACACTGACTTATTATTGCAGGTCCTAAAATAATTTATGTTTTGTAAGATAGTTAAGGATTATCGCTATCAATACATTCTAATAAATCGACAAATTTACATGTAGTTTTTCCATAGTCCTCCTCAGGCTGTACACAGTTTCTTCAAATAGTCTATTTATCTTTCCATCTACTCTATTTTCTTTACATTCTCCATTTTTTCTACTTTTTCCATTGTTTCTCAAAAATACCTACTCTAATTGCAGTTGAGACAGCAGTGAAAAAGCAACAAGCCCAAACACAGACATTTGGGTTAGAACATGCAGAATCAAAGTAGCTATATAAATCAAGAGTAATTTAGGGAAGTTATAGGTCAATTTGTTTAATGGGTGGCTCCTCTGCTCAAAAATATTTTCATCTCACATTCCTAAATTATTTTGTCTTCTGGTTTTATACAACTGGGTGTTTCATCAATGATAGATTAATCTGTTTTAATAAGCACCCTCTTTAAAAATGAAAACACCTTGGGGAAGGTTTAGTGACTAACACTCTCTACATTAATATGAATAAGTTTAATTAAAATCCTTCCTCTCAGCTAGTATCTGCTATACTGAAAGAAAAGGGGTCTGGGTGGTGAAAAAGACATGATCATCAGCCCTAAAACTTAATAACAGTTTGAAGAATATGTTATGGGGGAGGGAAGGGAGAGTGTTTCCAAGAGCAGAGGGGCATGGAAGCTAGATTTTTCTGGATTCAAATCTCAACCCTATCATAGATCAATTAGGTAATAGTGAACAACTTAATTAGCTATGTTCTCCTAAGTAAAATAAGGATGATAATAATAACAATGTATACTTCATAAGGTTGTTCTGAAAGTTAAATGAGTTAATGAGTAGAAAATCATTAATGCACAGAAAACTGTCAAAAATAATAGCTAATTCTATTAGAACTTTTTGGTGAGAAAAATATTAGACTATCACTTTTGAACATTAAGTCAGATGAATTAAAGATAAAAAAAAACACTTATCTTTTGAGTCTTTCTCCAACCTGCCTCTCAACACGGAGTCATAAATATTCTCAGGCAAAGCCCTGAACAGCCCACAGACCTCTGCCCTGGGTAATTCTGCAAATTGTCCCATCTTCACTCTCAATCTTTAATTTGTTGTTTCTCCTTTTCTACTACCTAGTTCCATCTCTTGCCTCAATCTTGGTTTTACCTTTTCATAATATGCAGCCCAAAGAGTTTGTTAGTTCACGAGTAGAGTCAGAGAAGCTGCAGCAAGGGCAAAGAGATTAAATGGGTTCAGATTTTTCTTTTTTTAGAAGGTTAGGTATACATGTCTGGGCCTCAGAATGCACATTCTTATCTATTTCCTCCAAATACAACATTTTTCCTCCAAATGCTTTTAGGAGATTTATTTGGTATTTGGTAACTCTTTCCTCTGCATATCTTCAAATTTGGAGATTTGGAGATAATGGGCTTCATTAATATTTACAGAAATTTCCAACCAAAAGTAACAAAGTATACATTCTTCTCAAGTGTACGTGGAGTGTTTTCCAATATGGATCATATGCTAGGTCACAAGAGAAGTCTTAACAAATTTAAGAGGATTGAAATCATATTGAGCATCTCTTATAACAACAGTGGTATGCAACTACATATTAATTACAAAAAGAAGTTGAACAAATCACAACAATATGGAGATTAAACAACATACTATTAAACAACCAATGGATCAAATAGAAAATCAAAGGATAAATCAGAAGAAAAATATCTTGAAACAAATGAAAAGAAAGTGAAACAATAAAATTTATGGGATGCAGCAAAAGCAGTTCTAAGAGGGAAGTTCATAGCAATAGATTTCTACTTCAAGAAATAAGAAAGGTCTCCAATAAACAGTCCTAACATCTCAAGGAACTAAGAAAAGAACAAACAAAGCACATTTGTAGAAGGAAATAACAAAGATTAGAAAAGATAAATAGAAACTAAAATGACAATAGAAGAGATCAGTGAAACTAAAAGTTGGGTCTTTGGAAAAATAAATGATTATCAAATGTTTAGCTAGACTTGCCAAGAAACAAAAGGGAGTAGACTCAAATAAAATCAGAAATGAAAGAGAAGTTACAACTAATAATATAGAAATACAAAGGATCATAAGACACTACTATGAACAATTATATGGTGATAAATTGGATAACCAGAAGAAACGTATAAATTCCTGGAAATATACAATGTACCAATACTGAATCATGATGATATAGAAAATATTAATAGATCTATTAGTAGTAAGGAGAATGAATCAGTAATCAAAAATCTCCAAAAAAGTAAAAGTCCAGGAGCACATACTTCACTGCTGAATTCTACCAAACATCCAAAGAAGATTTAATAACTATCCTTCTCAAAGTCTTTTTAAAAATACAAGAGAAAAGAACACCTCAAACTCTATTTTATGAGGCCAGAATTACCCTGATGTCAAAACCAGACACAGATGCCACAAGAAAAAAAAATCACAACCAATATCCCTGATACAAATAGATACAAAAATTCTCGACAAAATATCAGCAAACTGAATTCAACAATACATTAAAAAGATCATACATGGGGCACCTGGGTGGCTCAATGGTTGAGCATCTGCCTTTGGCTCAGGGCGTGATGCGAGGGTCCTGGGATTGAGTCCCACATCCCCTGCAGGGAGCCTGCTTCCCCCTCTGGCTGTGTCTCTGACTCTCTCTTTGGCTCTCATGGATAAATAAATAAAAATCTTAAAAAAAAATCATACACTATGATCAAGTCAGATTTATTCCAGAAATACAAGGGTGCTTCATCATCTGAGAATCGGTCCTAGTGATGCACCACCTTAACAAAGTGAAGAATAGAAATCACATGATCATCTCAAAAGATGCAGAAAAAGCATTTGGCGAAATTCAACATCTGCTCTCAACAAAGTGGGAATAAAGGGAAGATACTTTAATAAAATTGTCTCTCATGAATAAATAAAATCTTAAAAAATATTTTAAAAATAAAATAATATAATAAAGATGGCATATGACAAACCCTACAGTCAACATCATACTCAATGTAAAAAAGCTCTAGGGCAGTCTCAGGGCCCAGCGGTTTAGCGCCGCCAGCCCAGGACGTGATCCTGGAGACCCGGAAATATTACAAAATATTAATTACAAATATTAATTACAGTAATTCCTATTACTCGGAATCGAGTCCCGCGTCGGGCTCCCTGCATGGAGCCTGGTTTTCCCTCTGCCTGTGTCTCTGCCTCTCTCTCTCGCTCACTATGTGTCTCTCATGAATAAATGAATAAAATCTTTAAAAATAAAGCTCTAAATTCAGAAAAAAAGAGTCTTGCTACTTTTATTGATATGATACATAAACAGAAAAACCTAAGTCCATCAAAAACTGTTTGAACTAATAAAGGAATTTAGGGAAGTTGCAGGATATAAAATTAGTGCATAAAAATCTGTAAAGTTTCTACACAGTAATAATGAATCATCAGAAAGAGAAATTAGATGGGTTTAGAACTTAAAAGCATTGGGTTAGAGAAATTCAGGTATCAAAATGAATATTTTTCAAGGCCCAGGATCTAATATCAATAATGCTCAATTTATCTCCAAAGAGCTCACCTAACCTATTCAGGGATAGGAAAATGTGGGTCAAGTTTGAGATTCTATCCAAGCTTTGAAAAAACATACTAGGGTCATAACAATTAGCATGATACTGAAATTTTAGCAAAGAATGCATTTATTTAATAGAAGTGCCTTAATTTAAAGGATAAGAGAACCAATAACAATATTGGGAAACTTGATTTAGGTTATAACATACAACAAAAGAAGAACAATAAAGTATCATATATTGGGGGGATTAGGAAACCAAGTAATAACCTCTTATAAGCTGTTTTTAATCAACAGTGAATCTAATAAATCAGAAACTATTCTTTAATATTTCACACCATAATTCTTCTATAGCTTCAACTGTCTAGTCAATTATGAGATCTTATAACAAAATACATAATTTTATTATTCTCATTTTTTAAGGATAAAGATATTTACAGCCAGTGATAAAAGCTAATCAGTAAAAATGTTTAAAAAAAGGAAAGGAAATATTAACGACCCTTACTTGACATTATTACATGATTGCAGTTTGAAACAACTGCAAACAAAACAAAATAAAACTCTATTTTCTGTAGCAGAGATGTCCTAAAGGAGTTTTATTTTTTTAAATGGGCATTTTCAGCTGTGCACATCACATTCATTTTCTAAAAGTTTCTTAAGAATTCATATTCCAGCACCATGGAATGTTCCCAATTGTGCACCCATTTCCCAAGGCTGGCTTTGAAACAGTAGCCAAAGCAGTTTCTATTAATTGATCTAAATATATCTAAAGAAATATCAAACAATCCTGAATTTCATAGTCAATGAAATACCTGACTTTGAAATTTGAGCAAAATTCTGAAGTATCTCCATTTATCTAACTCTAAAGAGAAAACAAGAATATTCATCTACTGAAACTTCTGGTTAGAGTGACTAGTGAGACAAGAGGAAATCAGGGTGAAAAGTCTAGGTATTCTAATATTCTTTATAATGTGCTTTTTAAATAAACTACATGCAAAATAAGTGATAAATTCTTTTAACAGTGATTTATTTTATTCTAAGGACATTCACTTATACACTGAAAAGAAAAGTTGAAATTTATACTTAATGTTATCTTCTATTAGTATACAACAAAGCTAAGAAAATGTTCTAGAATATAACTAGCCACTATTTTTTTCTGATCACTGAGGAAAAAAATGGTAAGAATAGTTTATGTTCTATAAACTTTGATCATCAAAAGGAACATTTTATTACTGTAAAATGGGGATGTTAATATAGACCTATCCTTTTCATACATATAATGAATTAATTAATGATAACTGAAAGCACAAAGTGTCATGTATAGACTAGTTATAATAAATGATTACAACTCATATAAATGCAATGAAAACATATGAACAAATTATCTGTTTTTCAGATATTAAGCTTCAGTATTAAGCTTTGGGAACACAAATTTATAGCTGTAGTTTCCTACTCAACTGAACAAAAAAATTATATTCATCTCTCTGGGATATATGAACTGTTGTCACATAAATTATTTAGTTGTTATAATGTTATATGTTTAATATTTATATTTATGATTGCTCTATAAAAATGCTATCACTCTATATATAGGATTTTTAATATCTTAAAAACTTTATTGTAGCAAATAGAAAAACATTCACATATTTAAAAATTTGTAGATACATACATTCTTCATTACATATGTTATATGTATATTGTATATTTCTGAGTTAGAGAGCTAAAAAGACATGAACATGAAAATGCTCTAAAGAGGTATGGTCAGATGATTATATTAATGGTTCCAATTCTTCACCCTTCTCTGAATCTACATGACTCAAGATTTCTCCCTATGAATGTGCAGTGTGCTTCCTTATTTCAAGGCAACTCATTTGGCCGATTGGATGGGTTAAGTGACAGTGTGCCATTTCTGAATCTAAATCTCAACAAGTTCAGGTGTTTTCATTTGCCATTACTTGTACTTCTACTGTTGTCGTGAAAACATGCCCAGGCTGGTCCAGGATGACCAGCACCTGCAGAACTAAAATTGTGCTAATCCAATCTCCCCAGCTGATGTCTACCTGCATTAGTTAGCTATCAGCTGACATGCAGACATACAAGTAAATCCGGCCAAGATCAGCAGAGCTTTCTAAATGCCTTACTTTGCTGTCACTGCCACTAAGGCACTGTGTGTGTTTTTTACACAGCATTATATGACCATGAGTTACTGATACAACGACTAGAGAATAATGAACTATCTCTAGGTTGGTTAGTAAAGAAGATTATTAGGAAATTCCTAAACAGACCATGCAAAGAGCAAAGTAATCAAGTACAATGTATGATATATCCAAAGCCATGAATATATCACATGGCTTACTGAGATACAGGGAAGTAGTTTCTTTATGCAGGAGGTAGTTGGAGGTGAAGGCTAGATTTATAGAAATGAAACAAATCATAGAATTTTGGATTATCACTTAACCATAGAGTAACAATGAAAAAGGTTAAGAATGAAGGAAACATGACCAGATTCTCATTTTCAGAAGATCGTAATTATATGAAATAAAATTTAAAGTAAGTGAGGCTGGAGTGAGGGGAACTTGCTACGCATCTATATCAATACTCCATATATAGATGATGAAGGCTAAAATTAAAGTGAAGCAATAGTTGTAGAGACAGAGAACAAGCAGAGATGAGATATATTAAGAGCTAAAATTGGATGGAATTAGTATCTATTAAGTTAAAAGTGTGAAGAAAGGAAAAATGTCAAGGATGACTTTTGGGTGTTTATGTTACATCTCTGATGCCAAAAATATGGAAGCTGAGTTCTAGAAGAAGAATCTTATCAGTTTCTGAGGTTCAAAGGAAGAAGTTGATGTGTACATCTGAACATGATAAGGAAGCCTGGGATATTCAGGGTTACATGCCATTGGATCCACAGACCTGGAGAAAGTGAAGGAGATCTGCAACTTGTATTAGATAATATTTAGTTTACAAGTGTAATAGGAGAAGTCATGTACTTCTCTGAGATTACCCAATGCATAAGAACGGAAATAAGTAACATAGTGGAAAAATAAAGTAAGTACTCAACAAAATTTACTCAACAAAAATTACTTCTTCCTTATTTCCTTTTTTTTTTTTTTTAAATACAAAGTGTTTAAATATTCTTAGTTTGGAAATTTTAAATCCACACCATAAAAAGTAGGACAGAGAATAATATCATTTGTTTATTGTTCAGGTACTCACATACTTACAGGTCTTTTAGAAATAAACAAAGATAGCATTTGAAGAGTTTATTTATTGAGAGGTGAATAAATGGAAGAAAGTCATAATTAAAAGGCATAATTAACTGGATGTGAGTTCATCATTTTTGCGTGGCCTCAATGACAGAATATAATTTTATAAAAATAATCATCACAGAAAACTGGATTTTAATGGATCTACAAATACTCCTTACAAGTCCATAATATGCTCTAGTATTACACAAAAATCCTCCAATTTTAATGTGTATATAAAGGATCTTGAAGAATGACGCAGGTTATTATGCCTAAAACTTTGCAATTTTGTATCAAGAGACTAATGCATTTAGTATCTAGACAGTTTTTTGAGAAGCACAGATTTAAGTAATGTGCTCAACAGAAGACAAACCCCAGAAATGTAAGTATAAAAATAGAAGTTAAAACAAACACATTTGGAATGGTATATGGTATATTGTTTGAAATATCTCTCATATGAATCTATTACTATCATTATAAAAAGTCATTTGTAGAAATTTAAATGTGATTCATGCTTTTTGTACGAAATTGAGCTGAAAGATAGAAGATGTTCTTTCCAGCTTGACTATGAGATTTGAGGAAATGGCTAAATGAATTTTCTTGTTTTCAGAATATACTACTAACACTTAAATACCTCTGAGTGCTAGTTGAAGATAAACTGTAAATACGTATTTGTAAAATGTAGTTACAGATAATAAGAACAGGAAATTAGCTCAAATTGTAAAACTGTTTCCTATTATGGGGTCACTTAAAGAAAATGTTATTTTGTTTATTTTTTACTTGCAATTATCTGCTGATAAATCAGTTACTATATTCATGGATGTTAAAGAGACAAAATGATGAGTTTTGGAGATATAAATTACCAGATATGAAAAAAATCTCCAAGTTTAAGCAGATGTTATATCCATAAATCCTCCCAATGAGCATAGGAATCAAAGCAGTCCTAATTCCAGCCATGTTTGAGACATGCCATATGGGCTGCGACAACCGAGTCCAGAAACACAAGTTAGGGAAGGGAAAAAAATAGAAGCATTAAGTTGGAAATCCTAGGACTTCAGTTGTTTTCATCCCCTCTGGGTTTCAAGGACATTATTTTAACATGTTAATTATCCCAGTGTTTGTGTCTATGCTTAAATGGCAAACAGTGGTATTTTCTCCCACTTTTTAATTTCATTATAATTAATAATCACTCAAAATATCCACATTGCCATTCTGATTGTTTCTGGAAGACAAAGTGAAAGGCCATCATTACTCAAAAAGTCATCGATAATCATCTTTTCTAGTATTGCTTTATTTATACGGTGTACATGCAAGCTCTTTTTCAGGAAGGGCTCCTTTCCGGTGAACAGAACCGCTTGGGCTGCTGTTGCTGCTGCTGTCGGCCCCGTAAGGGGAAGGCGGCCCAGGGCTGCGCCTCCGGAGGGCCCGAGGTCAGACGAAGGCGGCCCAAGGCTGCGGCTCCAGGTGGGCGGTGCAAGGGGAAGGCGGCCCAGGGCCGCGCCTCCAGGTAGGCCGGGCAAGGGGAAGGCGGCCCAGGGCTGCGCCTCCAGGGGGCCGCAGGTCAGGGGAAGGCGGCCCAGGGCTGCGCCTCCAGGTGGGCGGTGCAAGGGGAAGGCGGCCCAGGGCTGTGCCTCCAGGTGGGCCATGCAAGGGGAAGGCGGCCCAGGGCTGCGCCTCCAGGTGGGCGGTGCAAGGGGTAGGCGGCCCAGGGCCGCGCCTCCAGGTGGGCGGTGCAAGGGGAAGGCGGCCCAGGGCTGCGCCTCCAGGGGGCCGCAGGTCAGGGGAAGGCGGCCCAGGGCTGCGCCTCCAGGTGGGCGGTGCAAGGGGAAGGCGGCCCAGGGCTGCGCCTCCAGGGGGCCGCAGGTCAGGGGAAGGCGGCCCAGGGCTGCGCCTCCAGGTGGGCGGTGCAAGGGGAAGGCGGCCCAGGGCCGCGCCTCCAGGTGGGCGGTGCAAGGGGAAGGCGGCCCAGGGCCGCGCCTCCGGGGGGCCCAAGGTCAGGGTGCTGGCCGCTGGGGCAAGAGACGCGCGGAGCCTTTACGGGAGAACCTTAAACAAACTCGCAGCGGCCTTTGTCTTGCAGCCGACGGACATTTTCGCTCCTGTTCGGTCGGATGTGCCGGGCTCTTTCCCAGCCCGCAGGCCCGGAGCTGGAGGGGCGGCTCGCAGCTCTTTACAATGTGTGGCACGTCAGCTGCGTGGGGCTCTCTCTTCAACAGCCGACTGAGCTGGGCTCTGGAGCTCTCAGCAGCCCCGTAGGAAGCGGTGACAGTCGTACTGCTTCATAACAGCTGCATGGAACTCTGACACACACTTCACAGCAACCAGTCATCTATATAAACCAATTTCAGGAGCAAAATTGCATGGTGCCTCCACTCCGTTATAAACACAATGATATCCACTCAAAGCTGAAAAATGCACTACATTTCTTCAGAGCTTTGCATCTGAGATTTCTTTCCCACAAATTAAGCCTCTCTTTGTCCTAGCCATTAATTTAGAACTTTAGCAAGAACCAGACAATTTAGACTTTGAATATCTGTAAAATAAAGAAACTTCAGTATTAACATTTTGGTTCTTCCACTAAATGCTCTTTCACTTTTTTTTTTTTTTTAAGTGTGTGTGCCAGACTTTCCTAACTGACGATCTGAAGCAGAAAGCAAAAGGAAGAAGTAATTAAGGTTTAAAATACTTACCAATGCCGTAGCAATTTGCCAATTAATTACAGTGTCTTTTCATAGGATTAAACACAATATAATTCTTATTATTGAATAAAACATCTACAAGCAACCTAGAAACTACTGTTAAAAGACTTAAATGTTAACTGTATGTTTGGTGAATAATGAAGCTTTGGTGGATCAGTTAATAATTCCAACAGATTCCAGTAAGCTATAGAGGTTGCTAATACATATTTGTATAACCAACACAGATTTTTGAATGGAGCTTGAAAGGACATAAGTAAAAAATTATTCATGGTTCCAGAAAAAAAAAAAAAAAGACAGAAACCAACTTTTTTTCATCCTTTTAACAGTAGCACATATCTATACCCGTGTGTATACCTATGTATTTAATATCATTGCAGAGATTAGAAAATATATACACATATGTATTGCAGTTTCTTTATCCTAACAATTCTACAGGAAGTCAGAAGAATTAAATATTTTAGCTAAGAGAATAACAAACAAACTTTATTTCATAGGAAGCATATTTCAATAAATCATAATTTCTTAATATATATATTAAACTCCAGAGAAGAATTTGGTTTATGCCTAATGGAATTCACTGTGCAAAGAATTGAAAAAAGCATGCTATTATTGTATTATTTGAACCATATGGCCTTGTGGAATAACAGTTGCTATTGCTAATTTGTTAGTGTCTATAGTAGGTGACAATTTCTGATGTCATTTCATAAAGGTTACAACACTATCCTATAATGATGATTGTTACTTTTAGAAGTGGAGTCCCATGCAGGTTTCGTTTAAAGGGTTTCCTTTTGTTGAAAAAGAAGTGTAAAAATGGATTATCCAATAGATAAGACCTAACAAGGCTAAATAATTATCCATAATCACATCCCAAAGTTCTGACTCAGTATCCGCTTTCTTTCTTTCCTTCTTTCTTTTTTTTCATTGAGTCCTTTGATGACTTGCTTTGATGACTCCCTTGAGTCATCACCTATGGAGGAAGTTAAGGCATTTGGAGGTTAAATGACTTTCTTAAGATGAAATGGATCCTTAAGTAATGGAGCAAGGAGAAAGAACCTGGTCATTGACCATAAATTCAGGGCCCTATGCACTGCACCATATGGTCCTTAAAGGGGCTGTTGAGGAAAAATGAAGATCTGAATACAGATAAATTTGCTCCATATGATTCAAGTAAAAAGTTGAACAAACTCAGTTATTTTGACTCCCAAGCAGCCGGTGCATTTTTCACTACAAGTATTTTTCCCCCAAGAACTAAAAATAATTAACTGGAAGAAATCCAACATTTCTTAACAGAATCTAAGGGCTGCCAAGATAGCTAGACCTCTCAAAGAATTCAACTCAAGAAGAACTCTAAAGTCAGGAATGGAGATTGCCCTCTCTGCCTTCCTTCTTTTTTGGAAATGGGTGTTTTTGTCTTAATGTACATAAAATCCAACATATTAATACTTAGATTATCTAGGAGATTTAAGAAAGAGTACAAATGGGGAAGGAGGCGCTACAGCTACATGACTTGAAGCTCAAATTGGGAGGGAGGATTTTACACAGGTGAGAACATGATGCTCTAGATGTACCCCTCCACAAAAGAGACACTGAGGAGAATGAGATTTATTTTTATTTTTTATTTTTATTTTTTTTGCAGATGGCTGCCTGGTTGTACAGTTGTATTCATCTGTATCTACACACAAAAGCTGCCGTGGCAGCGTAGTATTTAAAATGTGAAGCTCTTTTAAGTTTAAGGAAGTAAAAGAAATATTTCTTTTTTTAATGATTTTTTATTTATTTCATTTGAGAGACACAGAGAGAGTTAGAGTGAGAACAGGGGAGAGAGTTAGAGGGAGAGGGAGAAAAAAACTCCCTGCTGAGGAGGGTCCTGACCCTGGGCTCAATTTCAGGACCAAGGGAGATGCTTAACCAGCTGAGCCACCCAAGGAGTGTTTCTTGAGATGATTGGGGATGAGTGGGAGTTTTTGTATAAAGACTGAAACAGGAGACTGAGGAATTGGAGAGGACAGGCTTGGAAGAAATGTAGGCAGGGAGAGGAAAAGTCAGGAAGAAGCAACACAAAGAAGTATGGGAAAGATTATTACTGATTATGGGGACCAGCATTTTGGCCAGCGGCCACAGAAGGCAGGCTGAAGGGATTTTCCTTGCTGTGACGGCCCTCTGTGGGCTGAAGCTCAGCAATTGTCAGCCCATGAAGGAAGCTGATTTTCACTGTTAAAATAGCACTTCGTTCAGATGATGTTCTGCTTGTTACTCACTCCCCATGTTCTTCCCCACCATGATTTTGCATAGACCAGAGAATTGTGCAACACCTTGGGGGAAGTGGTTTTTTGCGGGTGATTTTTTAAATGTGTCTTTTATTTATTTTGTAATTCAAAAATAATTAACATACAGCGCTATGTTAGTTTCAGGTGTACAACATAGTGATTAGCAATTCTCTACATTACTCAGGGCTCATCAGGATAATTGTACTCTTAATCCCCTTCACCTCTTTCACCGTCACCCCCACCCACCGCCCCTCTGCTGCCATCAGTTTGTCCTCTGTATTTAAGAGTTTGTTTTGCTTATTCCTTTTTTTCTTTGTTCATTTGTTTTGTTTCTTAAATTCTACATACGAGTGAAATCATATGGTATTTGTCTTCCTCTGCCTTTTTCACTTAACATTACATCTTCTAGGTCCACCCATGTTGTTGCTAATGACAAGGTTTCATTGTTTTTTTATGGTTGAGTAATATATATACTGCATCTTCTTTATCCATTCATCTATTGATGGATGCTTGGGTTGCTTCCATAATTCAGCTATTGTAAAGAATTCTGCAAGGAACCTCAGGGTGCATATGACTTTCTGAATTGATGTTTTTTTATTCATTGGTAAGTACCCAGTAGTAGAATTACTAGGTCATATGGTGATTTTATTTTTTAGTTTTTGAGGAACTTTCATACTATTTTCCACAATGGTTGTACCATTTCACATTCCCACCAATAGTGTACAAGGATTCCTATTTTCTCCACATCCCTACCAACACCTGTTGTCTCTTGTGTTTTTGACAAGGGAAACAAAAGCAAAATGTACAGGTGATTTTTTTTATATATTTGTCTGACTGACAAATCTCTCTCAATTACCCTTGTCATTCACTGCATTTGTTTGGTTTCGCAGATGTTTTCAGTTGTTTATTTTATTGACTAGGTATTATGCTTACAAATACATTGTGATAACAATACAAAATTGAAAAGATACAAAAGATTTTGTACAGCTGAGTCTCTCTCATGGATTTGCCCTGAGCTGAAGACAGCACCCTGCTCAACAGCACACTTCGTCCTGAGGGCACCTACACCTATTGACTAGTTGAGGTCAAAGCTCTAGAGACCCAGTCCCACCTTCTTGCATGGGGGGGGGGGGGGGCGGGCAATCTGAAGGGCTACCTGAGCTCCAGAGTTTCCTGTGAGATCAGAGAAAGCTTCTGTTACTTCTGTGACTAGACTGCAATCTGTGCCTCTGGCCAAGTCCAGTTTCTTACTCCCTTACAGATACTGACACCCAAGAACACTTTTGCTCTTTCTTGTCTCAGTGTCTGTTTCTAAGACAACTCAATTAAAGATACCCAGTATCACACTTTCCTTCCAGAAACAATTGTTATTAGTCAGTGCTTCAGAATACTATGGGGAAAAAAGGAGAAAAAATTTCTTTAATCTTTCCTGAGCTGATAAAAACAATATTGTATGAATCTCAAAGGAGAAAAATTCTTTTATAAATGTGTGACTATAATATTACGATAAATTCTTGCTAATAGAATGACTGGGTAAAAGAGTATTTCCATTTAAGATTTAAAATGCAGTATTCTTTAAGGAGATTGTAACCTCTCACAGCAGACCTATTGAGCTTGGCCAAACTGTAGATGAAGAATGGTTCTTGAAATTTTATTTTGGGTTTATCTCATTGTAAGTGATTTTTGAGCAACTTTTTATATGATCGTTTCTATTTTTTTCATGAACTATGTACAAGAAATTTTATTGTGCTGTTGATCTTTTTCTTATTGATATACTTTCTTTTTACATTAAGAAAATTAAAATGTGTGCTGTTTAAGTTACAGTGCTCTTGTTATGTATCTTGCTATGCAAAATATTTCAATTCATGTATTTTTAGATATCAATTTTTTATGTCTTCTGAGTTTTGTTTCATAATTAGAAACACTATGAGATAATTTTTTAAAATTTAGCAGGTCTTCATATAGTCCTTTTGTTGATTTTTGTTTGTTTAAAAAATGTAACCCATCTTGTAGTATATCTTCAGGTAGTGACCTAACTGTGCTATTAAATTCTATTTTCTATACTTCATTCAGGATTTTTATAATACCAATATTTATTTTTATGATCGTTTTGTATGCTTTTTGTGTGTAATTATGTCAGTCATATCAATGTTATGTGAGAATATGAATTTTTTCCATATATCCTCAAAGAACTGATTCACTGGAGGTTTGACTTCAACTGATTTGGTATAATTTCTCTATGAAACTAACTTGGCCTGGTACTCATTTGAGGGTAGCTCTTTGACTACACCCTCTATTTATACTATGGTTGTCTACTTAAATTCTATTTTTTTTTATTTTTTCTGAGTTCACACTTAAATATTGCTTACTTATCTTTTTTCCTTGAATGTCATCTCTAAATTTACGTAAATGTATATTTTGACAGCTTATTTTTTGTTAGATTAGCTAAATGTTTATATTTCATCGGTTCTTTTGGAGAGGAAAATTATTAGATTCATTAAATTATTTATCTACATTATAGTATTAATCTCTGCTTTCCTCTTTATTGATTCCTTCTTATGATTTTTAAGGTTTATTTTGGTTTCATTCTTTTAACTTCTTTATTTGAGCCTTACTTTACTTTTTGTTTTTACTTGTATATTAATATAAATAAAGCATAAATTTTCCTCTGAATGTTGCTTTGACTACAGAGTTCTTTTTTTTCTTTTTAAAGATCTTATTTATTTATTCATGAGAGACACACAGAGAGAGGCAGAGACACAGGCAGAGGGAGAAGCAGGCTCCCTGCAGGGAGCCTGATGCAGGACTCAATCCCAGGATCATGATGTGAGCCAAAGGCAGACACTCAAACAGTGGGCCACCCAGGCGTCCCAACTTTAGAGTTCTGATATACAAGTTTATTTTAAAATATTGGTTTGATTTCTTCATTGTCTCAAAAGATGTTTAGGAGATCGCTGCTCTTTATTTCTTTGTGTTGTGCCAGAGATTGATATTGCTGCTGGTTAGACTAATTAATATTACTAGACTATGTCTGGCTATTGATTGTTTTGTATTTATTTTAGGACAAGATATGCTATTTTAATTTATAGAGTCAGATTTTCTAGAATTTTTGTATCATTCTATTATTTTTCTGTTTCTGTTTCTCATCCTCATGAACAAATATGTTAGCCATTTTTTCTGAATATATATATATACTCTCTCTAATCTCTTATGACTTTTGTTCATTTGCATTTTATTTAAAAATTCTTTTTACCCCTGCCTACTGCACCTTTCCTGCTTTTTTTTTGTTATGTTTTATTTTCAAAAATGAAACTTCCTTTGAACTGTTTTTGCTATAGACTTCATTTCTTCACATCTTTTTACCTCTTTCTCTACTTTTCCCATGACCACCAGCTCATTGTCAGCTTTAGTTTTAAATCATATCTTTTCTAAGCTTTTGTATATCTGCTTTTGGCTCTTACTTTATAGAGACAAATAGTTCATTAAGTTTGCTTGTTTGTTTTTAATTTAACTCAGACTAACTCGTATCTTTCATCTGCCATTGTTTCTAGTTCTTTCTCATGTTTTCCCTAATTTAACTTTTTATAAATATTGCGCTATTGATTATTATTCTACAAAGACTGTATTCATTTTATTATTATTATTTATTATTATTATTATTATTATTATTATTAGTCTATTTTTGGATGACTCCTTTCTGAACAGGTTGTCTGCAGACAGTTCATGTAGAGAAGGAGCCAAAGATATATTCCAGGACAGTAGGAAGTTTCCTGTGACACAAGATTCTTACTTTAACTTTTTCTTAGCTGCTATGCTGGCAGTTCAACCATCCTTCTTCCTAATGCAGGGTTTCTCTTTCTTACTCTGCCTCACTGTCATGATGCTTTTGAAAATATAGGTCTTCATGGGATTCATTCCTTATAGCTATGCGTTCCTTTCACACTTACCCATTCTATTATTCCGAGCTGTAATTTGCTTGATTGGCTCTTTAGTGTGAACCTCCCTTTTTAGTGAATTCTGCTGTTTGAGATTTGCAACCATAGACCTCTTCTGTCAGCGTCTTGTGTATGTCTGTTTGGCTTTCCTTCTATTTAGCCATGCTTCTTCATGAATTATTATTTGAGGTTATAGTCACCTCTTAGTTTTGTCAAGGTTGAATACATGCTTTCATTTGTTTTCTTCATTGTTTTGAAGTTATTTCTGAGAAGAGAAGGGGATTTTATTTTTCCTCTCCTTTAAAAGAGGAACTCCTTTCAATTTGATTTTGAAATGCACTGTTGGATTTTGTTTTGATTTCACAATTTAACTTTATTATCAAATTTTTTCCTAAGATTTTATGTTCTGAGAGTAATGAATGATGGCTAATACAGTGCACTGCATGGCTGGCCTGGCATCAAAATGACAAAAAATAATCTACTACTAAGCGGACAACTGTTATCATGATAAAATACATGAGTTTTTTTGTTTGTTTGTTTGTGTGTTTTGCCCTAGAACTTTTACATTACAAAGCATAGTATTTAGATCCTCCTAAATATTGTTAGATATTCATCATTAGTATATAACTTAAATAATGATTTTAACTTAAATAATTTTTTTTTAATTTTATTTATTTATGATAGGCACACAGTGAGAGAGAGAGAAGCAGAGACATAGGCAGAGGGAGAAGTGGGCTCCATGCACCGGGAGCCCGACGTGGGATTTGATCCCGGGTCTCCAGGATCGTGCCCCGGGCCAAAGGCAGGCGCCAAACCGCTGCGCCACCCAGGGATCCCTAACTTAAATAATTTTTAAGAGCATTCTACTTCCATATAAATTGAAACTTCACATATTATGAAGACTGTAAATTCTGTAATATATCATATGTATCAAAACATAAGTATTTTCAAGTGTCCTTTGACTTTTTAACCTCTAAATTATTTCACAGTGAGTATTTAGATGCTTAAAGGAAAAGTAATCTGATTTATCTGTTAGGATAGTGTAGTGAAGAGAATCTACAAAAGATTTTTTCTACACCATGATAAGAAAAGGTCAGTGTTTATTTGTTCTGAGTTAGTTTGCAGGCAGAAATAACTCATCTTTGATGCACGGCTTTTATTCTCTTCTAACTATTGATTTTATGAATTACCTCTGGAGTTGAGGCATGTATTCCATCCATTTTGGGAGCATGCGTGGAAGAAGGGTGTTATATAGACTTTATTATAGCTATGCTTTTCATTAGCTGCTTGATAGGAGGGAAATGACTTAACTCTCTACTTCCTCATCTAGATCGAGATACTTTCTAAGTTTTCTGAAAACTCTAAATCGATAATGTCTCATGACTCAGAGTAAATCCAATTATTTCCACTAAAAAAAAGAAATTCTCCAATTTGAATTAGAACCATATGGTTGGATATTAGAGTTTTGGCCCATAAAAACTCATAATCCATTCCTTTCCTACCGATGTGTGCTAATTTACATTTCAAAACAGAGTGATATTTTAAAATCCTAAGATATTGCAAAAATAAGACTCAACTAAACCAAACTCTTTCTAAATTGAAAAAAGATGGATAATTTAAAATAAGAAACACTTTAAAGTTTGGATGCAACCAAAGTAATATATTTTTTCTTTCTTAGAATGATATATTCTTTCACACCAAAATCATTACTATGTATCAAAATGCTAGAAACTATAATTCTGATGTGCTGTAGTAGTCCCACATTGGATAGCATTTTACCTGGTTAAAGGATTGATGGGATTTTTGCCTCTGCAAATATTTTAGTGGAGGCATCATCTTTCTATTTGGCAAATAAAAGAATCTTGGATGACAAAGTTATTTTTCATATAAGTAGAAAAATCTTCCTAGAAAGAAAAATTTTGAAGAAAAACATTCTAAGAACTATACATTTACAGTTAATGTCTTAACATGGTCCCTGCTGCTTTTACTCTGCAGCTTACATTTTTTTTCCAAGTCTCAGCCAGAATAAACACTGGCTTTGTTAGAGGGCAGGCTGATATCAAGAGCCATATGGGCTCCAATGACACAGCATGAGGAGACAGACAAAGGCCTTTGCTCTGAATTCTTTTTTCCTTTTAATTTAGATTGCTCCCCGAATGTACCTTTTTCCCTTTTCTAGTTAATTTAAATTAGTTCTGCTTGCCATTCTGTACCTGCCAAATAAAACATCCCAATCAAATGTCCAGTGTGCAAATCAGAAAGGTTTGGTCTGATCCTTGCAGACTTTGTTCCATCCCATCTCTATAACTATAACACCTAATTAAAGTCTTTAAGATCTTTACTAACACAAGATAGGTCAGATTATGAAAGGAGAAAAGTAAGAAAGTCAGTCAATTATTATTACCAAATTGGCTGTCAATGGCACAAAACCCCATCAATCTGCTTTTTTGCCACTGTCAGGTCCTCCCATGCTTTTGGCACCTGGTACCATCAGATCACTCCTGAACACTCTTTTTCCAAGGTCATGAAATCCAAGTGTACAATGAACTTACTGTGCCTTCCACAATCTTTCCACTAGTTAATGAACACAAACTCTTGGGAAAGAAAGTGAGGGGAAAGTGCATAAAGCGCCTTAATAAATGATTAAATTGTCCTTTGGGCATATTTTTCAAATGAATAATGTTATAATTAATAGGTTATCTAGCACATTAACAAAGGTACAAGCAAACATCATCCAATAAGATTGGATTTGTGAGATGCTTTAATTCTGAAGAAATAGTTGTGGCCTCTACAGCCTTGCACAACTCTGTCACCAAGTTTATGGCTGTGTGAAAAGTACTCACCTTCCTTCTTGTGCTTAAATGTTCCTAAAAAGCTGTATTTAGCCTTTCTTTTCTAAATATATATAGAAAATCTGTATTCCCCACACCTGTATATGACATAATAGTTACAATGGATGTCAGTGAAATTCCTGAAACACAATCTCAACACAATCTTTGCTTCACTTCACTTTGAGTCTATTATTCTCTAAGTGCTTGCAAGAAATAGATGCTTTTCTCCTTATAAAGTCCATGGGGAATTATGGATGGTAAAATGCTGATGTATGACCAGGATATTTAATGGGTGATCTGGTAAAGGGCAAAAACAATTCTATAGGGAGGTGAGTAAAAATAACAGAATACATAGCAATTACTCTTATTCTATAGTTTTCAATTTTATTCTATATATGTGTGTTTGATTTTGATAATGGTTTTGTCTGCTGCTATTCTCATATTGAACTGAATGATAACCAACAAATTTAGTAAAGATATACTTGGTATTGTTGCAAGTATGGGCACACCTTTTAGACCATTGGTAGATACAAAGTGATCACTGATATCTAGGACAATGGAAAAACTCACTCACTAACACTAAAAGAATAAAATTCATAGTCTTGCCCTGAATCTACTTTCATCAAAGATCTACAAAACACAATTGATTTTCTTTATAGTCAATTCTCTGTCCAATCAAAAATACAGGTATAATGTTCAAGACTTTTAAACTCGAAATAAAAATTATGTCCTTCATGAACTAGCACTGGAGCTTTCATTTTTATTGAGTCAAAGAAGATAGTAGCAAAGAAAAGAGAAAAATGTTGTAGGACCTTCGGAAGGAATAACACGTTATCACAAACGGTATTTTTTTCCCTGAATATATCCAAGTCTTCCTATGTAATCTAAGGCGTAACTTTAGAGATATTTTATTAGGTGCTTGGGAGAGGTATATGCAAAGATAAATGGTTAATCTGTGCAGTGACTCCACTGTGATCTTTTGCCTAAATATTTGTAATAGCCTTCTAAAATCCAAAATAGATGACCTTGAACCTCTCCTTCCTCAAACTTGCCACATATATGCATTATATGTATTATTTCTTTCCATTAAGAAGACCTGCAAACTCATATCCCATGTTTCTCTTGAACTTTCATGAATTTATGGCTTTATTGACACTAGTATTCCTACACCTAAAACCTATTCAGTCTCTAGGCCAGGGTACAAAGTCTTTCTTCAAGAATAATTTAGCCCAAATGTTACCGTTTATAATGAGAGCTTCCCTCAAACGGAATGTTTTTATTTATTATTTTATTTATACTCCAAATATAGCACTTTACCTTACTTTCTCTGTCCCTTTCTATGGCTTTAGTCAGTCAGACCTGTATATAAATTCCAGCAACCCCATATTTTAACTTGTGGTTTCAGGCAAATGAATTAATCTTTCGGAGCCTTAATTTCTTCATATTTAAAATAGGAATAAAAATACTAACTCAACATATTTTTAAGAGATTAGATGAGATCAAATATGTAAAATCTTTAACATTATCTGAGGTAGAATGCAATTTCACCAGATTATAACCGGTCTCATGTCAGGGTCTGTGTTTTATTAACCCTTATGTCTCAAATGCCTAGACCAATATCTTGCACTTCCATGTCTGAGTCATTAAACTTCTTAGAAGCCTAAAAATCTCTCAAAGAATTCTGACCCATGATCAAGAACAACACCATAACCCAGAAAAGAAGAAACATGATAATGATGAGCCACAAGATAGATGTTCCAGAGGAAAAAAGAAAAACTAAATTACATGGACCCACATCCTCAAATATTTCACTGTAGTATGGAGTGTAACCAAATCAGCCAATGGAAATAATACTAAATTATAGCACAAGAAACCCATGCATTATGGCTGGTTCTGCCATTTCATGATTGTGATATACTGTAATTCTAAGTTCCTCCTAAGAATTCCATTATTCTCATCTTAAAATGACTATTACCACATAAACACATAATGTTGATGGGATCCAATGAGATGACAGTTGCAAATACGTTTGGGAAACTAAAAGAAAATTATATTTGAAGCCAAACATCCTTAAAGTCAATCTTTCAAAATGTATTGGCAAGTAATGTAGACTGTTTCTACATTTGCAAATACAGATAAGAGTATTTGCTTTGCAAAACAAAAGAGAGCATTAATGTTAATATACATACACTTCACGTTACATAGTAGTTACTGAAATGTGCTAATATGTATTATAAGGCATTATTCATTATTTTATTATAAAGAATATACTGGGAATACCCAAATAAGTATAACGACTTTGATATTTTAAAAATGTTTCTATTCATGTATGTTTTAGTATGGGTTTATTTCTTAAGTAAATCTAATTGACCATTTTAACTTTTGAAACTTTACTTTTCTCATTTCTTCTGCCAACAGCAATCGATGTAAATCCCTAATTTCATTATCATTGACTCAACCAAGACCCTTCACTCTGCCCATTTAAAAGAGATAGTATTTAGATTATCTTTATTTTAGCACCTAAAATGTACCATCTTGCCCAAACAACTTGGCTCCTGTTAGTAGCTAAACCTAATAGGGGGTTCTCTGCATGCAAAGCCTTAGCACCATAATGGAAGTAAGCATTTCATATTTTAATTTGGTCAGGTAGGGCATACCCTGCCAAGAGTACTTTATAACTACTTAATATTTCCCAGTCATTTGAATGTAAATAAGCTTGTCAAGAGAATTTGGATAACTTTTTTTTTTTTACTTTTATTTTTTTAAGCAGCCATATTTGGCAGGCACGTTTTCCCAAGATCACCCAGCTTTAATTTTAAATTTCAAAAGCCTCACATTTAATCCCTTGAGCTGGCCTGGTACCTTGCACCATCTGTTCCCATGGTTTTGTTATAACAGCGAGCACCTGCAGGGTTTTGCAACATTTCAAGCTGATTGTGGATAAAAATCAAAATAATTATAATTTTCATAAAGTAGACTTCCATTCAGATACTACAATCCCATCTATCATGGATTTTGGAAAACCAATCTTCCTCATAATGTGTTTCATATGGATAAGGGTAATTTATTTCTATTTTGTTTTTGTAGATCAATCCTTTAAAGCACATGTACAATCAGTGTGGAATTCTCACATTCCAGCCACATCCAGAAAGCTCTTGTGTAATCCTAGTCTGTTCTTAAATCAGGGCTTATTGCTGTATTTTGATCAGAAAAGGTCATCAGCCAAGGCACAATGATAAAGTTGGTCCTCTTGTTAATTGTTCATACTTTTTGTTGTTTTGCCTGTTTGTATTATTAATAATAATAATAACAAAACACTTTGGCTTCAGATGTTTTCTATTGCAAACAGAATTCAAAATATTAATGTATTATCCATTAAAAACAAAAAGAGGAAAGATGCAGTGAGTGTGCCGTCTCTTTACATCTTTGGGATAGAGAAGTAATCCCTTTAAATACAGGATTCTGCATTGGAAAGAATCAGTGTTTTCTAGTGCCCAAATATCTCATCAAAGTGTAACCATCTATAAGTTACTAAAGAATGACTTATGCAGGGTGAAAAATTCATAAGATAGATACCCAAGTATTGACCTTTGCTTGGCATTTAAAAAGACATCTTGAAGAGTTGTCAGTGATGCCCAGCCTTTCATTTTCTATCTTAAAAGTATTCTTTTATTCACAGTGAATTTTTAAGATTCTTTAAAATCTTAACTTGAGTTTTGCGTGAGCCAACTTATCACTGATAAGGAGCTAAGTATAAGTCTTTCCTATTTATCTAGATGTTGGAAAAGGAGTAATAATTCTATAGTATAAATATTACTTCATGAAGACATGGCCAAATACATGGTAGAGTGTTGTAAGAATATTAGGAGTTGTATCTCTGTAATATTGGAATCTTATTGGTACCACTTCAGACACCCCTTAAAGAATACAAACAAGTAAGAGAGTATGCCTCTTGGCAACCATTGCCAAATCACTTTTGGCATTATGGGAGAACAGTATACCTACCAAACATCAATTACCATTCCTAAAGGAGCAGTAAGAATGAATGTGGTGCTCAGTTGGGAAGGTCAGACAACATCAAGGTCTTGTAGAGATGGTCATGCTGGTGGCGAATTGGTGATAATTTCAGTGCCCGATAGAGTAGAGGCAACTACTAGCAGGACACTGACCCTGTTGTGCGTCAGACAAGATGCTGCACAACAGATTAGCACGAGGTAGTCATAGCAGAATTGTAGCAGAGTGTGTGAGAGAAATACTGGCAAAATTTGGAAATATTTTGGAGAGAGAAGTATTATATAGAGAGGGCTAAACATCCAACATCAGACAATATGAACAAATAACTTACAAAATTTGAATACTAATTTTAATGCCACCTCATTAAAGGTGGTCAGATGGGTAAACTTTGTATTATAGTAATGAGGATTTTTTTTTATTTGAATTAGATGTTTGATGTGGAAAGCTGTCACAGATCAGCTTAGTTCAATCAGTTCAGTTACTCTGCATATAACCTCACAATATGAATAACACATTTGTTTCATTGTTCTATGGGATGTCATTACACTAAGAAGCTGTCTTTTAAGTCCAGTCCTCTTTACCTTCTTCACATGAAAAATAAAAAGGCATTGTTAGTATCTGAGGACTGCATTACTACTAAAGGATAAAAAAAATCCATAAAGGCTATTGGTTTGAATATTTTTTAAAGATATAAAGTAATGAATAGGTCATATACAAATGTCATTTCTAAAGTATTTGTCAATGAATAGCAAACTACAATAATTCTTCTGACTCCTGGGGCCATCATTAGAAATATCAGTAAATTTGGGGCCAGGTGACTTGAATCCTTGTTCTAATTTTCCATTTTTAGCTGAGGGAACTTGAGAGATCGAAAGAGTTAGAAAAGTCACTTAAACACTTTGGATTTCTTCATCTTACTCTATAAGCTTTATCTGGGCAGGGATTTTTATTTGTTTTATTTATTATATTCCTAGAAAAGTGTGTGATAAATAAGGATTTGGAAAGATGTTTGCTTCAATCTTTGTTAACTCCAATGTCCATGCAATAAAATGTGCCAGTATGTGGTAATACACTACACAACACTGTGCTATGCTATACTATACTGAAGAGACTATTCCAAATGACAAAATTACATTTGTCTTTTGTTTTAGAAAATAAATTTTGCTCAGTGTAGTGAGCGCACTTGTTCATGGCTTTCATAATTTTGTTCCCAGACTGACTGGGTTTCAAACCATAAACTTTTTTTTTTTCACTTTAATTAGAACTCTGATTATATATGGCTTTGCCGTAAAGTAGATAGCAGGGTATTACTCAAATTACCAACATTTTAGTAGCCGATATATATATATATATATATATCAAATGATTCAAATGATTCTTTGATACCATTTTTGCAGTTCAAATCTGCAATTGTGGCTTGATTTGGTAACTATTTGGAGTTGGCTCTAAACCTCAAAAGTGACACATTTTCATGTATCAAGACTGGTGACATCCATCTCTGAAAATTCCTCTCAAATTTTCCTGAAACTTTTTGGTCACAGGTTAATTCTATATTATGAGATAGATGATAATTACATAAGGATAGAGGATAATTGTGTTAACACAATTAACATTGTCTTAATAAGCACACATAAGAAGCCTCTTTACAAATATCAGGTAGACGAGCTGAATTATAATTTTATAAATTCTTAATATCTTTAAAATTTAACAAATGCCTTTGTTTTCATTTTTGCTGTCATGATCATAAAAAACAGTTGTCAGATTTTTAAAACAAGTGTTACTAACTTGGTATTTACCCCCACCCCCCATCATGAAGGTGTCCCCGTCCTTCTCAAAAAGAAATAATTCTTCTGAAGCTGCTTTCAACATTGTTGGCCAGAGCACATACTTTTTTTAAAGGAAAACATGGAGAGATAAAAAAAAAAATTCCCCTTCCTTTTAATGATAGGGCACTCACAGGACTCCTCATATTCTCTATTCCCCCACCCTTTTTCTGTTGTTATTCTTCATTCCACTTCTTGTTCCACAAGCTCTATCCTTAGAATTTTCTCGTTCACCTTCATAAGATTTTCCTTTGAAGAATACCTGTTCTTACGTGACAACTTCTATCTTCATGACTTCAAATTTATGACAGCCATTGATCAGAATGCTATTACTCCATATGTTTACTCTAAAATCTTAGTTTAAATTTCTTTGCACTGGGATGCAAAGAAAGTACCTCAGCACTATTTGTAGTTAATTTCTTTATATTGTCTGCATGTATGGATGGCTAGATGTATTTATTGTTTTGCCTTTCATCACTTCTCAAGTGTGATCCTGTGGGAACTATCTAAGAGCTTTTTTCCTACGGTAGAAGGAGTTGGTGTTAGGTGAGTCCTGCTGAGTAGAGACTGCTAATACTTCTTAGTAATTAAGATTGATCAGTCATCTTGGAATGTGAAGTCTCATGGATTTAGGAGAAGTATTCACTCTTGGGAGAAGTTATGGAGAAGACTGAGTGTTTGCATTAATAAAAAGTCATCCCTGAATCTTTCCTGAAAAATGGCAACTATAACTTCAATCTCACTGAGGTGAAATAATTAATGACATCATCATGTGAGCTGCCAAGTTCAACATGTTCAAGCCCAGTCCATTTTGATGGGCATTCTGATTCAACTGTGTTATTTCCTCTAAATTACCTAGCTGAACACCTTGTGACTAGGCATCGTTTACTATTGTCTTTTACAACTCAAGCTACGTAGTAGATTAGCTTGAATACAACTGACATAAAATAAAGTCATTATTATGATTATTTTAATGAATAAATGTTTTGAAGTGAAGCAAAACCTGAAAAAAAAAAGGCATACTAAAGGGTGGCTATTTGTATAGAAAGCCATTGAAATTGTAAATAGGATAACTAGAGATAATCCCATTTTAAAGAGTTTTTTGCACAAAATATAATTTAATAGCTAGGTGAAATCCTACCTTCACTATCACCTAAGTCTTTCCCTTGCATTGTTTCTTCCATCCTACATAAAAACTAAAGGTGATTTTTAAGCTTCCACCGTTCTTAAAGTTTATCTCTTCTTTGTTAAATCTGATTTCTTAGCTTCCTCTTGAGTTGCCTCATCTTTTCCCATTCACTAAATTGTCCTACACATGAAGCAAGCTCTTCTTTAAAGCTTTATGAAATTAAAAAAAAAAATCACAGTTGAACGTTTCCACTACCAATCTGCACTAGAGGGTTTTTTTGTTTGCTTATTTGTGTGTATGTTTGTGGTAATAGATTCTGAAGTACATTTAACATGCCAATTTTCACTTTGTAACTCTAAAACTCATATTTCAACGTAAGGAGATTTTTCTCTAACTAAATACTTGTCAAATTTTAATAGATTTTCATATTTTTGTATTTTTCACATAGTTTTTGAGGTTGTATTAGGTCACAGGCAGGGAAGAAACTGATATGGAAAAGAAAAATTTATTAATTATTTTAAAATATTTTTAAATAAAATTCCTTTTTATTTTTATTAACTGGAAGGTCTGGGGTGCCTGGGTGGCTGAGTTGGTTAAGCATCTGACTCTTGCTTTCAGCGTGGGTCATGATCTCAGGGTCCTGGGATCGGCCCAAGCTTTGGGCTCAGGGCTCAGCCCTGAGCCTGCTTATCCATCTCCCTCTGCTCCTCTCCACCTCCACCCCCCATCTCTCTGTCTCTCAAAAAAATAAATAAAATCTTTAAAAAAAATAAAAAAGGGAAGGTCTGAGTCTGAAACTGACAAAAAAGATTATTCTCCTTTCAAATAAGCGAACTTTTATTTTGTTATCTTTAATATATTTTTAAAAGTTTAAGTCACTTAGTTTATAACATTATAATGCTAATAGTCAATTGAATTTTCATTTTATGTATGTATCAATTAACCTACAAATTGAGAAATAGATGTTTTTTTGTTTTGTTTTGTTTTGTTTTGTTTTTTGAGAAATAGATGTTAACCATTTAAGAACTTTTTGATATCTTGCAATATTTCTGGCCCTTTCTTTCTTCATTTGTAACTTTGGAGAATACAGTATGAATTCATAACTTTGTTATGAAATTATGTCAGCTAACATATGTGAAAAGCTTAGAATAGTGTCTGGTACATCCTAAAGTCTCAATAAACATAATTCTCTTTACTAATACCTCGAGTTACTTATGTGGCCTCTCCTATAAAACAGCTAGCTATCTTTGATCATTTTTTTTACTTCATTTTGTTCACAAAGATAAATTGAATTAATATAAAAAATGAGAATTAATAAACATCAGGAATGATAAACTTAGTAATTTTGAAATTTACATTTAAAAGGAAGGGCAAAAAAAAAATAAATAAATAAAAGGAAGGGCAAAGAAAAGATTTACATTCATTGAGCCTTTTCAAATTGCCAAGCACTGTGTTAGGCACTTTCTTACTGTTTTTTTTTTTTTTTTTAAGATTTTTTTTTTATTGATTCACGAGACACACAGAGAGAGAGGCAAAGACACAGGCAGAGGGAGAAGTAGGCTCCCGGTGGGATCCAGATGTAGCATTCGCTCCCAGGACTCTGGGATCAAGGCCTCAGCTCAACCACTGAGCCACTCTGGCATCCCAGTCTTAGTCATCTTTCTTATTGAAACTGTCCCTCTACCGAAGTGAAAGCAACTGAAGCTTCTAGAAGTTAAGCAGCATAGAGAATGCAAGGGATAGTAATGCTTCAAATATTTGCCCAATTCCACAGCCAGGCATTTTTTTGAAAGATATAAACCAAAGGATGTGAGTCTCCAGCTTCAGGCCTTCCAGTGCTTCCCACTGGTATAGCATGTCATCTGAGCGTCTCTCGGTCTAAACGCCAAGCTTGCCCCACCTGTGGCCTGTCTCCCTGCCCTCCTCTTGTGTCTGCCTTCTCCTCATCATTCCAGTCATTCTTCACAGCAGGACTTAAGAATTGATGATCTGAATACTCTGGCCCCATTTCCTTGTGTGACTGGTGGTTGCTCATGATTTGTCTCCGTACCACATCGTTCACAGTAGGGGTTTCTTTGACCACCCACTCTAAATAGGCCTGCAGAATCTGTTTCCCCAGTCTCTCTTTCTAGCACATTACCTTACTTTATTTTCTCCAAAGCACTTAATCATGGAGTTTGCCTTATTTATTAAAAAAAAAAAAATCTTATCTGATAGAATGTAAGCTTCATATAAACAAGAACCAAGTCTCTCCATTTCCTGGTGACCAATAAATATTTATTGGGTGAATAAATGCACAGAAGCTCTGTACTTTTAATTATAGTGTTCTTGATCACGTGGTAATTCATAGCTATCGTTTTGGCCTCATTTAATTATGATAGCATATTGAGAACTTTGCTCATATACTTTAAGTCCAGACAAGTTTTATATTCTTTCATTCACCTGATATCGATAGCTTGAGAAACAGAATTTAATAGTAAAATTAGCAAATAATAAAAATCCAAAATTAGAATATTGAAAATAAAAACACCAAGGTTAATTTTTATAAAGAGATACTCCCATTAAGCACACAATATATCTCTAAAAGTTACACATTTTATTATAGGTTGAATATGTACAAGATACCCAAGTTTTATGAAAATAAATATTCTTAACCTTAGATTTGAAACATTCAAACTCTGTGAGAAAACTTGCGTAAATAAAATATTTTGAGTTACTATTGATCACAATGTTGAAATAAAAATCTAAGGAAATTCTGGTTATTGAACACAATAGATAATCCTCTGACTGATATTTTGAATTTGCATAATTGATATATTGATGATCAGTGTGCAAAACAGTCTTTAAAATTTCATTTACAAGAGACATGATTATTCATTTCAGTGACTATTTAGTGCCGATCCATCCAACAAAGCTGCTAAATAATAATTTTAAATGTATCTTCTAAAATTCAAGACTTCTGAAGGTCATCATCAACATTTCATGAATTCAACAGATTTCATCAAGTTAGAAAATAAACCGAAATGTTACTTCTCATATAGCACACTCCCAACATTAAGCATTGTACCTTAAAATATAAGCTTTTACTGCTCTTGTACGAACACTGGCTTAACAATTCATGCATTAGATATTTGAAAGTGAGTTGTAAATTTTATCATTATGGAGTCATTAGATAAATATATTTTATTTTAAAATAAATGTAAAATTTAGGTAAAATTTCATCTGTGTCAATACAGCATGACTCTTTTTAAATTGAGAGTCTTATGATGACTTAATACCAAAGTATGGCTTCAGGTTAAAGTATGCTACAAGTGCTTCTGCTTTATCAGAATTTCCTTTTAGGATTTATTGAGAGGGAGACATTCAGAGTGTCGTAAAAAAATAAATAAATAAATAAATAAATAAATAAATAAGGCTGATGCTTTGTTGTTGTTGGGCTATAAACACTCTACTTTGGTTGGTCATAATGCTACCAAAATCCACATGGTACTTAATTTATCTAACCTTCTGATAGTGAATGAACAAAGGTAAAAATAACAGGCTAGTTATAAACTAGTACTATGGTGATGACATTGTGAATTATTTAAAAAGGGCATATTCAATGTGACCATAGAGCCATCAATCATAATAGACATTGATGAGAAAAAGAGGTTTCAGTCACTTCCTATCTGCAAGGAGAACAATTCTATCTCACAGGTAGCTATGAAGTGCTGGGTGACCTGATGTCACTTGCATTGTTGCTCTACCCTTTGAACGGAGCGAGTAGATTCTCTCAATATTAGAATCGAATGAGTAAATAAATTCGCAGTTCACTGGCACTCTCCTTCCGAGTGCACACTTCAATTTGTCTAACAATAGAGAGGACAGAAAAGCAGAAATCTCTTAAAGCGCGGATGAATTTTTTATGGAATGTTCAAATCCAGCTGCAAAGGATGGGGTTTTAAATGGTAGCAGACACTCTTTTAGAGGGAGCCCCAAGAGACGGAATCTTTTGGAAATGTTTTGTACTGAATTCATTCCTTTCCCGGTACACATCCGCAGCTTTTCTTTTTCCTGCTGAAGGCCTGCTTTTACTAAATTTTTCCACCTTCCAGTTCACATTGATCATCAGGATGCCAAATAAAAGCCCTTCCTTTCTTTATCTTTAGTATACAGAATGCAGTAGAATTTCAATTTCAAGCTGTGTAACAACAGTTTTAAAGTGCAGGTGTGTAATACTGCTTTAGTTGTGTACTTCATTCAATAGGGAAATCAGGTCTGCAAGGGGGAGAATGAGATGGCCGCTTAAGGAATTTTTTAAAGTATTAATAATTTAAATTTCTTTATTCTGTTCCAGTAATCAGAATAGTTGCATTTACCACAGTTCCTCATCCCAGAGGTTTCCACTTGGAAGTGGACATGGCCTGCATTAAGTTGCATTATTTAAATTTTTGAGTATCAGTTTCCCGAGTTCCACAATCCTACAAAATGCTCTGGCATTCACAAACCCCAAAGCTACACAAATGTGCCTCTTTTTTTCTTCTCTATGTGGCTATATGGTAAAATCCGCTACTTCGCTCTAGCACATTAGCACTTTATGACATAAACGCATGATTAGTATGGATTTTTTTCTTTGCAAAGATTCTCTTAAAAATTAGCAAACGTAGGTAAATAAACTTTTCTCCTTTACCTCTCTCCTCCCTTGCCTTCCTCCAGGCACAGGTTATCACCCCTCCCTATTGGAATAGAAATATGAGATGCGTTCGCATTGCATTCTGCATCTACAGCATAGTCTCTGGAAGCATGTACACTACTCATTTTTATTCACTCTTCCTCTGTAATATATCTTGGAAATATATTCATCTCAACGTAGCCTCCAAAACTACTTTTAAAAATGTGTACCACCACTTAATTGTTAATAACAGGTAAATCAAAGGTAAAAGATAACTAATTAATTTTCTAGCTCAGTTTTATTTTACTGTTACTGTTTTGAGAAAATATAACAAAACCCCATTAGTGTTAAGGTAAGCCCATGAAACAACATAATATAATGCAAGAAAGACATTTAATAGTGTAGAAGAATGTTAAATTACTAATTAACTCCAAGTTACTGTATAAGAAAGCATAGTAATTTACAGGATTATTGCAATATGCAGCTTGGATTGCCACGAGGGTCAGCTAGGGAGCATTTCTTTCTATTTCCCTCCCTTAGTGTGGTGGTTACTGTAAAAATCTTCTCACATTAAAATGCACCGTCCTACCCACAGTTCATTGCTGCTAATTAGCAGCAGTTGAGATTTCGCTAGCAGTCATTTTTTTTCTATGTTAAGCTGCCAAATGTTACCAACTGCTCAAGATTCTCCATGCACAAAGTGTCCAGCTGCCCGGCTTGCACCACAATGCTGTGTCTTTCAGCTGTTTCCTGTCAACTTTAACACCTGTGCAAAGAAAACACTAATCAAATTATCTGTACTGGCTTTTGCTATCAGAAGGAAGGTTATCAAAAGTGTTCTGCATGCTTTGGCCCATGCTCATCGTCTACTTCTCTAAAATTGCAGTGAACACACACACACACACACACACACACACACACGTCTTTTCATCTAAGCACCCAGTTGAGACCAGTGGCTCTCTGAAACTGAAATCACTGCCACGTCTGCCTTGTCAAAGTCAAGTGTTTTCAGTCTATTTAAACTTTTATTTAAGCAATAAGGCTCAGGAAAGTCATCTTTTAGTTTTACCTAAATATATAAGAAGAATGCCATAACTTTGATTAATAATTGATTAAATAAACCATTCCTACATCAAAGACAGGAAGAAGAGCTGTTCGCTGAAAGGCTAGACTATCAAATGGGACTTTGTTGTCTTCAACATCGCTTTAGAACCGCAGCATCACAGAGTAAGAAGAACATTAATTTTTGAGGCCTTAAATAATCGTGTAAAATAAAACTGACTCCTTTTTGTCCTAATTAAACACTAGTAGTGTTAAAAACACTATAAATTTAGAAATAATCATACAGCCTAATCATTTCCTGTTTCATTGGCTTTATGACTAATTTATATCTAACCTTCTTGGGAACCTATGATCAGAATGTACTTTTTTAAAAAATTCAAAGCAACTGGAGTCTAATACCTGTGCAAAGGGGAATAGGCACTTTAAAATGTTTTAAAAGTGAAGGGTGACAGATAAGGGACTGCACTGCTAACACGATTCAGTAACAAAATAGCCACTGCATACTTACAGAGTCATTGATGAATGTCCAGCTCGTTAGTTCCTATATTCTGCTTACCACGAGGAGTTTGATGTCAAAAATGATTGTAAGTGTATAAATGTGCATGTATTTACATTTATATTAGCTTTACAATAAATTTACTCAGGCAATCAGAATTGAAAGAGGACTGATGTTAAATCTCTTTGATACTACTATTTTCTTTAGATCTCAGTTGAAATATTATGACTGAATTCATTCTTACTTCATTTGTACTTGAAAAAGGCAAAGGATTGTGAAATTTACCTATGACAAGAGTATAAAATTTATTGTGCTGACAGGAATGAACCCACTCAGACTATGATCAAAACTATAGCCCTAGGGTAACACAGAACGAGTGTCAACTACATTTTGCTGTTAAGTTTCACAAAAATCCCCTCTAGGAATTTCAGTCACAATATTCTAAATCTCTATTTATGTAACGGTTACAAAAATAACAGGGCAGATTAAAAAGTATATAGGTGCTTCAATTTCAGAACCATAATTTTGGGATTTTAGAACAAAAATATATACTTTAATTTTCCCTTTATACAAAAAGGGAACAAAAAAGATATCATTCAGAATTCAAGACTACCTTACCAGAGATTAATTTGTAAAATTCCTGCTAATATAACGGACATTTCTTTTCCCCGAACTATTTTGAATTTCTTCAGCCAAAATCATCAAGTAAGTACACAGATAGGACATTATCACTGTGATTACAAACAAATTTTTTTTCCTTTTTCCTTCTCCTTTACTCTGTGGACATCTGCACTTGGAAAGAGACAATCAGTAGAGGAATTTGAATGTTGCTCTTTAGTCCATAGCAACACAGATGATCTTATGGTACTGGTAAGAAAATGTGCAAAGGAGAAATTGTTTAAAGCCACTAATTGATTATCCTTGTTCAAGTGTCTGATTTTTCATAAGTAAGTAAAGGCCTTCAGATCGTGAATCAGGATTTTGAACAAGTTGCTTAACTTTGCTGAATCTCAGTAGTTCAGTCTGTACATTGAGGGTAATGACATCTATTTCGTAGTTTTGAGTTGAGGAGTAGCAAGGAGAGTAGGCAGGTTTGGTAACTTTCCGATGGGTTGCAGATCTTGACGCAGAAGTGGTAAACTCCATGAGATAGTGCTGGCTTTGCTCCCTCTGATTTCTTCTTTATTGAATCTTGCATAGAAAATATTGAATAAAATAAACTCTTCCAAGGGGTGCCTGGTAGCTCAGCTGGTTGAGCATCGGACTCTTGATCTCAGCCCGGGTCTTGGTGTCAGGGTCGTGAGTTCCAGCCGAGGGCTGGACTCTGTGCTGGGCATGGAGCCTACTTAAAAAACAAAACAAAACAAAAAAACCTTGAACTGTGGTATAACTGATTGAGGAAGAGGAGAGCATATCCTCCCAAGAGACAGATTTTTGTAAGGGTAAGACTCACTGATCTATTAGGTGGCTGAATTATCCCACGGAAGTACATTGGGTTGGGAGAGGGGTTAGATGTTTGGAACTAATGTTATAGCACGATTGAAATCTCACTAGACTCCCACTAATAACATCATCCCTTCTCATATACATGCCTACAAATTTGGCTTTTTAAAAGTCTCATTTCTGTTACCCAGAAATCATTTTCTCTGAGGCCTTGTTAAATTGTGACATATTATTATTTTATGGCCTTTGAAGGGGAATAGAAAATAATTAAAAACGGCTGCTAAAAAAGTAAATATGTGTGGCATGAACAGCCTAGAGGCCAATGATAATCTCTAGTTGGATTATATGCAATGAGAAGTGAATGTGTTGTCTCTAGGGAAAAAAAATACCACTGGATCAGCTTTGATTCTATTCTCAGACTCTCATTTCCTCAAATAATCAACCTCGAGTAATCCAGGACAGTATTAGTGATAGTACATTTTTGGACAGGGCCAGTCACCGAGAAGTCAGTCTAAGTACCTACAAAGGAGAAATAATATAATCCTGACGTCACTTATAAAAATAAAAAGCAATGATGGGGAGCATTAAAAAAGATGCTGTATGACACATGACGATGATGCTGATGATGGCGGCCACCATTTAGGAAGCTCTTAACGAAACACTAACCATCTATTCCTCTAACAAATAGGATGGATTTCGTACTCTGTGCCAGACCTCAGTCTAGGTACTGGGGGGGCGGGGGGGGGGGCGCAGGGAATTAACTAGCAAAGTGAACAACATTTCTACCTTCTTAAGCTCACATTATGGTGCAGGGAGAGAAGTCATACATAAAAATAAACAGATGAAATAAAGAATTCAACTAAGATAAACAGTTTAATCCCCATTCTGTGGATGAGAAAACAGAGGCAGGGTGGCGAAGTCACTGGTCCACACTGCAACAGCTGGGATAAGGCCGAGTGGACGTCCACCCTATAAGACTCTCTTACTACATTACGCTGTGTCTCAGAAAAGACTTACCACGTGTAAGAGAAAGAGGTGGCTTTATGTTCGAATTTGATCATAATTTCTCAAATAAGAAATCTCTGGCTCTATTTTTGAAGGAGGTTTGCAAGGCATTTAGACAGAATGCATTTTGGGTATCATTTTGGAAGACAAGAGAGATCACCTTGATTACGATGGAGAGTACAGGGTGGCAGAGGGCAGGGAGCGTCCTGGTCCGAAGACCTTGTATGACCAATGAAAGAATCTTGACTACCCTGCCTGCCGTCCAGGGACACATGGAGTTTTTCACACCAAGGAGAACAGCCTGATGGTTGTGTTATGCAAAGATTAGTCTGGTTACTGTGAAGGCACGAAGGGCTGAGGGAGTGAGAGATGACACATCCGGGTGTTGCAAGAGTGTGGACACGGGTCAGCGGGATTGCGGTAGGATAAAACAGTGCAGAAAAATGATAAAGAACAAAACTAGGAAAAAATGGTGAACAGAAAGGATTTGAGGTGGAAGGAGTAACTGAGGAAAAGTAAAGTAAAAGAGGGCTTGAACATAAAGCAGGAGAAATGTGGAGCTCTTTCTAGAAATTAGAAGGTCTGAGTGGGGCCATATACAGAGGACGATGTCAGGTGAGAAGGGCTTGGAGCTCAAAAGATCAGGTGGGCTCCAAGTCAGCAGCCCGCATTCCTGACCTTTACCCCCTGATGTCACCTGTACCCAGTGTTTCCCAGGCCACCTTGAAGCTCTTTGCCACAAAGAAGGCGCTCTTGTGATTCTAAGTCCCTGAAAAACAGCATAAATTCCTCTGACTCTTTCATCATCCAGAAGGTCAACTTTGATTCTCACCCGAAGTCGACCCAGCCCACCTGAATCATTCCTAATTAGCAGATCGAATCCTGAGGAGGGGTGCCAGTGGCCATATGTCTCAATTTGTGCTCTTATTTTATCGCACGAAACGGAGAAACAGCGCAGGAAATAGGGCGAGAACCTCCATCTCCCAGGACCAACTCCAGCACGCGCACACTGTGCGTCTTCGTGCCTTCTCACACCGCTGAGGTGCCTTGTGCTTACACGGAGCGTCCTGCGTAGCCAGAATCTTGCACTTGCTTTTGATGCAGGAAGCGGTCCTGTAGGAGGGAGTGGGATGGGGAGGGCAAGCGATGGGACTCCTCGGCTCCGCCTTTACTCCTGGCCCCAGGAGGAGGCCCACGGAGCGGCTTTTGAAAAGCGGCCTCAGCACCGAGTTCCCAGGGCGCAACCGGTAGCGGAGAAAACGCCGAAGCACCTATTTTTAATGGGCACCGGCTCCTGTCCCGGTGCAAGCGAGGCGGGGACGCCTGGGCTGGGCGGGGCGAGGCTGGGGGGCTCGGGAGCAGACCCCGGGAGCCCCAAGGTGCCGAGTGCAAGGAAAGCGGAGGGAAGGGCCGGGGGCCTGCCGGGGGGGGGGGGGTGTCGTGCGGTACCAGCCGCTGTGTCCCGGGAACCCCGCAGGCCCGAGGAGCTGTAAGGCCGCGCGTGCTCCCGGAGCGGTCGGGGGGATTGGGCCCCGGCTGGCTGCCCTGGAAGCCGAGGCCGCAGCCCCGTGGCCCTCCCGAGCGCTCCCTGGCCCCGCCTCCCGTGTCCCCAGGGGCACTCCTCCCCCGGTGAGACGGGGAACCCCCCGGATCATTTAGGTGCCACCGAAGGGCGAGTGAAGGGCCCCTTCCTTCCCTTTCTTCCCGGGACCAGCCCCCTTGACACGGCGGCCCTGGAGGGGGGGCTCTGGCCTCCGCTGCACCCCGGCACTCCGGCACCCCCGGCACCCCGGCACCCCCGGCACCCCGGCATCCCCGGCACCCCGGCACCCCCGCACCCCGGCACTCCGGCACCCCCGGCACTCCCGGCACCCCGGCATCCCCGCACCCCGGCACTCCGGCACCCCCGGCACCCCTGGCACCCCGGCATCCCCGCACCCCAGCACTCCAGCACCCCCGGCACCCCGGCACCCCCGCACCCCGGCACTCCGGCACCCCCGGCACCCCTGGCACCCCGGCATCCCCGCACCCCAGCACTCCAGCACCCCCGGCACCCCGGCACCCCCCGCACCCCGGCACTCCGGCACCCCCGGCACTCCCGGCAACCCGGCACCCCGGCACCCCCGCACCCCGGCACTCCGGTACCCCCGCACCCCGGCACTCCGGCACCCCCGGCACCCCCGGCACTCCGGCACCGCCGCACCCCGGCACTCCGGCACCCCCCGGCACCCCCGGCACTCCCGGCACCCCGGCATCCCCGCACCCCGGCACTCCGGCACCCCCGGCACCCCTGGCACCCCGGTATCCCCGCACCCCAGCACTCCAGCACCCCCGGCACCCCGGCACCCCCGCACCCCGGCACTCCGGCACCCCCGGCACCCCCGGCACTCCGGCACCCCCGCACCCCGGCACTCCGGCACCCCCGCACCCCGGCACTCCGGCACCCCCGGCACTCCCGGCACCCCGGCATCCCCGCACCCCGGCACTCCGGCACCCCCGGCACCCCTGGCACCCCGGCATCCCCGCACCCCAGCACTCCCGCCCCCCCGGCACCCCGGCACCCCCGCACCCCGGCACTCCGGCACCCCCGCACCCCGGCACTCCGGCACCCCCGGCACTGCCGGCACCCCGGCATCCCCGCACCCCGGCACTCCGGCACCCCCGGCACCCCCCTGGCACCCCGCATCCCCCGCACCCCGAGCACTCCAGCACCCCCGGCACCCTCGGCACCCCTGCACCCCGTCACTCCGGCACCCCCGTCACCCCCGCACTCCGTAACACCTCCCGCACCCCGGCACGCCGGCACCCCCGCACTCCCCGGCACTCTTTCCGGCAACCCCCGGCACTTTCCCGCACCCCGCATCCCCGCTACAACCCCGGCACTCTCACTCCGCACCCCCCCGGCACCCCTGCACCCCGCAATCCCATCCCCGCACCCCAGCACTCCACATCCCACCGGCACCCTCCCCAACCCCCGCCACCCCGGCACTCCGGCACCCACCCCACCCCGGCACTCCTTCCGCACCCCCGGCACCGCCGGCACCTCCTCATCCCCGCACGCCCGCAACTTCCGCACTCGGCACCCCGGCACTCCGGCACCCCGCATCCCCGCACCCCGGCACTCCGGCACCCCGGCCCTGCACCCCGGCATCCCGCACCCCAGCACTCAGCACCCCGGCACCCCGGCACCCCGGCACCCCGCATCCGCACCCCGGCACCCCGGCACCCCCGGCACCCCGCACTGGCACCCCCGCATCCCCGCACCCCGGCACTCCAGCACCCCCGGCACCCCGGCACCCCGGCATCCCCGCACCCCCGGCACTCCGGCACCCCCGGCACCCCGGCACCCCGGCATCCCCGCACCCCGGCACCCGAGCACCCCGGCACCCACCGGCACCCCTGCACCCCGGCACTCCGGCACCCCCGGCACCCCACCCCGGCACTCCGGCACCCGCACCCGCACCCCGGCACTCCGGCACCCCCGGCACTCCGGCACCCCAGCATCCCCGCACCCCGGCACTCCCGGCACCCGCACCCCGCACCCGGCACCCGGCACCCCGGCACTCCGCACCCCGACCCGGCACTCCGGCACCCCCGGCACTCCGGCACCCGCAACCCCGGCACTCCGGCACCCCCGGCACCCCGGCACCCCGGCATCCCCGCACCCCGCACTCCGGCACCCCCGGCACCCCGGCACCCGCACCCCGGCATCCCCGCACCCCAGCACTCCAGCACCCCCGGCACCCCGGCACCCCGGCATCCCCGCACCCCCCCCCGGCACTCCGGCACCCCGCACCCCCGGCACTCGCCGGCCACCCCCCGGCACCCGGCACCCCGGCATCCCCGCACCCCGGCACTCCGGCACCCCCGGCACCCCCGGCACCCCGGCAGCCCCGCACCCCAGGGACTCCACACCCCCGCACCCCGGCACCCCCGGCATCCCCGCACCCCGGCACTCCGGCACCCCCGGCACCCCTGGCACCCCGGCATCCCCGCACCCCAGCACTCCAGCACCCCCGGCACCCCGGCACCCCCGCACCCCGGCACTCCGGCACCCCCGCACCCCGGCACTCCGGCACCCCCGGCACTGCCGGCACCCCGGCACCCCCGCACCCCGGCACTCCGGCACCCCCGCACCCCAGCACTCCGGCACCCCCGCACCCCGGCACTCCAGCACCCCCGGCACCCCCAGCACCCCCGCACCCCCGCACCCCCGGCAGCTGGGCTCCTTGTGGGCCTCTGCGTGAATCTTCGCCCTAGATCCTCGTTTGTGTGACTCTAATTTCTAAAGTAAATGTTATTGAACATAATTGAGTATTTTACTATTAGTGTAAACCTCAAGGCATCTGTTACTGTTCTGAATCGTTCTTTAGCTCTTCGTTCACTGTTTCAGGGTTAATTTATTTTCATTTCCGTTATGGCCACATTATTGTCTGAGTTTCCTGCCGCAGCTCCCTCTGGGGCCGCCTTGCGGGTAAGGTGCGCGGGCCTGCCCCGACCAGGCCCCGGGGGGGGGCGGTGAGAGCGGGGGGGACGGGGCGGCGGTGACAGCCCGGGGGGGGGGACGGGGCAGCGGTGACAGCCGGGGAGGGGAATGGGGCGGCGGTGACAGCCCGGGGGGGTGGGACGGGGCGGCGGTGACAGCCGGCGGGGGGGACGGGGCGGCGGTGACAGCCGGCGGGGGGGACGGGGCGGCGGTGACAGCCGGGGGGGGGGGGACGGGGCGGCGGTGACAGCCGGGGGGGGGGGGGGACGGGGCGGCGGTGACAGCCGGGGGGTGGAACGGGGCGGCGGTGACAGCCGGGGGGGGGGGGAACGGGGCAGCGGTGACAGCCGGGGGGGGGGGGACGGGGCGGCGGTGACAGCCGGGGGGGGGGAACGGGGCGGCGGTGACAGCCGGGGGGGGGGAACGGGGCAGCGGTGACAGCCGGGGGGGGGGGGGACGGGGCGGCGGTGACAGCCGGGGGGGGGGGGGACGGGGCGGCGGTGACAGCCCGGGGGGGTGACGGGGCAGCGGTGACAGCCCGGGGGCGGGGGGGTGGGGACGGGGCGGCGGTGAGAGCCGCGGGCAGCGCGGTCCTGCGCAGGCCACAGGCCGAAGCTCAGCGCCGGGTCCCTGCTGCCAGCCTGAGCCGCGAAGTCTCCTCCGGGAACCTCCGATTTCCCTCTCGGCGACCCGCAGCCTGGAGCAGGGGCTGCCCCGGACAGAGGCCTCCCTCCCGCGGACCCAGCTGGCTGCGCTGCTCCCCTGCAGAACCGCCGCAGGCCGGGGCCGCTCAGCCGGGGGCTCGAGAGGGTTCTGGGGCGGGTGATCCTGACACACCAAGCTGTCAGGGGTGGATTTAACAAACGGCGTTTAGGGCAGTAGGGACGTTCTCAGAGTAAGTCATTGGAAGAATAGGCACTGGGGGCCTTGACGCACGGGAGACCAGTACGGATATTAATTTATAGGTATGAAGAGGGCTAAGGTGGAATCCTTGCCTCCATGAACCTACAATATGCTTAGAAGACAGATACACGAATAAATGAATATGATGCAATTTGATGAATGTTAGACTTATGCACCAGATCCGTAAGATGAGAGCATGGAGGCGAGGGAATTTCTCCTGAGCAGGGACGGCTGCTGGAGACAGTGACATGTGAATAAAGTCTTTCAGAATTCTCTACTTGATTGAGCAAACTCCCTGAAACCTGTCATGTCAGGTGCATGTAGTTCTGGGGGTTGAGATTTGATAGAAAAGATCTCAACTTTCATAAAGCTGACGTCCTGTGCAGAGATTGGTGAAACAGTAAAAGCAAAGCAACAAATTATTAAAATCTCCAGTAACGGTTAGGGCTATTTAAAGTTTATCAGGGTTATGCGATACAGCCTCTTCTTTCGGCTGTTATATTTGAGCCCAGACATTGTCTTTTATTCAAGAAGAAAGCAATGGGGAGCTGAAAAGGAGCGGGCAACGGCCACAGCCAAAGCGTTATAAAAGAGATGTATCCATTTAAAATTTGGATGTGAAAAATATTTGATCTAGTCAAATTGTCACACTGTACTCACATTAAACGTAAATCTTGAATAATGCATGTCAGTTAGTTTAACTGCTTTCTCCTAGTCTTAGATACTACAGCGCCTTATCTCTTGTCTCCCACCTTCTCTCCAGTATTCTTAAAATGTCCCACGTATGTGTGAATTTTCTGTACCTGGGCTACAAACTCATAAGTGACAGAAAATCTTTTTATCTGATGCACAGCTTAAGCAGTTGAGTGAATGAAAAATAGATGTAGTAGGCCGATAGAAGCTCCCCAAAATATGTCCCAGCTCTAATCCCTGGGAACCTTTGACTATTATCATATATGGTAACTTCTTGCAGAGAAGATCAAGTTAAGGATCTTGAGATAAGAAGACACTCCTGGATTATCTGGTTGGTCCTAAATTCCATCACATACAGAAGGACATACAGAAGGACATAATGTGCAGAAGAGGAAAAGGCAGTCTCACCATAGAGGCAGAGATTGGGGTGATGTGGCCGCAAGTCAAGAAATGCCAGTAGCTGCAAAATCCAGGCGTCCAGGAGCAGAATCTTCTACAGACCTCAGAGGGTATGTGGCCTTGCCAACACCTTGATTTTGACCCAGTGAAACTGATTGCAGACTCAGGTCTTCCGAGCTGTGAGAAAACAATCAGCCTATCATTTTTAGACACCAAATTTGCTTGTAATCTGTTCCAGCAGCCACAGGAAACAGTTAATTTCTGCATCTTAAACAAAAGGAGAAATGAGGTTTTATCAGCACCTACCGGCTGGAGGCTTCCTCTGAAGCAGAGGAGAGTAAGATGTTGCCTGGGTAGTGCTGATCGCCTCAACCCCTTCCCTGCTGCCGGCCGTGCCATCAGGTTCTGGGATATCTATCATCTATCTATTATCTATCTATCTATCTATCTATCTATCTATCTATCTATCTATCATCTATCTATCCATCTATCTATCTATCATCTATAGTTGCTGATTAATCTTGGTATTATTAAACATGTTACCATGTTCAAATATGTAACCAAAAATGGGTTCACTTATCCAAAGACTGAAAGATAGCTTATGGCCTCAAGGTTTTGTCCTATGTCTTTTATTTTTATTTTTCTAAACACTTATTTATTTGGAAGAGAGAGTGTGTGAGGAGAGGGGGAGAATCTCAAGCAGACTCCCTGCTGAGCACACAGCCTGACGTGGGGCTCAATCTCAACACCCGGAGATCATGACCTGAGCAGAAACCAAGAGTACGATGTTTAACTGACTGAGCCACCCAGGTGCCCCAAGGTTTTGTCTTATATCTTTTAGTTTCAGTGTCCACATCTCAACCAAACCAGTGTACCATTTGAACTAATGTAGTTGAACTGCTTAATTGTTTAATTACATTCAACACAAATTTATCCTAAAAATATATCCGTAGCTTTTATTGTTTTCCACTGAAAGAGGTAGTTACTTTGGCATGTTAATGAAGCTCTGAAAGTTATGATTGTTTTTTCATGGAGGTACCTATGTATAATAATTATAGAATTGTTCTGCTTTTATATATAGGTTTTTCTCAGAAGTATCAGCATTAGAAACACAAATAATAATATAAAATCTCAATTCAATAAAATCAATATACAGGAAAGATGCATTATGAATCATAGACCTTTAAAATAATCAAAGGTCCTTGTTGCTCATCTGACCTAACACCTTCCTTTTATATGAGACTAAACTAAGGACCGGAAATGTAGATGATTGAACTAAAGGCACATTGCAAGATACTGGACAAGACAGGAACAGAACACAGGTCTTGTGATTCTTGGTCCAAGACTCCTTATAAGCCCCACAATGGGTTGTTTCCATCATCTGAGACTACAGTGTAAGATGTTAACTCTTTAAGCGGCTAAAGGAAGAAAGGTAATGTAGCGAAACAGTGAAAGTGACAGGAAACAACTGAAGATTATCCAAGTTAAACATAGATATTTTTGAGATTATGAATAATGTGAATATATGAACCTCTATAGCTATAAAATCAATTCAAAATATAGAAAATCAAAAAATAAAATAAAATAAAATATAGAAAATCAATTTTATCTTTCAACATAGGTTCAGAATTTTAAATATCAGATTTTAAAGCACCAAAAAACTAGTGTAAAGTCAGCTTTTCTAATAGTATATTGGCCCTTATCACTGAGTTCTATGTAGAAAAGTTTAATCCTCCTTTATATCAATTCTAAAATATTAAACACTCTGCAGTAATCTCATTTAACTTAATTACCCGTTAAAGATCTATAATCCATGGTGTATAGACCATGGTGTATGGTCTATACATTGAAAGGGAACATATTTCAAAGATAGAAAACCTAGTTTTGGTCTTTGGGAAATCACAAGTCCTCAACTCCATGTTCCCATCTATAAAATGGGTTTTTGAGAACATTCAACTAATTTGCAACCATGGTAGGCATTCATACGTGGAAGTGCTCTGTAATCTGTCAAGTGTTCCATGCAGGCTGTTTGTGTGTCTGCATATGAGATAATAATTTCTATTTACTTGACTGTCAGAATCTAGTGGGGCTAAGAGAAAATACATGTCTATTAAAAAAGTAAGAATGCAAGCAAGAAAAGAAAAAAGGAAGGAAAAAAGTATGCTTCCTCCGTGAAAAGTAAGTTTAAAGTGAGAGATGACTATATTTATTCAAAACCACAAATACTGTTCCTCATTACCAGGGAAGCTAATATCTCCAAGAGTTACATGTGGACCAAATGCTTAAATAAATGACTGGGGGTAGCTAGCTACAAAGCGGGACTAATGAGAGATGGGGTGACCTTTAAAATGACTGAGATTCCAAAAAGTACTGACTCTTTCATTTGTACAATCTGTGTTTTGTTCTATACAAAACAAAACAATTAACATAGTCAGAGGCAGAATTGCAAACCTAACAGCGAACAGGACTGGGAGCCAGGGGACCCAGGTCCCCCCCTTGGTTCTTACTTGCTCTGTGCGTGACCTCCAACAAATCACTTAATCCTCCTGGGCCGCAGCCCCATCACTTCCAACATGAAGGGGGTCTAAGGTCCCTTCCAGCTTTAACACTTGGTGACACTATGATTCCAATTCCTAGCTTCTCTCTCACCACGTTTGACGCTTTGTTGACATACTGTCAGAACACTTCACACGTCTTCAGAAAGCCGTAACAAAACGTTATCAGGTCATTAACACGGATTGTTAAGAGAAACTTTAAAAATATCTTTCGCTGGGTGTTTGTTATAGCAGCTATGTTTATGCCGTTAAATCTCTCCGTGAAGATATAAAGATACATGTCTAAAGATACAGATTTATATCTAAAACATGTCAACCTTGTCAGTTCATACGTGTGAAGTAGAGTTGTAATACAGCTGCGAGCGACAAAAATAGCTATCTGCTTTTCCACGATAAGCATAGTGGTACTTAATCAAAAACTAAAAATGAAAAGATAAATATTTCGAGCATTATGAAAATGGTACACATTTATTGCCTAACCCTCTTTTTCTTTTTCCATTCCTTCCATGAACAGTTGACACACATAGATAGATACAGGCATGGATATGTGTATGTATGCGCACACGCCTCGTGGCTAGTGTATGTTGTGCATGCATTTGTGTGTGTGAGTGTGCCCTATGAATTGGTCCAAGCTCCTTTCTTTTTTTTTTTAATTTTTTTTATTTATTTATGATAGTCACACAGAGAGAGAGAGAGAGAGAGAGAGAGAGAGAGAGAGAGAGAGAGGCAGAGACTTAGGCAGAGGGAGAAGCAGGCTCCATGCACTGGAAGCGCGACGTGGGATTCGATCCCCGGTCTCCAGGATCACGCCCTGGGCCAAAGGCAGGCGCTAAACTGCTGCGCCACCCAGGGATCCCCCAAGCTCCTTTCTTATACCACTCAGTACCCCTGAGAGCCCTGAGTGCATTCTCTTTGTTAGCACATACTGATGGACCCATATTCCTGAAAGACTCTTTCCTGGTGTTTTTACTCCTTCTTCCCAAACCCCCCCATCCCCCCCCCCACCGCCCCCAGGATAGCAACCTGTTCCTAAATTGTCAAATTCTTATAGTCAGAAGTTTACCTGGCCTCAGGCAGGTCTGCAGATATTCTTTTCTGGACCATTCACAGATTCTTTTTTTTCTTCTCTTTCTTGGGCAATATCAGCTTTTTCCTTTGCCCTCTCCAGTTTTAAGCCATATCTTCTCTATCTTCCCAATGGACATAACTTTACTCCTTCCAGCACACTTGACAATATTTCAGAAGTTGTGTGTATGTGTACTATTGCTCATCACAATGCTTTCCAAATTGCTGAAGAGTGCTTTTGCCATTCTTCCTACATATTTGGTTTAAAACCCAAACACATCCTTGTAATCTAACATTGTTAGAAAGACAGCCACTACTACTCCCAGGTGGGCGACAACCAGAATATCAAGCTGTCCATCCTTTATGCTTTGCATCACAAGCCAGTGGTGAAGCATGCTTTGGTAGCATATACTAGAATCTCTTTGTGGGCAAGTTACTCCATATCTTGGGTCTGGGCTGAACAGGACTTCAACCTCAGAGTGTTGATGATCTGCCATTTTCTTAAAAATCTTGAGAAAGAGTAGGCCTTATCTTCACAGATGAATTACTTTATAGCAGTATGGCGAAGAAGGGAAAATGTATTATTTAGCAGCTCTTGAAATCGTGGTAAATGGGCTTAAATTTATTAATTGATTTTATCCATTTTACTTTGAAAAAGTAAATAAAGTAAAGTAGAATAAATGAGCCGTGTAGTTCCAGCCTGCTGAGTATTTTAAGCCAAACGGGAAATTAATGAGGTGATTAAGGAAAAAATGGCAAAAAGAGGAAAGAGAGGCTTTAAATACTTAATCTGGATGAACACAACTGTAAACATTTTTGTATTCTATTGAATGAAAATACGAGTATTTTGTTGCGATGTCCACTCCTCGCCCTGAGCACTGCCACCTACTAGGGGCTCTTTGAGTGACAGTCTCGGTGCCTAGAGGGGACCTTTCTGGGACCCGTGTCCCAGCAGGCATCCGCCCACCAGTGGGCCTGCAGGCCTTGCTCCCGCCGGGGAGCCCACAGCCACCTTGTGGGCCCATCTGCCCCTGCGGCCCTGCGGTGCAGGAGTGCAGGAAGCAACTAGAAGCGCAGAGAAACGTCTCACGTGAAGTACTAGGCCACGCTGAAGGGCCAGAGACCTCACAGTCAGTACCGAGTTCCCCTCCTGCAGCCTGCGCCCCCCAGGTAACCTGGTAGCCATCCCCCCCTGACGCAAGTCAGTTAGGTCCAGAGATTCAAATCTGTGCAATTTGTAGAGTCCCAAGCAGGCTGTCTCAGTTACCTCCCTTCACCCTCAAAAGGATTCTTACATTCGAAAGCTCCCCTGCGGACACGTGAGAATGCACGTTGGAAAGATGATGGCAGCTGCACTTCTTTTAAAAAATTAATATCATCACTTAAAATGTCAATCACTAAATCTGTCTCTAAAAATGCAGCTGAAATTAAAATCAATGCAAGCTTCTGCCCCAAAGAGGGGCCATCAGCGTGTTTCATTAGAACTCATTCTAGCTTTCCCCCTGCTGCAAGTCTCGCCACAAAATAAAACATTTGCCAGCTAATGTGGATCTGGTGTAGCTGTTCCAGTCAGAAGGTCAAACGTACTGAACTTGCTGCTGGAGCCAAGTTCAGAGGAAATATGAAAAACACAGAAAGCAAAACCTTACGGTGAGCTATAAATACTCATAAATACTCTAAAATTTGTAGTTCATTATGCTCCTGTTTTCTCCTCTCTGCCAAAGTAAAAAAACACATGCACCTCCGCTTTAAAAGAAATTTACTGTACATTAGGAAGCAAAGCGCCCAGTGGTCCCGAACGCTGCCAGTTCTCAGCAGGCTAAATACGTGCTGATTGCAGATTTGACGGGGTACATCCTACCCAGTTTTACATATGAACATTGAATTTTGAATGCAGGGCGTGTGTGTGTGTGTGTGTGTGTGTGTGTGTACTTTTAAATCACTCTCCAAAATAACTATTGCCAGAAGCTATCTCACCATTCAAATAAATGATAACAAAATTGTCAATAAGACTGCCCAGTTTTCTAATCTGACAAACTATGTAAAAATACCCACTAAAAGGGAGTAGAGCATTTATGACAACAGAACTAGGCGAAGATACTTTATATGGCTCTGGAATCATCAGGTGAAAGCAATTTTTGAAAGGTTCTAACCTAAAACTTTGACTTTTAGCATGGTATTTTAATGTTACTTCAGTTATCAACTGCTATTTCTTTCAGTAGAGAGCTATGTCATAAATTTATTTTTAGTTCAATATCATTTAATGAATGCACTGTCTATAAAAATAAGCCTCTTCTATGAAATCGGACGTGTTTTAATTGCATAGCCTGTTGAAGAAACATAACAGGCATAGCTTAGAGAGCTCTGGGACTCAATGTATGGTCTAGAGACCAGCAGTGTGGGGTCCTCCTGGAAACTGGTTAAAAATGCAGAATTTCAAGACCTTGTTCAGAACCATGGGATCAGAATTTGCATTTAACATGGTTCCTCTGTGATTTTTGTGGCTGCTAAAGCTTAAGAGACATAGATGTAAAATAATAGACTGATTAGCAAGGATATAAAATATACAGTATTTTCTTAGCAAAAAAAGTGAAACTATGCTTTAAGTCCAGCTGATCATATTGGAGCCCTTTAACTTCTAACCACAAAGGAATCAGGTTCGGATTATTGAGAATTATTTTGCAGGGCAATGATCTGACTGCTTTTTAGATGCTATCCTGCAGGATTGAATCCTTCTTCCAAAATATAAACTTGTATATTTTCGAGAAAGGTGAGTTTGGTCTTAATAACCACATGAATTAGATTCAGATACAGATAATCATGTTCTCGATAATTCCCACTGACTAGGAAATTTTTAGATTTCCTCCTTAATGATATTTAATTTCATCAGTTTATCTAAGAGTTTTGTTTTGCTTCCAGCTTGGTTTCTTTACACATTAAATATAGCCACATTAAAAAATAAAATACTATTCTACAACAAAACACTGTATTTCTTTTCTTAAAGAGCTGTGGCCCATAGACGTGAAGCGTTTGTCTTTCTTCAGTAGAAGTTGCCTCTCTAGGTCAGGTCATAAATCCACTGCCATGATAATGTAGAGGACCGCCTGGGAGGCCCCCTGAGTTTATACCTGGCTTTGTCCAACAGAGATCATTAATCTCCAGGTCTCTCAATCTGGTTCTTTTGAAGAGCTATAAACACACCTACTGTGTTAGCCTTTCCCGAGATATTTTAAAAGAACTAATATCTACAGTGTTCTAGCTGGATCAAACAGAGCCAAATCTAAACTGTATCTGCCATCTAGAGTTTGCTCTCCTGCCACTCATGAATATCCCACTTGAAAGCTCCAGTGCCTCCTTCAAAAACCCTAATTTTAAAAAGCACAGGCGATCAGTTTACGACTCTATCACACATCCTATTTATCTATCAAAGCTATTTAATCTTTTGGGGAGGGCATTTTGTACACTACTTTGGAAATCTGACAAATCTGACAAACTTTCTTCAGATAAATGTGCACTGTACATTCATCCAGAAAACTATATATAAAATTTCAAGGACTTCACTGGCCTCCAAATGTCTACTCCAAAGACTTCAGTTGAGGAACCCTCGCTGGTGACAGCCCATTAGGTACAAAGGCCTAATATGCATAGAAATAGATACTTAACTTACAAAATACCTCTAGTAGGCATTTATATCTGTTTCTCCCCTTAACTAGTATGGTTACCTGCAGAGTGGCTCTGGTGTTTTGGTTTGGTTTATTTTTTTCAGAGAGTATAAACTCTTAATGCTAGGAATAGTTTAGGCTTGGAAATTAAACATTCTGGGAGGCATTATGGATTATTTCATTAAAACTCTCTCTCAAATATTATTAGAAACACATGAGCTACTTTCTTTTGTTTTCACAAATTTCAGGATGGGGATTTTTGACTGCAAATTTTTTGATATCTTTATATAAGTAGCAACTGAATAAAATAAGTCTATTACTAGCAGTATAAGAGGGGGGGGAACCGATAACCTAAGAATATACTGGATTGGTTTTCCTAAGAGGTGTAATCAGAGCATTCTGTTCATGGGTTAATTACTCTCAAGGTGGTAGGGAAATGAGATGGACTACAATTAGGGCAGCTCTTACAAGCATGGTGTTTTAGATCCATCTTCAAATTAAATTGATTTTATTTGGGTTAGCACATATAAGTGTCCTTCAGAGGTGCAGAATTTTGAGTATCATGAAAACAGAGCATGTCACATGAAATATGGCAATCTTTGGTGGATAAAATATATCGCTTACAATACAAAGTCCAGAACGGATCTAAATTTTCACCATATTTCCTCTGGCTGTGCCACAGCTTGAAATGAATTATGAATATAAGGCAATTTTACACCACTGAAGTCATGAGATCCAAGACAAAATGCATGAAGCCCATTTCAAGATGGAGTTTCTGATACGTTTTAACCAATGGACAAATAATACGGGTTTGAGGAGGGCACTCTATAGAGCATTTGCAATAAAAATACATTTTTTTTTTATTTATTTATGATAGTCACAGAGAGAGAGAGAGAGAGGCAGAGACACAGGCGGAGGGAGAAGCAGGCTCCATGCACCGGGAGCCTGATGTGGGATTCGATCCCGGGTCTCCAGGATCGCGCCCTGGGCCAAAGGCAGGCGCCAAACCGCTGCGCCACCCAGGGATCCCAAAAATACATTTTTAAACAACTTTTTATTCCATTGTTCCAGACTTTTAAGATTATGTTTTATTGCATTCAACTTTGCAATGAAGCTGACAATGAAGCTATTTCAACCTTAGGCTGCATTATTAGAAACATTATGGACAGAACCACTGCGGTGATAATTCTGAACAACTTCTAGGCCTCAACACACAGAAGCATGTAAGACATTGTCATTAACAAACTAGAATACAACTGACAACCAGACTAATGAAAGAATCTTAAAACTTTGAAGAGGGTTTGCCTGGGTGACTCCATCGGTTGCATTCAACTCTTGATTTCCATTCAGGTCATGATCGGGGATGACCCTGTGGGATCAAGCCCTGAGTTGGGTTCTGCACTTGAAAGGGAGTCTGCTGGAGATTCTCTCCCTCTGCTCTTCTCCCCACTTACGTGCTCTCTCCTTCTCTCTCATAAATAAATGACTCTTAAAAAAAAAAAAACTTTGAGGATGAAACTGTCTTCAGTTTTTTAAGAATTACTTGGTAGAATAGAGGTTAGATTCCATCTGTGTGGCTCTGGAGAGAAGAGCAAGAAACAGCTGGTGGAAATTTTTACTGTATTATACAAACAGAATGGACCACTTCGTGGAGATTAAATTTCAATTGTAAATTTATACAAGACAAAGGTAGCACATGCAACTGATTAAGAGGCTACCAATCGCCACATGTCATTTTATATCAAGTTTGTGTTGGTCGAACACAATTTTTCTCTTTGTATCTATCAAGCAATAATTTAGTAGGCCACCTATTTATTTTGTCTGTAACACTATTGATTAGACAATGTCAAGATCTCCGTTACTCTATATGTCTGTGGTTTACCTGGTCTTGTAGGCACCTTTTCTTTAGTGGCTGAGAGCCATCATCTAGCCTTTCCCACTCAGTAATCCCACTGTTTCCACAGAAACCACAGCACCCCATTCCACTGTGATGCCTTCTGCTATTAACCCCTGCCTAAGAAGACAGCCACCACTTATCTTTGCAAGACTGCTGGGAGAATTCACTAGGCCTCATTTGACAAATGCTTAATGAGAAGTTTGAGTGGGCTACAGATCATAGAATCACTCCAGCATTTCCTTCTTTCTGAGTCTACAGTATGCCAGGAATATGCCAGACTTGCAACCTCATTGATTTTAGACCACTGGTAAATGCAGGTTTTAATTAAACTGCATAAAAGATTATTAATGCCAATGCCAGACACCCAATTGAAATCAACACAATAAATTGCAAATCTCAGGACAGTGTACCTACATCAATGAATTCTTCTCACTCTAATATTTATCTCTTTTTCTTATATATTAAAAATTAATTCTTCTTCAGGTACTCCAAACTTACACTGATTCTTATTTCAAGATCTTGCAACTTATTAATATGCAGGCTAACACATTGTGGATTAGGCTTTTTTTCTCTATCTGGGTTATGTTTGGATCTACTTTCCATTATGATCATGGAAGTATGGTGTTAGGATTTTCATAAATAAGAACCAACATTCACTTATGAAGCATCTCTCCCACATGAAAATGTTAATAGATTTATATACAGATAAAGATTGATTTCCTAAGATTGGAGACAGAGAGATCTTCTTTCTTCAATAAAGAGAATTTGGAAATTCAAATTCTTGTCGTAAACATCACACTGGAAATGCTGGCTAATACAAAATTGGGAAGAATGAAGTAAAAACGTCTTTGTTCAAGATGACATGATATACATATAAAAAGTATGAATGAGTTGACTTTAAAATCTCCTGTAACTAATAAGTGATTATAGCAGAAGGTTAAAGGTTAACATATACAAAAGAGCATATTCTTGGCCAATGGGAAAAAGAGAACTATAGGGAGAGGAATATATTTTCCTGCCACAGAAGCCTTAGCCAAAGTCTTCTTACATCTCATTAGTTCAGACTCAATCAAGTACACATCCTCATACAATAACCCATGGGATTTACCAATAGTCTCAGTGTAGTCTATTTTAATGCTGCTAAAAAAAAAAATACACATTTTGGGCAGCCTGGGTGGCTCAGGGGTTTAGCATGGCCTTCAGCCCCAGGCGTGATCTTGGAGACCTGGGATCGAGTCCCGGCGGTCAGGCTCCCTGCATGGAGCCTGCTTCTCCCTCTGCCTGTGTCTCTGCCTCTCTCTCTCTCTGTGTGTCTCTCATGAATAAATAAATTAAAACTTTAAAAAAATGCACATTCCTCCATTTTCAAAGCCAGCAGAAGAGCACCTTGCTTTATTGCCTCCTCTCTTCTGTCTGTACTCAAGTTTCCCTCTGGCTCCTTGTAAGAACACTTGTGACAACATTTAGGAACCACATGGACAATCTCCCCATGTCAAAATAGTTAATTTCATCATATCTGTAAAATTCTTTTTGCCATATGGTGTAACACTCTCAGGTTCCACATATTAGATATCTAACTAGATATCTGGATATCTTTGGGGGCCATTAATTAACCCCCCATACATATTAACCATAATCTGGGTACTTTGGGCAAGATCAAAAGGAGAATGAATATAAAGAATGCATACAATCTACATTCAGTAAAATGTAGAAACCATTTACAGTTGTTTGGTTAACAGTCATGCAATTCAAAGTTAGACAGCCTAATCACAAATACTAATAACAGTAATACTAATAATAGTAATAATAATTTGTGTAACCCTTTTGTGATATAGAGAAAGAAAGGCTAAAGAAACAAATTGCCCTATGGCCATAAAGACATAGAGAAATATTATCTTCATGATCCCAGAGCAGCAATAAAAACGGAAAAACCTAATCAGCATACATGATTATTTATGCAAAACTTGTGTTTGTTGATGTGTTTTCGTTGATCCAAATTACAAAGTTTTTCTGTGGTTTCACCAAATAGAAAATATTAAAAATGTCTCTCTCATGTTGCATACATCGAGACCACAAACAAGACTAGAAATTATTATATTTCTTCAGTCAAAGGAAGGAATGGACGATTTTAGGTAACTGTGTAGACAATCTGAGAAAACAAAACAACCATAAAAGTTTAAATTATTGAAACTTTTCAAAAAAATATATTTTTTTTTCAAAGTAAGTGGATAGTTGACTCAATTCTCCAATTCATTTAACTAGTGAAGAACTGGTCACAGACCAAGATGTTTTCCAATTAAATGATTCAATGAGTGTTGACCTAGAATTGTAACATTCAGAAGCTTAGAGGACTCTTCTGTAGTAATCTATTAATTCTCCTGTAAAATTCTTGACCTGCTAAAGATTCTTAACAATAATACTGAAATTATCTCCCTGATTATGATCAAGAAGCATTTTCTCCATTTAACATGCAGCAATATTTGGCTGAGCAAACATCAGCCAACTCTTTACTAACTTGTCATTTTGGGTAATTGTCTATCTGATGGATTAAATCACAGCATTTTCCAAAGATTTCTGGACAGTTATGTCTTGCATTAGCAATCTTATACTTTAGTATTAAGGGTTTTTTTTTCTTTCTCTTACATTAACAACTAATATTTAATATACTAAATTATTGTTTTTCTTAGACTTTAAGGGCACAGTTGAAATCTGTAGCAGCATAATACCTTCAGTTCTCTTACATGTTTTATTTTACCTGGTCTCTACACAGATTCGGATTCAGTTATTGTTCTTTTCCTAGTTGAGATACTAGATATGCCTGGGGTTATATTCTTGTTTATTGATGGTTTTAATTTTGTTAAATTAAAAAAAAATTGCTGGTGTTAATTTGTTTATTGCCTGCTACATTGGGAAATGTAGCTTGTTGTATTGCTAGTACAGTTTTTGGACTGATGATATCTAACTGTACTTGTTTATTATTAACATTTCTTATGTAGTTACTCTAGGGGAATTCTCAGCCAAGGTATTTTAAGTTCACCATGATTTTTCTACGGTTACCTTGAAAAGGTGGGATAAGGACGGAAGATAGGTCTAAAAGCTAACCTTTTTTGAAAGTACTTTGTTTTAGAAATAGAAATATGATGTATTTTGCATAATTTATAAACATAAAAATAGAAAATGATTCCTAAATTTTGCAGATAAACTGAAAAAAATAGTCTAACTATAAATTGGCTGCACAAGAGTCACAGGGAAAAATTTTTTTCAAACAACTTTTAAATAAAAGTATTTGACTGTACAGGCACATGTCCACTTTATTGTGCTTCACCGAGATTGAGTTTTTTACAAATTGAAGGTTTGTGGCCACCCTGCATCAAGGAAGTCTATCAGTATATTTCCAACAGCATTTGTTCACTCCACATCTCTGTGTCATGTCTCGGTAATCCTCCTAGCATTTTAAACTTTTTCACTGCTATTTTTTTTATAGTGATCTGTGATCAGTGATCTTAGGTGTTAGTATTGTAACTGTTTTGTGGACCACAAACCACGCCTGTATATCGTGATAAACTCCATTGATAAACGTGTATGTGTTGACTGCTTCACTGATTAGCTGTTCCCCTGGCTCTCTCCCTTTCCTTGGATCTCTCCTGTAGCCCAAGACACAACAGTATTGAAGTTAGGCCAGCTAACAACTCAACTATGGCTGCTAAGTATTCATGTGAAAGGAACACTCACATGACTCTCCCTTTCAGTCAAAACCTAGAAATGATTAAGCCTAGTGAGGAAGGCATGCTGAAAGCCAAGATAGGCTGAAAGCAAGGCACTTGTTCCAGTTAATCAAGCTGTGAATGCAGAGAGAGAATTCTTAAAGGAAATTAAAAGTGCTACTCCAGTGATCACACCAATGATAAGAAAGCAAAACGACCTCATTGCTCTTATGGAGAAAGTTTGGGTGGTTTAGATAGAAGAGCAATCTGGCCACCACATTCCTTTAAGCCAAACCCTAATCTAGAACAAAACCCTAACTCTCTCCAATTCTGTGAGGAGAGAGGTGAGGAGGCTGCAGAAGAAAAGTTCTAATCTGGCAGAAGTTGGTTCTTGAAGCTTAAGAAAAGAAGCCATCTCTGCAACAGAAAAGTGCAAGGTGAAGCAGCTGGTGCCGGCCTCTGTCACTGTCCTATCCATTCTGTTTCTTCCCTTCCACTCTAAGTAATATCTACACTTTTAAAATTTCATGATTTATATGATTATTTTAATAGAACTAAATATAATATATATGCATTTACACACATTTCTTTATTTTTAAATAATGGCATAGTATACACACACAATGCTATAGCATGCACACATATTACACATAGACCATACTGTGTTTCTCCCAAATGCTTTTTTTTGGAGGGAAGATTTATTTATTTAAATAAATAAAATGAGCACAAGGGGGAGGGGCAGGGGGGAGAGAGAGAGAATCTCTTTTTTTTTTTTTTTTTTGAGAGAGAGAATCTCAAGCAGAAACCCCCTTGAGCGCAGCTCCTGACTTGGGGCTGCGACTCATGACTCCAAGATCACGATCTGAGCCAAAATCAAGTCTGATGCTTAACTGACTGAGATACCCAGGTACCCCTAAATCCTCTTCTTCATTGAACATCATGTCCTGGAGAGCATGTCATATTTCTTTATTCTGCTGCATAATATTCTCTTGGTCATTTAACCAGTCCCTTACTGATAGACATACGTGTTCATTCTGATCTTTTACTGTTAAAAACAGTGAAGCATATTTTCATATTTCTATTAGTTTATTATTATGTTTTAACCTCATGAAAAGTATAACAGCCCGATATATGTTCTAATGGGGAAAAGAACAAAGTGCAGATTACCAGGTGAACTGGAATCTAGTCAAACTTCTAAAAGTGACTCTAACTTTATAGCAAATACAGAGGAATTGACCAAATCCAGAATGTGGGAAATTTTTCAGGCAAATACCCAGGATTTTAAATAAATAAATGTCAAGGGGGAAAAGAAGATGAGTCATTATATATTTTAAATTATTTTAGAGGCTTAATTGACAAAGTATAACATGAACTTTACTTATATCTTTATTTAAAAACTACTGGAAAAAATAGAGCTCATTTAAAAAAGGGAGACATTTGAACATGGACTATGCAATTAGATGATATTAAGGAATTATATTTTTAATTTTATCTGGCTCAATTAAGCTGTAATTATTAGGTGTACATATTGAAGGATTTGTGCTGAAATAAAATTTTTTGGAATTAGCTTTCAAATACTATGACAAAAATATTGGAGCATTATTTGTTAATGTATTTGTGGTTGAATTGGTATGTTAATAGGATATGTTTTAAAGTATTCCAACAAAAAACAAAGGGTATGCAAAATAAAATTGGCAAATAGTTATAATGGTTAGAATTGGGTTATAGAGAGAAATTATAACAGTTCCTCTTCAAAAAAGGCAAATTACAGAAATTTGGGGACAATATAAGAAGTTCATAAGCTCAACTCATGTCTTCAGTTTGCAAAACACTTGACATTATATTGGGTTTGTTTTAATTTTCATTATCAATGTTATCAACGAGAGTCCTTGGAAAATTTTTCTTCAGTTGCCTATGCTTTAGTGGTCACAATTTCATCTCTGATGGAAATATTTGACAAAATTGCATTTGGTGTTTTTGAAAACTCGTAGATTATTCCATAAGCTATACATTTCTATGTATAAATTATAATGCATTTACCTATCACCCAAGCAACAACAAACACTTCATAGAGAAGGGAAGAGGAGAGCCGAGGTCTAGTTCAGAATATCAATAAATTCTGTTTCACAACAAAGCACTACTTGGTGCAATACTCACAAAGTTAGATTTCCCTGGTACTCACCAGCCACTGTTCACAGTTCCTTCTGAAATGCAGGCTGCTTTTTGTTGTTGTTACTCTTCTTGTTTTTCCAGGCTATTCATAACCACCAAGAGTACTTGTAATAGTGTGTAATAGTGTATAGTACTATTTTTTTTAGATACCTATGAAGTCAAATGAATTTATATCACCTCTGTTAACTCTTCTAACAGGAACTAGTGAGCATACTAGTGAGTAAGCTGTGAACATACTAGTGAGTAAGCTGTTATCACTTTACTCCTAAATAATTATTTTTGTTTTTGGTCTTAACAATACTGGGAATTGATAAAGGGTTTTTCATCACCTACAACTACAATTATTTTTCTGTTGTGTTATATAACTTATAGATATCACCAAGATAAAGCCCATATAGTATCACTTTAGCCAAAATATTAAGCAAACCTTTAAAAATCAGAGTATATTGCTTTAAACAAATTGGTTAATAAATTGAAATATCAATTTCGGCAGACATGCGGTTTATTTCTCTCCACAAATAATTGTGGGAGCAGTTCATAATTAATGGAGTTCTTATTTAAATATTAGCAATTTATCATAAATTCAATTGAGAAATGAGAAGAGAAATTTTGTAATATGTGAATAACACTGGCACTTTATTATCATTATTTATTTTTAAAAATTAAAGCAGTCTCTCTATATATGCTTTCATGTCATCCCTTTACCTTGAGAGTGAAATAGCAGAGACGTGTTAAAAATTTTAAAAATCTTTCAAGATCATGCCCCTTTTGGGATTTCATATAGCACTCCAGTATAAATAATATACTCTAGACAACAGTTCTTAGACAATTATATACACAAATGATACCATTTATCACATTCTTCTACTCTTGAAATTGTGTCCATATGTAAGTAATCAGTAATTCATTAGTAACAGTGATGATTTTTTAAAATCAAACAATAAATGATTTTGAACATGCTTGATAGATTTTCCTTATCTTTTCTTCCATCGGCATCCTCAACCAAATTTGGCAGGATCACTTTGGATAACCCCTTTGGATATAAATGATATGAAGACGGTAATGATTCAGAGCCTTTTATAACTATGGACTTTGAGATACATAATTGTTCTTACTTCACACTTTATTTGACATTGTAAACACTATTTCTGTTATAAATCAGTGTCTCAGCTGCACGTTGCAACTTGGAGTAGACCATTGAGCCGTCCTCTTAAATATTATGACATGGAGAAAATCACATTGTGCTTTAACCTATCAACAAAGGAGCAAAGCAATTACAGAGCTAAACAGAGTCCAGGAAGACCCAATAAAGAAAAATCCAAGAAAATTTGGTGAAAATTCTTAAGGGGCCTTCCAATGTTTAATTTAGGCCTGAGGCATGATTAATATTCTGATTCTAATTCAAAAGACTGAACCACAAAGGTACATCTTTTGGGTATTTTTAATAAGCATAGTACAACACTCTGTGAATTAACAGCTGGTCTGACTGGTATTTTACTTCTTCTTTGCTTACTCAAGTGAAGCAGTTAATATTAGTATAATCATCAAACTAACACTAGTCCGGCAGAGGGACAGATTTTTTTTTCCTAGTGTTGTGATGTAGAATACAAATTTTGAAATACACACACACACACACACACACACACACACACACACAAATCCATGGCTGTATTAATATTTATCAAACCATTGGTTTGGATCCAATACACAATAGAAATGTGTTTTTTTTTTAAGAAATATAAAAAAATTAAAGCTCTATTCCATTGGAAAAAATAAAATGGCATATTCATATATGTCACAGTTTGAAAGAGTAAGCAAAGTATCAAATGCTAAAATAATTAAATGAAACTGAATGGATGCTTATGAGAAATATTGAGAATATTATAATGAAAAAGTGATAAACATCATTTGTCAATATTCTTGCTAAAAACATCTAATAACTTTAAAATGGGAAAATCTTCTTCATAAAACCGTATGAACAATTATATTTTATATATACCCAAAACAAAGATCGTATTTTCTTAGTCAATGAAGAATGATATTTAGATCATGCAGCATTAATTTTCATAATTTTGGTTGTTTGCGAATGAGATTCCAATCCCTTTTATTATTATCTGATGTTTTGACATGCTCATTCAGATTCAGATTAATCCTTATTTGTTAATATTTGTTGAAAAGAAAAATTATAATTTCTTTGATTTTAATTTTTAATACATTTGCAGAGGAGGCATATTTTAAACAAAATTTGCAACATAATATTTCTTATTGTCTTATGCAGGCCATATTTCATTTTCCTGACAAATTTCTTATAGAAAAACTCATTTTTTGCATTATTTGTAAGTCTAGCTCTTTTAAGTATTGTCACCAAATATGATCATTCTCCACTTTAATAAATGAAACTACAATTTATATATATTGTAAAGGTTTCATTAACGACATTTAATTAGCTAATGAAATAATTACAATTTGCTGTTTGCCATTGCATTTATGGTAAAAGGCAATATTTTGAGTATTAGTATTTAATTTTAACAATATCATAATATTATCATTATGAAATGTTTAGTAAAATATTACTACTGTGTTTCTAGTTAAGATGATGACTACAAAATTTAATACCATAATACTCAAAGATATATATTAAAATGCCTTTTTTTGAAATTCTGTAATTAGCTGTTTTAAAATGAAATGTAAAAGACAGCAGCATTAAGTAAGACTATTTAAAAACTGACTCATTTAATCACATTACTAGACGGTATGTACCTTTCCATTTAGCAAATGAGGGATATGAAATATAACTGAATATTATGTATGGTCAGAAATGTTATTAATGTTCTCAAGGTTTTGACTTTAAGCATCCATAGCACTATTACTCTGATGCCATTGTCATCCTCTCCAATTGTCATTTCTATGAAAGAACATCCATGCATCCTCTTCTCCAATAACAAAAGGAAACAAACACAAAACAATATTCATTTTGGTTTTGGTTCCATAATCATAACACTAACTGAACATCAGGTGTCACACACAAAAGTCCTAGGCAGGTAGGAACTGTGAGACACTGATAAGATTCAGATTCAATTTTTAAAAACTTTGTACAACCAAAGAAGTATATACCTGCAGCAGGATTCAGCTCCAGAGTCATTGATTTGTGAGTCTGGCTAGTAAACAATCTATGTCAAAAGCTACCCAGGTTGGTAACCTTTGCCTGTCAAACAGTAGCTGTTGGATTTGACTGATAAAGCGGTGAATTAAATCACCAACTACTACAAAGGACATTTGTGACTGGCTGTTGAGGAAGTCCTGACATCAAATGTGGCTTTACTGAAAATAGATAATTTGTTTAGGGGAGACATGTAGCAGAAAGATTGATTATGAAGTTTAGAAAAAGAGAAAAATAGAAAAGAGAGAATAATAAAAACTAAATCAAGTTTCAGTTTCCCTCAAAAATTCTCCAACCAGAACTGTAATACAAATGTTTTGGCTTCTTGCAGTTACGAGAAGATGCTAGTGTACCAAAGAAATCCAGATTCTAGTCCTACTTCAGTGAATGCCTTAGAGATTCCTCATAATTTTTAGAACTCGGTTTCCTAGCTATAAAACACCACAATTGTATTAGAGCTATAACATTTCTGTTGTCTTTTCCAGCCCTCAGTCCTATAAATGCTGTTTTTCTGGCATAATATTAACTATTGCAGTGGAAGCTAAAATAAAGAAAAATTTTCAATATTAAAAATAAAGGAAAGGGGATGCCTGGGTGGCTCAGCAATTGAGCGTCTGCTTTGGGCTTCGGATGTGGTCCCGGGATCCCGGAGCCCCACATCGGGGTCCCCGCAGGGAGCCGGCCCCTCCCTCTGCTGTGTCTCTGCCTCTCTCTGTGTCTCTCATGAATAAATAAATAAATCTTAAAATAAAAAGAAAGGAAGGGGATGGGTAGGTACAAGGGACCAGAAGGATGTATCTTCCTATAGGATTCTGGCCTCTAAAGGCAAAAAGTTTCTGGAAAAGATTTCAGACTTAGAAAATTACTTATAGTTTGCATATTAGAGCATTTATACACTGTCAAGTTATTTTAATATTAAATATTCAGACAGTAGTTTATTGCACACTTAAATACAAATTTTATCTAATCTTTAGAGTGAATTTTCATTCCAAAAATATAATCTCCTATTTTACTAGTAAGAACAGAGATTTCTGTTAAAGGAAATTTATAGGGAAGTTCACAAAGGCACATTTCTTCTAAGCCATAGATCATATTTCTATTGACAGAAACAGCTGAAAAAGCCTCATAGAATTTTAGATATTAAAGTGTTTTTAAAGATCATATTCAAGATTTAGTGTGCCATTCTTATAAAACCGCTTTCTTATTTTAATACAGGATCCTCTATAGGCCAAAGTATGTATATTACCTGAAACCAAACTGGTAGTGCATTTAGAATATACAAAGATGAGTGGTAAACAAATAAGAAGAAACCATGACTTAGTAATATCACGCTGACTCCTTCTTTATATGGTAATCAGTTTTCTCTCCATTCTAACTTAATTTTTTAGTCACTGCCTGAATTTTGTAAGCCTATTTATTTATTAAATAAATTTAAATTCAGTAAACTTCTATATCAGAATAGTTGTAAACTCCTATGTAATATCTTTTAACAAAGAAAGATACTAAAGTGAGAGAGAGTTTACTGCCTTCCACCACTTATTTAATGAAAAGCATAGTTGTAAAAACAAACGAAAAACTCCGTTTAACTTACTGCTATTAATTAAAGAACGTGGATTTACATACACATGAGATGTTTCTCAAGCTAAAGTTAAAGGCTATTTGCCAACTTTGTTGTCAAGGAAAGAAGTGGCCCAACAGTTGATTTGGGGAATAACTGAATTAAACATTAAGAATTCCAGGAGGAAGGACTGGTAATTCTGATTGTAGGAGTCAAGATCACGAATGAATACATGCTGAGGAGAAGACTGCATTTTTCCTAATGTTCTGTTTTAAAATTCTATTTTATAATGTAAATGGGAATAATTGATGAGGAATGTTCACAATTTGGGGACAATAGTGAAGACACCAAAAATCGTGTGCAGAAATTACAGTGTTGGCAAGTGTTGGAGGAAGGATGGTGGATAGGGCAACTGAATGATCAAATTGGAGTTTAGAATTTGGAGTCCATAGACTTTTAATCCTTGACAGAGGTAGCGGGATTGAAAATTCAAAACTCCAAATAAATGTTATACATGTTTTTTGGCTTCTAAACTTCTAACTAGTCTACCGTTCTTGTTGCTCTCAAAAATCTACCATTCTTCTCTTTGTTTCAAGATTTTATTTGTTTGTTTGTTTGTTTGTTTGTTTGAGCTAGAGAGGAGAGAGTGAGCATAGGGAGGAACAGATGGAGAGAGAAAAGCAGACTCTGTGCTGAGTGTGGAGCCTGACCGGGGGCTCGATCTCATGACCCTGAGATCATGACCTGAGCTGAAATCAAGAGTTAGATGCTCAACCGACTGAGGCACCCAGGTGCCCTTGGGCCTTCCTCCTCTCAATTACTTTCCATCAAAATCTCTGTGGTCTGAAGCTTGAACTTCCTCACTCTATTCCAAACAGAGTCAATTTCCTTAAGGAGAGTCATGAAACTCTATTCCTACATCCTGCCTCTTCCCCTGGACAATTCCTCTGCATCATTGCTCCAGAGCTGGGGTGTGAACCGCAGCCTGCTTCTCTCAGAGTGACACCCCTTCCCTATCAGTGGGTCACTGAGTGAGGGTGATAGCCTCTGGTCTGAGCTTATCTTCTCAGTGTGAAATCCATTGGTCTACCAGCAAGCTGTGGTGATGACGAGAGCTCAGTACTCTCAACCTGCAACACTCGGAGGAGAGCTCCTGGCCTTCAAAAGAGGGCTGAACGGATAAAGGTTGCCCCAGACCTCTCTGCTGAATTTGCCTAGAATAAATATCCTGCAGCATCAGGATCAGGGAAGTGGTTAGACATGCTAGTAGCATGGCACTCCTGGGAAACAGGGCTCTAAGTCTTAGACTGAATACTAAGGAGGGGGAAGCTTCATCTTAGCTGCATCCTCCTGGAGTAGAGCTTCCATCCTGTTAAACTGATGGGAGGAGGATCATGATAAGGACATTGCTGAAAAATATAACAAATTGCATGTACATGTAGTTTAAGATACAATTCTGGAAGGTCACCAGTCCTCTAAGGCACATCAGTATACCTCCTGGGAATCCATGAACCTTAAATAATAATCCATGATTTGAATACAATTTAGGAAGATTAAGAATATGGAAGTCAAGTAGACATAGTTTCAAAATTCCCTCGGCTTCACATGCACATTTTAACACCAAAGCTCTCCTTTAATGTAACAGTGAACAAAACATCTTACATACCATTACGGATTTATTGAGAAACTAAAATTTACATCCTTATGGGAAGAAAATATCCATGGTGGCTGTAAATATCACATCAAAAGTCACTTGACTTGAGTTGAAATTCTGGATCAGAAATGATGACTGTTAGTGAAGTTTTAACATAGGGGAGCCTCTGTTCTCTCATCTGGGTTATGTGATTAATAACTCAACTGATTGCTTTGGTAGGCATATGGAGTAGGTGAGATAATCCATAACAATTTCTTACTGCAACGACTGGCACACATAGAGCACTTCATACATGCTAGCTACTATTAATGCTAGCTCACTGGTGATACGAGCATGTAATTTGAAGATAATCTTCCAAAGATGCTGAGTTTCCATAATTCCAGTGTTCGTTTTTAGTTGTTGCTTTTCATTATTACTTTTATATTTATGTAACAAAGGAATACTATTTTTATTCTGGACCATCGTGTTTGATATTGCACACATTCTTTTCCTTACATTATTATAGAACAAGAGAACTCTGATGATGCATGGCCCGTACAAAGCTTCCCTTGTGTAATATTAAGATAGATCATTTGCCAAAAGAATAACCTCACTAAGAGGCCAAAAACATGGTGCAACAAAAAAGTCTTTATGTAATGATTGGTTCACAGGCATCGTGGGCCTTGGGGCATGTTTCAGATTTCCTCATTGGATTAATTCTGTACATCTCTCACGCATATCCACGTCCCTTACACACCAATTTCCCTAGTTTCTAGAATTCATTAGGGATCTTAGCTTCTCATCAAAGTAACTACAACTCTAACTTGCTGCCAGTTTGTTTTTGACACAGAGCAAAAAGGAGCTGGACATTTAAGTCCCTCGTTAACAGTAAACATATTGGTAATAAAAGATAAAAGAAGAATGGAACAGAAAATTTGGATATCCACTAGCTCTTTTGGTCAACTAAAATTGCTCAAGTGGTAAATTTAAGCAATTAAACTCCTAAATAGAAGAATAATTAAAGTTAAAAAAAAAACTTGCAAAAGTAGAAAAGGAAAACCTGGAAATTGTTCCATCAAAGCTGAATCATAAAGCTTTAATTATATTCAGGACTCAAGGTTAGAATGTTGAAGAATGCGTCCTTTAAAAATTAGTTTGAGTGTTGAGATCTTAAATCAAGCTCAGCACTTTTAGCAGTGCCCTGGCAGATCCTAATGTCACAGCTTTCTCCTCTTCATATTCGAACTTTTGTCATCACTTTGCCATCCTTGACTCTCTTGTGTTCATAAATAATGAGCAAAAATAGGAGTGGTGGGATTATTGAACACTGTGGAGTGTTCAGAGACAATATCAATAACTTACTATACAGCTTCCCAACTTCAAAGGGATATTGTAGCCATAAACAGAAAAATAAAGAACTATATATGTTGTGTAAGTCCTTGTGCCTCAAGTCAGAAAAAGTGTGTCATTTACATTGGAATTCCTAAAAAGACTGAATTATATATATCCGTTTAGGTTTTGGTTTTACTTGCAAGACCACAACTAGAATAATTACTTCATTGCATCCTAGCCACTTTAAATGAATCTGATCAACCCAAATAAACATTTAAAGAGAGTATACGAACATATGGCTGGTGTTTGTCCTGTATCTCTACAATTTACCTAGAAGAACTCTGTTTACACCATTGCAAAGAACTCGATTTCCTTTCTTTTCTTGAATAACACTTCATCGTCTTTCAAGATTTTGCTCAGGTGTCACCTCTTAACCTATTCACAAATACATGTATAGCTTCAAGTGGCAGCTTAGATGTCTCTCGTGGGAGACCAAAAACAACCCAAGGGTAAAGACTGTGTCATACCAGTCTTTGGGTGCACAGCACCTAATATCTACTAAATGTTTACTCAACACGTGCTCATGAATGAAACAACGAATGCTCGTATGCGTGTCTCTCCACCTAAGTTTTCACTTCACTCCTCAGGTCACATCACTCCACCTTCTATGGTGGAGAAGACCTACCTGGTCTTGTCTTGATACTATCAAATGAATTTCAGAGTTTGTTAAAGCTGGGACATGAACTTTGTGTAGTACAGCAGCAAAACTATGAGTTCAGATTGATGACTTAGGCATTAGGAAACAAGTGCAAAAGTTTAAGTGGCATACAACCAGATTTGCACCTCGGCGTCATCACTTTGATAACCATGTGAAGCACTGATTGAGTAAGGAAGAGAATGGAGTGAGGTGATCAGTTTGGAGGTTAACTTCAATAGCTAGGAGAGACACACTGAATATGTGGGTAGCAGTTGGGCAGGAAGGAGAGAAGCATATTTGAGATATTTAGGAGATAAAATCAACAACTTTTCATTAGAGGTGTAGGTACGAGATGGAGGAAAGGAAAGTGTCTAGATTTCAGGCTTTCCCACTCTACCTAACAAACAAAAAATAGGAAATATGGAGATTGGCATATGTGGCAGTGAGTGCACGGATGAGACCATCACTTCAGTTCTGAACAGGTGAAATTTGAGGTATATAAGGGACAACGAGTAAGAAGGTTCAAGCAGGTTAAGTGTATGAATCTAGAAATCCAGGAATGTTTAGTCCTACAGGGAAAAAAACCGTTGAAAATATGAAAGTCACAGAGAGATCCCTGGGTGGTTAGCGGTTGAACACCTGCCTTCGGCCCAGGGCATAGTCCTGGAGATCCAAGATCCAGTCCCACGTCGGGCTCCCTGCATGGAGTCGGCTTTTCCCTCTGCCTGTGTCTCTGCCTCTCTCTCTCTCTCTGTTTCTCATGAGTAAATAAATAAAATCTTTAAAAAAAGAAAATATGAAGGTTACAAATATTATTTGAAATAAGAGTAGATGAAATTTTCAAAGGAAAAAGATTTTTCTCCAAGAAGTCCAAAAAAATTTTTTTTTCTGGATTATATAACTAACAAAGCTGAAACTGACTTACGCAGTAGCTCAAATAAAAGCTAGCATGGTTAACATTTTTTAAAAATAATAAAATCAAGCCAATTCATTCCATTGTGGGATCCACAGAATTTCATTTTCTGACTTAACTCTATCACTTCTATTCAATGCATGCAAATATGATGCATCCTTTTGCTTTGCATATCATAAAGCACATTGATATAGAAATCAAAATAATTCCTTTATCCTTGTCTTTAATCCAGAATGAATTTTCATGGTTGGCACTTCTTTATTTGATCCAAATTCTGTCTTTTGGGATTGTGTATAAAAGCTGACAAGGGTCAAATGATGTGTGGGTTGAAAGTAGTTTCATGATTCATGGGAACTATTAAACTATGCAAAATTATCACTCTGGGACAATGAGTTTCTTATGAAAGCCTTCTTAATACAAAAAGGAAAATGGAGCATTCCATGGATTTTCCATTTCAAAAAATGCTAAGAAGTACATGAAAAATAATCACATAACAGTTTCCAAATAATGGCTATATAGCTCTGTTATCATGCAAACATTTTTTCCACCATTCCTTAGCTCAAGTACTATATATTAACTAGTTCTCTTGTAATTCTGATAATCTCCTGACTGACTCCAACCCTATTCAAATGTGATTTGTTTTTGAATGTTTCTGGTCAATTTTTAATAATTAGAATAATATCTTGGACATTTAACTCTTTGCTGTTTATTAAATTCTTTCATATAATCTCATTAAACATACAAACTATAGGCCATCTGTGGCACAACTTGTTTTGAATTATGCTTCCATTAGACTTGCATTGTGTAATTCTTCTGACCACATGCATGTTTGGTCATTTTAAAATTGTTTCTCATTCTCTCCAAATATTTAGGAATACGTTTTATAGAATAAATGAATTAATACTTATAAGTACTCAAAACACTAACTAAGAGAAAATAAGAATTTATTGATCTGTCACATAAATAAAAATAAAATGAATAAGCAGCTTCAAGAACATTTTATGTCTCTTCATTTCAGCTGATTCTCACTCTTCTATATACCAGGATCTCAACTTAACTACTAGGCTTATTTTAGCCTTTCCGATTGCTCCTACTGTAAACCAACTAAAATATTGCCACTAAACTTAATGTGACCGAATTTCAATCACATTTAAATCTCTTTCTGTGAAATGAGTATGATTTCCTAACTTTTGAAACCCTTATTATAGGTTTCAAACTTGGTCAGCCAGCCCTACCTAATTACCTAAGACCTCTCCTTGAACAGTGCATTCTGCTGTCTTGACATGGAGTATTCAAGACATGGGGAAAAAAAAGCATGCTACTCTGTCCTTTGTGACAAGTGTGTCAGGTCTAACTCAAATGCCACCTTTTCCGTTGAAGGCTTACTTGATTATTATAGTCAGAAAGCAGAGTTTCTTCCCTTCCACTCTGATGGAACTTAGTATTTAAGATTCAAAAGAAATTCATCACCTAATGCAGAGTGTAATAGATACGTTGGTGTGATCTATCCTGCTTAGCAGAGTGAAAGCTGATCAAAGACTGATTGAAATTTGGCAAGTTGAATATTCACACTAAGTGTTCCTGAATGTCTTGAATTAGTTCAGAAATCGCCTATGGTAGATTGATGTTTTTGCTCTGTCTTTATTTCTATAGAGTTCTAACCATCATTGGCCTCTCCTGTCTCTCAGGGCCAGCTTCAAACTTTTGTCTAGCCTTACAAGCTCTGGGGCTGGAAAATGAGTCTCTATTTCTCACTCTGTCTTCTCTCTTTTCTCTGATCTCTCTCTCTTCCCTTGAATTATGAATTATAAAAGAATGAGTAATGGAAAAAATATGGGAAAGACCTATGTATTCGTTTCCTAAGAACTGAAAAAATAGGCACGACACTGAAATCCATTAAATGAATAATTTAAAAAAAAAACTAAAAGTAGGCAGGAAAAGAAGAACAATATTAAAATATTGAAACTATCAAAACGTTTCCTCAGAATCCAAACTACACTAAATGCCCATGCATCTGATCTTGAACAAATGAGAAATTAGGAAAAATAGAATTCACAATTAACTTTAAAGGTTTTCTTTCATACATCTCAACTTTGGTATCTTATTAATTGTTTAATAAGCAAGTAAGAAGGCTCAGGGAAGAGAAAGCCAAGATAAAAATACCTAAGAAAAATGAGTCTACTCTACACTAACATTTTGATGTTATAATTATTAAACTGGACAATGCAGTCAGCAGCCTGGTATCAAATTAGTATCATTACTTTCCATGACTACATTATCATATTGAGATTATTATCATGTATCATAACAATTAAATACTGTTAAAAATGATTATAAATATAAAGGTGATACGCAGCTAATCAGTTTTAATGTCCGTTTATCACAAATTCTCTCATTAAGTGCAAAAACCTCTCATAAGTATTCCAATTTGAAAACTACATATTGCTATAACTTTAACACTATGTAATTAGATAACTATGGTTGTTCTGTAGCTTTCCAGAAAAAACAAAACAACTTAGAAATCAGTAAGTGTATATCAAATGAGCAATGCAATGATTAGAAGTAAAAATAGAAAAATAAATATTCTATTTCAAAGCTCTAATAGTGTCCTATTTGATCAAAAGTAAATTTTACAATGACATGGAACATATAAAGCAGACTTTCCAAGTATTTATCCCTTTTGCAATTTATTCTTGATTGAAAACAGTTGCTAGGTATTAAAATATTCTCAAAAGTATTCCTGAGTTTTATGACGCTAATCTCAAACACCACGTTTCTGTAAATTTGAGACTCTACCTACTTCTTTCTATTGCCATTTTAAAAGCTTGAACAGAGGTAAGAAACAGTTGCTAAATATTTCAATCTCGTGTAGCACCAAGGTAATGTTGATTTTAGCTCTATTTGTACAATTGCAAATATTATACAGCTTAGCTTGTGCTTTTCTGTTTATTTATTTAAGCACATATATCATATATGTGTATATTTAGTTTCATGTTGACACATTTTTTAATCTTAAAAATGCTTATTAGCATTCTTACAAGTTTCAGAAACAGGAAAGACTTTAATCAGACCAGTTATCTTTAAATTTAAGAAAAGAACCACAGGGACTTTTAAAAATACATCTCTAACAATAAAAATAACACTAGAAATAAGCCAAAGTTACCGAAAATCACATCAGCCATGTGGGCTATTTTTATAATTTAAGCTACTGAATAAATTGGACTGATAGTCAATTGTTTTTAATTTGTTTAACAACATTTATTTAGTTGAGAATATCAAACATTCATGATACATCAGACACAAAGATGAAAGCAACTCCTTCTTTATCCATAAGGAGATCGCAGAATTTCAGGGTAAACATTTATATTAATGGATAACTAAGATACAGTTTGGTAAGAAGTTATATAAAGTTTTGAAGCTAATTATATTAAAAAATACAAAAGGAGAGTGATTAACACTTCTGGCAAAGTTATAAAAGCCTTCCGAGAGGAAGTGATATTTGAGTCAAAACTAACAAGTTGGGGAAAAAGCATTCCAGGACAAAGAACAATGCAAGAATGACTGCATGCTGTAGCATAATTACTAAATAGAGTAGGTTCTGTAAATTTTTGAGATGGTAAATAAGTGTAAAAGAGAACTGCATCATTAAACGCCTTTGTCATATATTTTTATTAGTAAAATCAATAGATGATTATAGAAATTTTATAAATGAAGATATAGAATTATTAAATGCAGACACTCTCCTAGGTCTGACGATGAAAGAATGAATTAGGCACTAATTCTTCGCAAGTGGGAAAGTCAGTGGGAGAAACAAAGATTGTTTTAAATTTTCCATTATTTATGTTTTCCTGACCTGGTTCTTTTTTTTTTTTTTTTTCCAGATAATATTTAAGGTGACTTATCCAATCACAAATTTAGAAATTTGGAAAAAAAATATACAAAAGAAGCCCAAGCAAGTAGAAAATAGAGACTGGCAAAGAGGCTAAAAGTTTATGGTATAAAGAGACACACACCTCTAGTACCTGGCCATGATTGACGACTCTAAGGTTTTTTGCAGCCAAAATAAAAAAGATTGCGCAGTTACATGATACACAATGTTCATGAGACTTTTTTCTTCTTTTTTTAGTCTTAAAACCTCCATCCTTTTTGATATGAAGTTCAACAGGAATTTCGCATCAGAGATCTCATAAAGAGTACATATTATGATGAAATGTATGTCCTAAGCAATATGAAATATGCAGTAAAGAGTTTCATAAGGATGTCTTGTATAAAATTATTCACAATATATCAGCATATAGATCACAATAAAATGTGATTAAACAAAACTATAGGAACCAACAGTTCCAACAATTGCTTCTTTCCACACCTCAGATGAAAGTTTCTTCTGTTGATGTTGCCATAATCCATTGAAGAGTAGTCTCATATTCAAGGCCATCTGTATAAAATGAGCATAAAATCTGTTATACTCTATTGCAAATTACCTGGGTGGATTTTTTGAAATCCTACAACTAATACAAAATGAAAAATCAATTAAATGCTGAGGTTGAGTGGTATTGCCATGTGTAATATTCGAATTTTACATTTCCCTTTTTTTTTTTTTTTTAAATTTTTTTTTTATTTATTTATGATAGTCACAGAGAGACAGAGAGAGAGGCAGAGACACAGGCAGAGGGAGAAGCAGGCTCCATGCACCAGGAGCCCGACGTGGGATTCGATCCCGGGTCTCCAGGATCGCGCCCTGGGCCAAAGGCAGGCGCCAAACCGCTGCGCCACCCAGGGATCCCCATTTCCCTTTTTTTAAGCAAATACCCTTATTGTTCTCATTGATTCCTAACATACACGTTTACCTGCTTTACATACTGAGATCCTATACAAGATCTCCCATGAAGAAAGCTTGCTGTTGTTGATTTTAAATTTTATTTATTTATGTGTTAAAAGATTTTATTTATTTATTTATTTATTTATTTATTTATTTATTTATTTATTCAAAGACACAGAGAGGCAGAGACATAGGCAGAGGGAGAAGCAGGCTCCTCACAGGGAGCCTGATGTGGGACTCGATCCCCTACTGGGATCATGCCCTAAGCCAAAGCCAGATGCTCAACCACTGAGCCACCCAGACGTCCTTGACTTAAAAATTTAAAATGCATGGGAGTGACTGCAGCAATTCTTAGAGTCCTCTCAGTAGATCATTATGACAGTGTTGTGATTTCCTTTCCTTGACTGACTCCACGTTAGCCAGCCTTCCCACTCAGAAGCCAGCCTTCATCTCTGTCCTTAACAAGTGTTTACTCAGTACAGCCGACTTTGAATGAATATTAGGTCAACACTCCCTAAATCTAATTGGGGAGACTGGATACTGGGAAGAAGTGTGCTCAAAATATCAGCAATGGGAGCTCTGAGGAACACATTAAATGGTGAATGGGGTGTGTGGAAGAATCGTTTTGGTTGGAAAATTGTGGAAGGAAGCCATCAGAAGCCAAAGTCCTAATATTAAAAACTTTTCCTGTACGACTTTAGTTCCGCAGTTGGACTACATGAACTTTCCTCAGTAGTATTCAGCAAGATTATTCCTAAACTTGGGGCTGGAAAGCTGTAGTAAGACTACAGAGCAAGTAATATGATTTCTGATCTGTGGTTTGTCATCTTATGTTCCTCACTAAACTCCACTTAGCAGAGATGAACGATTATCTGATTCCATGCATTGCCCATTCAGTAAGGAGACATCCATTTCAAAATTATACTTTAAAGGCAAACTATATTCTTTTTATGTTCCTCTCGAACTTTTCAGAGTTTAACTCCATGTTAGATATCAAATGAAAACAGCAGGGGACAGGAGAAAGAGTAAACACAAAAGGCTTTGATCTATGGCATCAAAACTGAATAAATTTTAAATTGATTTCAGTAGAAGACAAAAAAAAATCAGCAGTTAAAAGGTGAAACACTAAAATAAACTGAACAATGCTGACAACTCATGGCACGATACCCAGAATGCATTGAACAAAGAATATCCCCCCAAACTGTTAATGGCATTTGTATTTGTAAAGATGGTTATATCCATGAAAAACAAAATTGTCCTTTGAAAACAACATATCCATTTTGCTTAGGCCACAGCACTTAATGGGTTAAAGCAAACTCTCATTTTCAAGGAGGACACCTAGATATTTTGACAGCACCAAGCAATCCCTTGGCCCTCTTGAGTAAAAAACACTGCATGCCTAGCCTTGCTTCCCGATAAATTATTTTTAAAATGTTCAAACTGTGTCATATTATTTGTAATGCTATTAAAAATAATATCTAAAGTACTTAAACTAATTATGCCTATTTTGTAAGATTAATTATCATTAATAATTTAACATATTTTATCATTTAAGTCAGTATCCGTTCTGATCTTTAACTTTAGAGAGCACACTGTATATGTACCACATAATTAGGGCTTATGTATCACATAATTAAGGCTAAATACTAGGAAATCAGACTAATGAGACCAAATCAAACTGAATTATTTAAGCTTTTTTTCTTTAATTTTAGAGGTAGAATATTTAGTAATTAAACACTGATTTCATTTTCTTGAGCTTGCATGTGTCTTCTTTGTTTTTGTGGTCCTTGCTATGGAAGCCTCCCAAAATGTTTCCCTGGGGAGTAAAAATAAAGAATCGCTCACTGGCCTCAACTGGGAGTCAAATAATGAATAGAAGCAGGAGGTTTCATTCATTTTCTTTCTCTTCCTTCTTTTGCCTCCCCTCTTGTTTCCTGGTGTCTTCACTGTTTCTCTCCTAGAGATGCCCTGTCCTCAAACTGGAACCTGCTCAGCTTCCTGTCATTTTCTATCTTTCATTCTCCCAGGGCCTGGCTTCTATGATGGAAAATTGATAGCAATTCAACAAACAACATTATTCAGGATTTCAAGTTTAGGAAGGGATATTGTAGAAGGAGGGACCTTTGTGTTCTTACCACTTCACTCACTCATTCACTTTGTCCTACATTTGCATGATCTTTCTTTGAACAGACGTTGATGAGTAGCTGCTGTGTGCCAGACTCTGTTGTTCTACAGTGCCCCTGTTGCTAGTGAGATGTTGAATATGTGATTCTGTCAAATAGCAAAACATATTTGGGGATAACATTCCACAAATATTCAGAGTGACTTCTAGGTTCCCAGGGGCTTGGTTAGGGGTCAAGGATAGAGTAGGGGGAAGGAGGGGCACACCTTTGTTCTCAGAGCTGATGGTCTTTTTGAGAAGACAGAAGTACATCGTTCAGTAAGATTTCTCATGATACAAGAAGTACTCCCACATGGGAGTCAATGGATGAAGCGTTTAACTTCAATTAAGTATCAAAGAAGGCTTCCAGTAGGAGGTGTCATTTAAGCTAAGGCCAGAAGGATGATGAAAATTAGGTATATGTATGTATGTAGGTATATGGATGGAGGTGGGAAGTAGTTGGTTCATGTTAAATTATTACAGAATGTTCCAGACAGAGGAAACAACATGTAAGAAGGTTTGGGGGAGGAGAACCCATGACTTGATTCAGAATTAGAAACAAATTCAGTGTAACTGCATTAAGTTAGCCTGGAGAGGTCAGTAAAACTCATAGCTCAGAAACTGAGGCACTATAGCTAGTTAACTGCTTTAAGGGGACAAGCTATAAACATAATTTCTGATTCCAAAGTCTCTGTTACACATGCCAATCCTCTGCACAAAGAAAAGATAAAGTGATTTAATTTAAAAAAAAAAAACACTTTGTTTTATTAAAAAAGAATGATTCTAAGAAAAATTCTCCTCTCAATGAATTAAAAAATGTATACTTTCAGGAAAGAGATGATATGATTCAAAGAGGTCAAAGGGAAACATTTACCATCTTACTTCATCTCCAACTTGATTCCTCCATGATAATTTCTGTTTCTGGGCCTCACTTCCCTCATCCTCCCTCAGATCTGGCACCAAGAGAGCTGTGTCCACGCAGTAAGATCCTTTAGAAAGGAAACCAGAAGTAAAGTGGGGGATGCCTTTCAGACAGAAATCAGAGCCGTAAGACCCATTAAGAGACTATCCCTGGAGAAGTTGCTAGGATTCCCAACTAAGACAGTAGTTTTGGTGGGAATAGCAAGAAGCAGCCAAGTCTAGGAGACACTTGAAGGAGAAGCGACAGCACACTGTGAACCAGTTGGGTGATGGCTGACGTGAATCAGAAAAGTCAAAAAGGGTCAGATTTTATCATAAGAACAATGAACAGGTTTGGGGAACATAGTGATTTCAACATTTTCAATTTCATTATTTTTTTGATTAAGCTTTTCTCAACAGCAGGAACATTCATCTTTATAGTGCTTTAAAAGTGTATTCAAATATCAATTGGATTTGAATGATCATCTTTATTTTCACCCAATTAAACAGAGCAGATAGGTCACTTCTCACATAGGCAAAGTATCTGCAAGTAAGTTGTTGTTACCAGTTGATCTTGAAATCTCAACAAGTAGACCCATTAGCTGATTCCTGACACATGTCCTTTGGTGGTCTGGTCTTATTCCAGAAGGGAGAGGAGAGTAATTGGCAGCATAGCCCGTATCCCTGGTCCACTTAGGTAGTCCTTTGTCACCAGTTCAGCCCTTCTGAGATCTCTCTGCCTCACCACTGCTGTTCTCCACTCAGTGATACCAAGGCTTCAAAGAAATTAAAAGCAACTTATCTTCTAAGAAGGCTGGTAACCCTTGTATGGAATAGGATGCAGACCCTATTTCATTGGCAAGTCCTAGGCCAGGATATGCTATTGGTGGAAAGTAAAAAATATTGCAAAGAGTAAAGAAGCACCATTATCCTTAATACCAAGAATGACTTGAATCCAAATTGGCATACTTTTTTACTCTATCCATTTATCATGAAAGAAATTTCTAAGTAATTCTTTGCAAATAGGTTTTTGACATATACTGGCTATTTCTGATGGTCTCAAAACTGACCATTGCTTAGAATTGTTTTTCTTTCCTACTAGGGAAAGAAAATAAGACCATCATTACCACAATATTCATCTTGGGTAGCACAAAATGACATACAGAGTTTGGACCAGGAGACAAATATAATAATACTTTACAAATGAATCTCTTTTTTTCCCCAAAGTAGATTTGGAAGAAATTATACATAGAAAAAAGATCTTAAACCTGAGTCAAGGAAATAGAGTTCTTCATTCATCACAGAAACAAATAGTACAGTAAAGACATAATTTCCCATAATGTCCCTTGATCGAGTCAACCTATTTCACTCATTTTATTACACAGGCCCTTCAAATGTTTTAGATCTATCCCATCACCTGTCAATTCATGCTTCATTATCCTGTTCCTCAGTGCCATTCAAGGTTGACTTCCTCTCCAATAGTCACCCCTGTCCAAACAGGAGTCATGCATGCCATTTTTCTCCCCACTGTCAATCCAGAACATGGTTTCCTATAATTATATATTTCAGTGAGCTCCATTCTTTCTGCCAAAGAGAGGAAAGAACTCAAACTATCTAGGAAAAGTGAACCTTCAGCCATTTTACATTTTCTGGGAGATTATCATATAAGATATAGTATTTGTTTTGCCTTATAGTTCCACACAGAGCTACAAAGAAGGCCCTTAACAGTATGGGAAATCTGCAGCCTTGCCACGCAGTCCTTCTTGAGAACACAGTTGTGGCCAGAACAAAAAAATCCTCGATGAGCAGTTTCCCAGAGAGGAGCCATTGCTTTAGCCTCCTGCAGTGTCTTCATGAGCTCACAAGTCCGCCTGACACACAGGTCGAGCTTGCAAAATAAGGATTTTAGTTTCAGAAGGACACCATCCATTCACCCTGTGAGGTGAGGGACAAAGGCTGCTGTGATGGTCCTGCAAGGAGTCGCTGCTATGAACCTGTACATACTTTTCTGCTCACGTCATCCCTGGCTACAGACGTGCCTTCTGTCCCTCCTGCCACATTCGTCCATAGTCGTGTAATGCAATAGTCACAATGAAGCCGAGTGAACAAATATTTAAGTACCTACTATGAGCCAAAGACCATTACCCTTTAATCTTGACTACAGCTCTGTTGGATCAGTTTAATTATGCCAAATGCATTCAGAAAAAAAGCGAGGATGGGAGAGGTTGATCTGGAACAATCACATGGATAAAAGGTGATTACAGTCTAAATACTAAGCCAGGTCCCGCGGTCTCCAAAGCTCGTGTTTTCTCCCCTTCACAACGCTGTGTCCGTCCATACAGAAATTTTATCCTGCAAGATCGTTTTGTTGAACTTCCACACACTTCACAGATGCGAAAACCGTAATGTCTTGGTTAAATGACTAAATCAAGGTCACACATTTGCATCAGGGCCAGCTGGCCGCAACACCTATGCTCATGATTCCCAGCTCAACTTTATGCTGTATCATATTCAACTAAAAAGATTATAATAGATTCTATAGTGACAATCATCTGTATCATCATCCCCGCTGTTCGTTGAAACCACCCTGCAGACTGTCAGCACCGGAACTTCTGCGGGCCTACCGCATCGTGCCCCGTGGTTGTGTTACCCTGAATGACTGCATTTTCAACAAGGACTATGCACCAGTTCAGTGAGAGTCGTATCATTAGACTCGGAGCTTCAGAAGTCTTCACTTTCAGTATCTTAAGACTTAAAGTCTTCAAATAGAATTGTGTGTCTAAGGATGCACAAGGTGGCCTATTTGATCTTTTCACTTCTCTGAGCTTTGCCAGGACTAGGTTCATTTCTAAACAAGAGGAAATAGAATGCTTTCATTTGACTGTCTTGATGAAATGCTGATGCTTTCTTTGTGCATTTTTAAGTTCTTTTTTGAGAAAGGAGGAAAGGATCTATATCATTCATTAGATTTTCAAAGGTTAAACTTTGTACTGCTTGGGCACTGAGTTAGTTTAAGTCACATTATATTTTATATCCTCAACCCAAAATGTATGGAACATATAGAAACTATATGCAAATAGACGCATCCTACACATGTTTGCTCACTTGGTCCAGTAGGTGTAGTGCATATTCACCTAACCTTCCTCACATAGTGCTATGCAAACATCTCACTGAATTGATTTTTTTTTTAAAGCCAGGCACTATTCCAACATTGAAGTTCCATAGGAAAATGGAAATGCCAGTGCAAATTTCTATTTTTAATTTAACTATCCACTGATCCAAGTTTGAACTGAAAAAATCCCCCACCTCAGGATATTATCATGGAATGGCAGCTCTCACAATGACTGTTGCCTTATTACATCATTTGCAGATCAAGCACAAAGATTAATTTAGGACCCATTAATAGAAGACTTTTCAGAGGAACTTGAGCTCAAATTATACCAATCTGTTACTGTTCCAAAATAAACGCATCAGGTGGCATTTAAATGCAGGTGGTTAACCGTTTTATCAGTGCAGATATTTAAGCTATTAGAAATATAATTAGAAAAATTAAATTAAACACACTTACTGTAGATTCTAATTCTAGCAGCCCCGTCCTTAGCATTATGCTATTTCTATTGTAAATTATGAAATGTGCATAAATTGCACAGGTTTGTTTCTGAGTGATAGCTGAACTTAGATAATTAAGCTGTTAGCCATGAACTTCAGTGGTCAACATGGTTATATATCTCTGTCTTGCGCCCGCTCCTCCTTCTTGTTTCCACAAGTCTCCGGGGAGGCAGATGAATGGCACTTGACTCTACCCAGCTACACAGTCGACTGATTAGACATAGTCCTGTACCACAGGTACGCTCAATTACATGCCTTGCAGAGAGTCAAGCATTTCCTGAAGCTAAAAGTGCTGAATCTGTTGGCTTCACACATTTTAGAGTAGGAGTAAACTGTGATCAAACATATTTAAACCTTCAATTTCATTTCATAACATACTTCCTCCTGCTTAACACAGGAAGTAAGAGTTTATTGAGATAAAAAGAGATAAATCAATTTGCTTTCAAATAATTAAGTCATTAAGAACTGGGCGATGACTTTATTTTTAGTAATTAAGTCATCCGTGTGAAGGGAAAATGTGACATTTGATTCAAGACACAACTTGGTGTCCATCATGATACAACCCTATATTTAATTTTTAAGATGTCAAACAGAACACATTCAGTAAAGGGGTCACGCAAAAAAAAAATTGTATTTGCTGTCATTATCCTCATCACAGAAAAGTGCTGAGGAAGGACTGTTCTTAAGGCTGCTTGTGTGGTAAGAAAAATTGTTCATTTGCTGAAGATAAACCTGAAAGCATTAACCGCTAATAGTAAACAAACACTATATATAAAATAACTCTTTCGATAGATCAAGACCTAACTTGCGGTTAGTACCAAAATCTTTCTTTGTTATATTTATAAAGAGCTGGTTATCCCTTATATTTCCTTATCCTCTATGTGTCTAAATGAAAACAGGCAGAGATATTCAATGACCCAAGCTTATGCCTAGTATAAGGCGGGTTTACATGCGTAGTTATTTAGTGCAACAAAATGGCTCCCTTTTTGAGACTTAAAAGTAACTACATATTGTACAGCTAGAAACCCAGTGAATTTTCCCCCACAATCTTAATATTCTTGGTTTTATCCAAAGCTTCAAGAAGCTCTTGAACATGCTTAATTCTGCATCTTGGAATGGTTCTAGAAATGGCAAAATACTATCTTTTAACAAGACACCTGAAGAAGCCTGGCAAGAATCAATAGGTCTTAGAAATCAAGGGATCCTTTCCAGGAGCTATTTCCTGAGGAACAAGATTGGCAAATCCTTTGATTCCTGAACTCTCTCTCTCATAAGCTAACCACTAAACATTTTATGTCTATTTCGGCTTTAATGAAGGTAGATGTAATTTCTGAACAAGTTCAGGAAAGTACTTCTTTCAAGCAGGGAAACTGCTTAAATTAATTAAGCTAATTAGGTTAATGAATAATTAAGGTAATTCTTTCATTCCCCCCCTCCCCCCCACAATTCAACCTCTTCATCTCTTAGTCATAAGTCTTAAATGGTGGTATGAGAACTCCTACATACTATCACACATTAGATGCCTGTTTAATATTCTACATAACTGAAAGTAATTTTTTTGTTTTTTTCTTAGTTTATAGCTTAAATAAGAATGGGCCATCTCTCAGATATTGAATATCTCTCTAATTAGGAAATGCAAATATCATAAATTAAAAATCAGGCTATACTAGAAAAGATATTTAGGTCTAAAAAACAATTTTAATAATCACTTATTTTACATACAATGATAGGCTCATGAACACTTACCTTCATATCCTAGGCTCTACAAAATAGTATTTCACGTGATTCTTTAACTACACAAGAAAGTATGTACTTTATCATAATATTTTCATAGTTGAGTAACTGAAGACTCAGAGACGTTAAGAGACTTGCTCAAGGTCATACAGCCTGAACAGAGTGCAGCCTGGATTTACCTGTTGCAAAGAAATTATTAAATCTTTTTAGCACTTGGCGTATTTCGGGAATGCAAATGTAGAATTACTTCTCCTATTTAGAGTAGATTTCTATAATCTGTGTGTTTTCAGGGAGTTAGTAACTGGTAAAAAGAGGAGAAGTTCCTGAAAACACGAGAGGAAAGAAAGATTAAACTGAGTCAAGTGGAAATTTATGTCTGTCTTCTGGACTCCTATCCTTCTGAACACATTGTCAGTAGTTATCCAGTATTACATTTCAATTTAGATGTAAAGCCATAAAAATTGGATTTTAGAGAATAGAGATATTTGGTATTTACTTCTATGATCACAGACATAATTCTGTCAGTCTTCTAACTTCAACTAACCTCTGTCATCCCCCTCACCACTAAGGGGCAATACAGCAGCACACATGTCACTATAATTAGCGTGCAGCAGCAATTTTCATTAGACCAATGATCTCCAATAAGATTTTCCCAAGGGCTGCATTCAGTTATATGTAATAGTTAGGCGGGCCACACATGTATTAGCATATGATTTGCACATGATTTGCATATGCATTTAAAGATTGCATCATATTTCTCTGGATATTCCAAGTAAAAATGTAATTACTACAACATTGAATGTTATGATTTCTATTTCTCTGTACGATCCCATCACATCTGGCTCTGATGGCTTATGACAGAACAGCTCAGCAGAAAACTAGGAATAGTCCGTGAGGAGGAAATAGTCAGAGATGGTTAGGGTCAATAGGAACCTTTTGGGGGGCAATAATGATGACTACTGAGGGTACAATACATTAGACAATCTGTCTCTTTTATAAGGATAAAGGAATAAATGCACACTGGGTGGACCTTCTAGAAATGCCTATCTAGTTACTGCTGGTATCTTGTTGAGCATCTTTTTTCAAACCTCATTACTGGCTAAATGGCAAATTATCTGTTATCACTTGGGAAATCTCAGTTACCTCTTAATTCTAATAGTGTAGTCACAGAACAACTTTAACTGAGTTTTCTTTGAAACCTAATTACTCTCTGTTTTGAACACTAATTTTAAGTGAAGAGCTTTCTATTTCCCTTTAGTTTCTTGATACATATGGAGCAGTCCCACCCAACTAGAGAGCATACCCTCTCCCACTTAACAAGCTTTCTGGTACATTAATGTTTGGGTAGGTTAAAAAAAAAAAAAAAGAGTCACAAGTAAGTCAGCAAGAACTGCACAGGGAAATATTTGGGGAAAAAATTGGGACCCGCAAACACATTCCAATGCATATTTGCTCTTATATTTATGAAAAGAATATTTTCTTTCCTCTCTGTCTCTTTCTCTTCAGTGTATTCAAAGTCCACATCCCTTTATCTAGGAAAAGTATTGAAATGTTGACTAGATAGATGAGACAGAGAGAGAAAAAGAGAGAGTTAGGTGGGTATGTTAAGGAGGAAAGTCTTCCTCTGGCCTATGGTCCTTCTAGCTGGATTTAGATTCAAATTGACATGAGACAGATTAACAGGAGAAAATCAAATTTAATAGCATGCCTATGGGGAATCCACACAGACATGACATTCCAGACACAATGAGGCAACATGAAGTTTATCTGAGCTAAGGAAAGGGTTAAGTCTGAGGATACAAAGGAGAGAAAGTCCATTAGCAACAAGATGAAAGAAGATATTTGGAAAAACAAAGGTTGCCCTAATTATGCAGATAAAAGTTCTTCGGTCAAAAGAGTCATTGTTAATAGCTTTCTTCTTGGTATAGGCTCTCCTTTCCAATGTAAATGTAGGTAAGTTTGGGGAGGCAGAGAGCTTTTCTTGCATCTGCTGGGTTTTGACAACTTTTAATTTGAGATAATCTTTATGCCAAAGTGGTCCATCTTGGGGCAGCCTGCCAGGGGCCTCTACAATGGATGGATGGATGGATAGATGGATGGAAGAATGGATGGATGGATGGATGGATGGATGGATGGATGGATGGTCGGGTAACAAACAGATGTTTATACAAATTGTAACTAACGATTGTAGATTGAAAACATATAACTTTAGTAAGAAATATAGCCCTCTGTGATTTCTACCTGTATTCCATTCATGCTTTCCTGTTTTAGATGATCAGAATCATATGGAGACAGTAAAGTATAATTTTCTTTAGCTACTGTGGAGTCCTTTGAGCTAGAATTCTAGGGCCTGGCCAGTAGTGAGTGGAAAGTCTTCCACCAATTCTTAGTAATTAACTTACCCAAGGTCATACAGCTCTTGGATGATGGATGGAACCAGGACTTGAACCTATAAATGTGTAGTTCTCTATTATACCTTAAAGTCTGTTATATAATCTTGTCTATGTTTGTAATAAATAGACACATCTTCTGTTTTGTAAGCAGAGAAAATATAAGTAATTCTCAGTAACTTCATCTTGCAGGTCACTGAACACATTCGTTCTCCAAATACTTAGTTAACATCCTCAACAATGATTAAATAAAGAGGAAATATTTATATTTTCCTTGTCTTCATTTATTTTACCCATTCTTCTTCACTAAATTCTAGTATAATTTGGTATCATCAGCACCACAAACTTTTAAATATATAATTGTATCTTTGGATAATGACCGTGCCTAGAATGTAGGAAATTCTCAGTATCTTTTTAATTAGATGAATAAACAAATGATAAATAGGCAAATGTTATCCAAGATATTTTATAATCATAGAAGGAAGTTTGTGAGATATTAAGTTAAAGTATAGGATACAGAACAGTTTTTTAGCATGGCCCTTAAAGAAAAAATATATATGTCTACAAGGAGGGAAAAGTATTAACGAATTTACAATTGTTTACAATACAAGGTTACAGGTTTTCTTTTTTAAATTTTATTTTATTTTCAGAAAAAGAATGTTTATTTTTATGAGAAAATTAACTGTTTTTATATATATATTTTTAATTTTAGAAATGGTCTCTTTTATTACATTTCCATACTACTTTCTGGAAAACAACTGGGAAGGCTATATTATAACAAGTACTCTAGGGTTGAAATATCGCCTTAACCTTCTTACTGAAGAACCCTATCTTTGTATTTCAATTATTCTCCACTGCTAATTGTGCACTAACAAACTGTCTCTTCCTTTAAACTGAAAATGTTTTAAAGACCAGAAGCTATATTTTATTTAACTCAGTCATCCTGTCCCTACACCAACCCTAATGATGAACTTGTAAATAGCCAGTGGCCAAAAGAGATATAATAAATATTTGGTAAATCACTTAATTAAAAGAATGAGTGCCATATGGGATGCCTGGGTCGCTCAGCAGTTAAGCGGCTGCCTTTCGGCTCAGGGTCTGATCCTGGAGTCCCGGGATCGAGTCCCACATCGGGCTCCCTGTGTGGAGCCTGCTCCTTCCTCTGCCCCCCCCTCTCTCTCTCTCTCATGAATAAATAAATAAAATCTTAAAAAAAAAAAAGAATGAATTCCACAAAACTAGGGAGACTGTACTATTGAGTATATAAGTTAAGCATCCTTTTTGAAGATGAATTTAAAATTTTATAAAATGAGCGGCCTAATTTCATAAAAACCATATTTCTAATGGTCATACCATCTCCTAAATATGAGTCATTGATCAAAAGGAAAGCAAACTAGAGTACATCAATCATGTCTACTGGGGAAAAGTAAAAAACCTAAAATAATATATTTATGGTTGATTCTGTCTCTGGTCAGAAATCATTAATTTAGGACTCAAAAGTAGTCATTTTCTTAACTATGAAACTTTCAAAGATTAGGCAAAAAATTATAATGTGAGAATAATATATGAATAAACTTGAAATCTGAATGTTATATAAGAATGTAAGAATCTTGGGGCACCTGGATGGCTCAGTCAGTTAAGTGTTTGACTTTGGCACAGGTCATAATCTCAGTGTCTTGGAATCAAGCTCCACTTCAGGCTCCCTGCTCAGCAGGGAGTCTGCTTCTGTCCCACCCCCACCCCTGACCAGCTGCTCTTGCTCTCTCTCTCAAGTAAATAAAATCTTAAAAAAAAAAAAAAAAAAAAGAATGAGGGAATCTTACCAAGTCCAAAGAAGTTATATATTTTTAATTTTAGGTTAAGAGAGACCTTTTCTTTTCATAAAGGATGAAACTTGGACTCAATAGCAAGCTAATTAAAGTTATAATGACTTTTTATATCAGAGCTTACATTGTTTATGCCACTCCAAATTACTCTTTGCAGAATAATCCATGAACAGATATTTTTCTATTCCAACTTACTTTTTTTTTTTTTTTTTCCTTTTAAAGTAGTGTTTAAGCTACACATTGGGCAGACTCACATGTGTCCCTGGGCCAATGTGCAGTAACAGCTTAAACTTCCAGATAACAATTGTGATAATGCCTGAACCCAGAGGAATATCTCTAATTATAGACATTTCAGGCACCATAGCAGAAAGTGGAAAAAATATTCCAAGCCAGTTGGATCTATAAGTACTTGGGCTATACTTACTGAATAGATACGTTTGGTAGCAAAAACTCAATTAATAGTCTTCATGATTCATTCTGTTTGCTGTAGCCCTTGTAGTTTGGCAACCTTGGTGTTAAACAAATGTATAAACATAGTAGTCAATCCAAAATTTTCCTTAGTACAAAGCCAATTTAATATGCTAAATTCTTGAAGTTATAGAGAAGTATAAAAAATGAGTAGAAGGCTACTTAAACTAGAACTACAGAATAACTACTTTAACAAGGTCAAAGCACATCATCATTATTCTTTCTCAGTCATTTGTATAGATTTATTTTTGTACTTACCTTACCAAGAATGTATAATAAACCACAAATTTCAGCACAATAAAGAACAAACATTAGCTGTCTGTGAAAATTATTTGAGAAATAGTTTTTTCATAAATTCATTTGGAAAAAAAATAAATTTTAATACACAAACTTTGAAGTTCCATTTCTACTTTTTGTCAGACTCTGTTTTCAATTACCTATAAGCATAAGTAATTCATATAAATTTCTTCCTCTTCATTAATATTGAGCACCTGAGAAAAATCATATAAGGCTTTCAGAATCCAGATTTTCACTAGATAAATAGCAAAATGAAATGATTATTATTCATGATACTAGTTGGCCTCTTTAGATACATACCTATGACTGTAGGTATGTAAATCCACCATGTTTAACTGAGTACATCAGCGCTGAAGATTGAATTACCCACAACCCAGGGACAGAAATAATTATATTAGAGCTCATTTCAGACCATGTAGTTCTCTATTAGTAATTGTATTGGGCTATTGAGACACAATCATTAGAGACATAAAATGGTCATTTTGTATATTAGTAGTAAAAGAAAAAATCGTAAACCTTTAAGAAGAATTCATAAAATATGTACTTTTGACTCACAGTTAAAACATTGATTAAATTGCACACTACAAAAGAGGGCACTAAAAAATAGGAGGCATCACCAAGGAGGCTGACTACCAACAATCACCTGAACTTTTTACAAGCATCCAGTCACCAATAATGTAACGTGCACGGGATTTTGAGACTCATATTCTATAAAATGTCCCTAAAAACATGAAGACACCCTTCATCAAACGGCTGAATGCTTTGTTGAAGAACAATCTGATAGTCAAGGAGCAACTTTGAACTCAAAGTGTTGGAGAATGTTGCCCTATTCTGTGACTCGGTGTACCCTTGAGAAACTTCAGAGGTTTCTAATTAACATTACCATGCTATGGACTTTGCATAACATATAGCCTTATAATCATTTCAAGGAAAACTTATATAATAAAATATATAAATATATATTACATTTATATTATGGTATATTGCATATAATATGTTAGATACTATTATATAAACAAATTAATAAAACTATTTTTATTATAATTTTTTAACAAATATAATGTACAGTGTTATATTCCTTTCAGGTATACAATATAGTGACTCAACAATTCTGTAACACTGGGCAACTCTTTTTAAAGCCTAGACATTCTTTTGTTTAAACTGCAATTGTCCCTAAGCCTGGGATTTATATTGTATTATACTGGTTCCATGCAAACCTAGAAATATAAGTGGATGCTTGGCAAGCGTTACTTTGAATACGCCTCATGAAAAAATGTTATGAGTACTAAGTTAGTCCCATTTAAAGTGGAGAAAACTGAAGCACAAACATGCATAAGAATTTGCCCAAGTTCACACAACTAAGATAGCAAATTTGAGATTCAAATCCAGATATTCTGGTACCAGCACCCACAAATTTACTTTCACCAGATCCAAAGTTCACTTTTAACAGTGTTAAGAAAAAAATGAAAAAAAAAAAAAAGAAAAAAATGACCACTTCTTATTTCTACTTATGAAAGTTTACATATTTAAATGTATAACATTTTCTCTTGTTCTCAAAAGAAAATGGAGACAGTGTTAAAAGGCCAGTAGACAGAGGCTTTATCTCAAAACGCAACCTTTCTTCATCCAACCCCTTAAGTCTCGACTATGGTAAAGTTAAATAGAACTGGCCACTTCTTTTTTAAGTTAAAAGAAAGAAAAAGAACGTATGATCCATTATGAACCATTTATTTTTTTGCAAATGTTCCGTTTGCAATGGAACATTTATTTTTTTGCACACGTTGAAAGTGTTAAATAAGATCTCTATAAAACTTCCCAATGTCAATGTCACCAGACCAAAAAAAAAAAAAAAAAACCCAGTCAAAATTAATTATACCATATACCCTTTAGGCAAACTGGTTCTTAATATTGAAGACTTAATCACTGGCGCTACCTCCACAAACTGGAGTCTCACCCAGACTCTGGCAGAACTTACCTTTCAGGAATGGGGTCTCTGAAAAGTCTAAGTCAGTGTAAGCATGAACGTGGCTATTGGCTCCTAGACACACGGTACGTGAGCAGATCCCTGGCCATGTACCAACTTCCTAAAGTGAGATCCAGAGTTCTCTTCTATGGAAACATATAGATTAGGCAATCACTATGTCATAGAATTTCTGAACTTCAGAAAAGAGTTTTATGGCCCTTTTTAAATAAAGTCATTGATCTTACCTACAGTTTAACTTATCCAATCTCTGCTCTCATCTTGACCAGATTTAAATTCAGTTAACTCTTCTTAAATACCTACTATTTTGAATATTGAACATTAGACCAGGAGCTTCATCAGTATTATTTCATGATTATTATAGGAGGGGTTAGGGTTCAGTTTGCAAAGAATTCCTTGCTCTGAGCCTCCGCCCACTTAGCTAGGGCCCTATGCCCTGTCTAGCCTCTGCCAGCCTTCTTTTCAAGAGGACGCATTTCTGTTGCCTAGACACTCCCATGTCCTAGTAAATTCCTCCTCAGTTCAATGACTGCCTGTCATTTGGACTAATCCTCTTGAACCTTATTCCCAGAAGAAGGGGCAGTGGGATCAATGTTCAAGAGTAGAATGAGAAGGGAGGAATAGATTTTAACTATTTCATAGTTAAATCAGACTAAATGGAGATAAGGAAATACAAATACTGGCTATCTGGGTAGGACTTGATAGTTTACACTACATTCCTTGTAAGTGATTAGTGTTACAGTAATTATCCCCATTTGAAAAACAATAATGACAAAAGAAAAAAATAGGCTCATGGAGGCTTAAATGGTTTAAGATTGTTTAGCTTATAAAGGCAGAAATTCTGAACCATTCTTAGCCCTTGCTATCCAATCTGAAGCCTTAAATCATAAATCCACTTTTTAGATAGATTATTTTAATTTTAGTTTGTATCTACATATTCTTGGTGGTGCTATCAGATCGTATTAGTTGTATTGCAAATTATAAAAATGATACCTAAAAAGGTAGTCTGGTTATGTTTCTCAGTGTCTACTGCTTGCAGAATACATCAGATGCAAAAATACTCCTATTGGCTTTTTATTTTCAGAGTATGTGAATCTCAAATAGGCTGCATTTGCATTCTGGAGAAAATTTTGAGAGTCAAGTTCTATTGCATTTAACAAAGCTGATCTTGTGCTCTCTTCTTCATCACTACAGAGGGCAGCAACAGACAGCAGAGCTCCTTAGCATCACAGAGGAAATGTTAAAAGTTCCTAGTAAACAAGAGGGTTAAAGACAAAGTCACGCTTTAATCACTCCAAATTTTCTTTTGCCTTTATGCTGCTTAAAATTAATCACATCTATAAACTTTCATATAAGTTAGCAGGCAAATGAATATGGAAAATATCAGGAAAGACTAGATTTTTTAAAAAAGTTGAATCTAAGACATTTTGTAATTATGCCAAAACCTGCATTAAACAATAAACCTAGACTGTGTGCCATGTAATATTTCGACAAGTGAAATTTAGTCTGTTTTTTATCTGGTTGTTTTTCTTACTCTTTGTTATTGTTTTCCTTAAATTTCTGTTTTCGCAAGTGAAAGTACTTGGTATAAAACACTTATTATAAGCATCATTATTAGACGTACCCAAATTTGTTTCCAGTAGCTAAGAACTTTAGAGGCCATGGTTTTATGATAGAAAGATTTACCTGCAGACTGCCTTGAGAACAGAAACTATTGTGGTTAGCAGTTTGCAAGGAGGAGGACTGCACTTGCTTCTTAGCTTGGTTGCAAAACCCTAAGACTGATTGTACATGCAAAGGAGGGCAGCAAAGGTCTTATGATCAAAAGGGAAGAAATGACTGACAACACGAGCTAGTTCAAAGGAACTAATGGAATAATTAGTCCCAAAAAGACCAAAAAGACTGAAGAATTCATGATGTCATAAAAAGCAGAGCTACTTAAATTGGATTAGAAAATAAAAATGACATGAACATTGTAAATATTCACAGATCACATCATTGACGTGTAATGTGCCGTTAAATGATGTCAAATTAAAGGGGAAATTACATGTGTTAGAACTAGGACGAATAAAAAGAAGACATTTAAAGATACATGGTCCTTCAAGTGAAAATCCCTAACATATATTACATAGATGATCATCACCCAGACAGTGAGACTGAGTGAATGAAATGTACAATAAAATATGGGGGGGTGGGGAGGTACTGGCTAAAAACAACTCGTTTTCATATATCATAAATGGTAGTGAACTTTAAATTTCAGAGGAGCTATTTGGGGAATTTGTTTTATACCAAGCAAACCCAAACACGGTTACAGTAAATAACTGATAGTGCCATTAAACTCTTAAAATCTATCCCAGCATCAGCCCTAAGTATTGAATTAGTATGTAAATTTATCAGAAAAGGGAAGATTCTCTAGGTCTGTTTTAATTTGCACATGTTCAGTTTTCTCTTGGTAATTGTATATGTTGTTTGAATCATTTCAGTGATTTTGGACTTGTTTTGAAAGTTACATGTGACAGGAAGAGAAACAACAAAAACATTGCATGAGGCAAGGGTAGCACCTGCCCTCTTCCTGGGTCTCCCTACAGCTCTTGCTGATAATCATTTATATTATTAACACTTAACTAACCTGAATTTAACATGTAATTCAAATACTTCCCAAGCATATACAGATACTTGAACAACTTCAGGGCAGTGTACAAATGTTGCAAAGTACCATTTCCATTCCAGATACCTCTCATTTCTGACGAATACTTTAGGAAGTATTAAAGAAAAAGCCACCTCATAACTGACTTACTCTTTCCATTCATCTATTTTTACTATCAGGAAGTTCAGCTTTACCTGAGTCTTCTGTCCTATTAACAAGATGGCAAGTCCTCTTTCTTACACTGAGACATATTATTATTATTATTATTAACATTTAGCATATTTTACTGTATAAGACCCTAGTACCCCAAACTGACACACGAAGCAAAGTCCCCATAATCAGCAGATATTATACTCCTTCAAAATGATCACATATATTAACACTCAAAATGTACTCCCAGTATGCAATAGGACTTTTCCTCAGTCTCAGAAGTTCCATAGGTTCATTATGGTACCTCTGAAAAGGCAAATGAATTAAGAAAAAAAAACTGTAACCCAGTTTTCAATGAAATATTCACAAGACTGTTTTATCAATAGACATAATCTCCAGGTTTAAATGAGTTTATTTAGGCATTTCACAAAGCACGTGGAACCTGGCTTCTTACATTCCCCACAAAGGAAGAGCAAACGTACGCAAAATATGATTTGGCAAGCAGTAGTTTGGGAAATGGTGGCGAGTGTTTCTCCCCCTTTCTTGTGCAGTTCTAGTGAAATCTGTAAATCAAGATGCTCATTTGTAACACGCAGAGTAAAATAGTGTGGAGCAGTGAGTTTGAGGGTTTCTATTGGGGCACAAGCTAATTAATTAATAGACAGAAAAATAGCATGCTTAAATGCTTCAATATTGCAAATCAGTACATGAAATGCTCAGTTCCTTTGTAACCTAGACCAAAGGGTATGGATTGCTTCCTCCTTCAGGCTTCAGCTACATGGAATAGTAGAGAAAAAAGAAAATAGATTATTTTTTTTTTCTTGTAGGAAAAAGAAAGGAAACTGACAGTAAACCAGGCTTTGCACTAGTCACTTTAGATATGTAACTATCTTAATTCTCATATTCCTGAAGAAATGAGATCGGAGAAATTAAGTAAAATAATCCAACTCCGCCATACAAGCTAACTATACAATTGAGACTTCAAGCTCATTTTACCTGACTTCAAAGTTGATGGCCTTATCAAAATTGTTCTTGATAATCATTATGCATGAGAATGAGTTTTACAAAAAGACAAAATAATTGGTCTGATTTGGGAATAAAGTTTTGGCTCTGTCCCCAGAAACTCCTACTTGACGATAATCCAGCAGTGCCCATAGCTGAGTGTGAAACCTGAAAGCTACATAACTTAGTTTGTATCTTTACCATCAACTGGCTCTTTGATCTTGAGCGAGTCACATATACTCCCTGTGCCACCTTATCTCATTTGTAAAAGTAGAATAATGATATGAACAATACTGTGTAGGGTTGTTCTCAGAATTATAGAGATTATTTATACAAAGAATTTAGAGCAGTCCTTCGCACACAATAAGTGTATGTTAGGCCATTTTAAGTAATATCAATCCACAATTGGAAGAATTAATTAAAATTTCATTTTACATCTCAAGAATGTAAGAGAAAGTTGCAACTGCTATGTGGGATTTAAGAATTTTAATTTTGGAGTAGATATATTCAAAAAGACCATGGATGAGAAAAATGAATAAACATAGAGAAAGAAGAAAATGTGAGAGAATGTAAATCAAATGAATGATTGCAATTTCTATAACACGTTGTTTAGAATTAATCAGACATTTAAACATGCATTAAATTCCCAGTACTCTAAAGAAGAGAAAATTTCAGATTCAGTTCGTATTTCTGAAACACAAAATAAATCACCTTCCTAATATTATTTTTCTAGGATCAGTTTAAGCTTTCTGGGTACACTGGTTTGATTTTTTTTTTTTAAACAGAAGCATAAAAGACGGAGTTCTCCATTTACTCCCCTTCCTTGCTAGGGACAGAAAAAGAAAGAAAGGAGAGAAAATTCACTCCAGTAATGGTTAATTTCTTCAAAGCATTCAGAATGTTTTAGATAATCAGTGAAGACTATAGCAGTGTGGAAGCTTATGAAGGATTAATAAATCTGTTCTGAAAATTCTTACCGCAAATGTGGCAGGTAGGAAGGGTACATATGGCCTAAGGTAAAACCCTTGACAAGACAGAGGGTATCTGGATTCTGAATTGGCCCTGGCTATGACAAGGGATTGTAAATTTCCTTTTGCAGTCTATAATCTTGTCAGAAACTACTGCAATTCTCTCTGTTGCAATTTTCATTAATATTTAGACTAACTTTAATGTAGAAAATGGACTGAATATTGGGTATGAACTATTTTATTGACTCAACCAATAGATAGCTTTGTGGATTAGCCAGCATTTCTAAGCCAGTTACAATGATTTCAAAGCTAATATTACACAAAGAATTTTTATATACGAACTGCTTTTTTTTAAATTTTTACTATTGAAGTATAATTGACATTATACATACTTTTACTTATATTCTCTGAGGTTATTTTCTAAGTTACATTAAATCTCAAAGAAAAGCAGTTCTATAGGATATTGGAATGTCCCCATATTTGATCATGTATATCAATAACTAATGGATCTACATGGTAGTCAATAAAGAAAGCAATCTATGAAGAATAACATTATCATATTGTTTAAGTAAATTAACCTTTCCAAGACATGGTATGAAGAGTATAACTTAATGAAGAATATTTTCCTTTTTTTAAGAATATTTTCTTTTTAATTCATATAGGTATTCACGATAAAAGATATGGTCATAAACATACGGACTTATTCTACAACACTGAAGAAAAGCTGATAAGGCCACGCAATCAACCATAAAGAGTAAGGTTCCAAACATTTCTGGAAAAATGCAATGAGGGAAAAAAATACCCACTTGTATTCTAAAGCATTCCAATCACACCTCGAGGAGAAAATTACTCATTGCAGATTAACATGCAATCTATTTTATCACAATATCAAGAATACAAATTCCAAAAAATAAAAATATTTAAGTATTTCTCTTAAGGTCTTCTTAAATCTTATTCCTGATCCTTTGCCTTCATGTTATCCTCATGACACTGCATCTTCAGAAATGCTTGTATAGATTCATCTAAATTGATAGTGCAGAGTTCAATCAAAACAAAATAGTTTCATATAAATACATACCAAAAAAATAAGTCACGCAATAGATCTTTATTTGTAATCGTACATATCATCATTTGAGCCATATGAGTTCTTTCTAAATATATGCACAGTTCTCTGAGTCAAAATAATGTGTACTTTTCATTGATGAAAGGAATTCAATAATATTAGAAATTATTATTTTTTAAAGTGTATAGTGTGCGGTCTTTGAAAGCAAAGAAGTATGTGCTAGTTTTGACAAGCAGTCCTACTGAAGGAGTAGGCTTTCTTCTGATAAATTAGCACCAGAGCTACAGAGAAGAAAGTTTCAGTTTATGATAAGGAAAATTTTCACAAACATGGCACAGGATAGCTTCTGAAACATTTATCCTGACACAGTGTTTAAAACTTTATTGGAAGGAGAAACATTCATAAATGGAAGAATCGATTAGAAAATGTAACCCCACTCTAATAGTTAGGGTATATTACAGGTATAAATGGAAAATAATCCTACTAAACCATAGTCAGACTTTCACTACTTCTCAGGATTCTTTTCACCTTTTTTTTCTTTTTTTGTGGTGGAGGGGGGTGGGAATGTTATTATTTTTTCCCAATTGTAACTCTGTGAAACAATCTCCACCTTGGTCAAGGGAGTAACCAGTAACCGACTTACTTTGTGCAAATTGCCTTGTCTATTATTTCATGAGAAAATGGGGTTTATCTGCTGTGAGACCCTCTTCCATTTCACCACTAGCTCTTTTTTTGTTTGTTTGTTTTGCCTTTACTCTCTTTCTTTATTTAAGAAAGTGATGCTTCTTTTATTTGAATTTCATCACCCTTTATTTCCCACCAGTCTTTAACCCTGGGCATGATTCCTTGCCCTAGAAGATGCTTTCCTTTTCTTTTTCAAGATGTAACCTTATCTTTGGTTTTGCTTTTATTGTCAAACATTTATGATTGCTTGTCTCTCACTGTCTACCGATTTTTATACTCCTGAAATGTGGGTTTATTCTCATCACTGGCCAAAACTGTTCTCATGAGCTTAGCAAACCATCTATAAGCATACGTTTCAAAGTAAAATAGAATCTCACTTTATTATTTACAATTTTCCTCAAACATGCTGTCTTCCTGATTTCCTAATTTTGTGGTAGCAACCACTATCCTCCCAATCTAGGGATGGTTTTGGATGCATCATTTTTCCCTATGCCTTCTTCCTTGACCAGTCCCATGACCAACCTATGACCCAGATCAGTAGTAGAATCCCCTTTTTCGTTGTAGAATGTGGTTATTGTCCTGAGGAAATCAGAGAAAACCTGGGAAAGAAACTTCAAGAAGTACACCCAGGTCGCCAAGGAATGAAACGTACAATTGCCAAGAGACCTTGAGATTTAACTGAAATGAGGAGGAACCGCAGACTAAGGATGGAATTCTTCCTGTTTCAAGGAAAGCTTGCCTTACTAGATTCAGAGGATATATTGATCGTTTAAAGCCTGACATGTTTTGCTCTGCACAGTGAAGGCTTTCTAGGAAAAATGAGTAGACACTAAAGTAATGAACTTATATGCACCTTTCTCAGGGTGAACTCCATTTTAAAACATGGCCCTTATTTATGGTGTTGATTCTAGCCTCCAAACCTCTCTCTGTAGGAGGGCTACCTACTACATTGCATACCTTTTATCTTAAAGCAAAACATGTGAAACCAAATGTGAATTTTCAACTTTATTGGAAGTTGATGATATGAAGACTAAGCTAATCAACCAGGTTGTATAATATCAGAAAGTTTGGTTAAGACAATGGAATTTGTTTGTTTGTTTGTTTATTTAACTCCATTTTGGATTTTTAGAAAAATAGTCAAGAAAAATAGAAAGTGGGCTAGAAAAATAGTCAATTAAATTTCTAGGATGTAGTCAGAATCATCCTAGTTATATAAAATATAGCTAAAACAATCTTCTAAACATCTAAATATTTTCAGCATTAGAGACTTTAGTTCATTTATCCCATCTTTAGTCAGGTCATCTATCTATCTTGTTTGCTGACATAATTATTCAATTTCAGCCTTCATTAGAATTTAGACTTAAAGTCAAAGTCCACTTGGCATTACAGCATTTAGGAATGAGACATAAATTGACATTGTTGGCAATGTATATATTTTTCTTTTATCTCTCTCTTTTTTTTCAATTTTACATTAGTTCCTTGGTTATATCCTCTCAGGATCATACTCTTACAGACTACTCAAAGAAGGGACATCGAGTTGAGTAATACAAAATAATAAGCAGCAAAAACATAATATCTCCCAATACGTTTGTTCTAGAGTCACTGCTTTATCTAATTCCATGATTAGGATGTGTCTCACAAATTTTCTGAGTGATTAATAAAAAGACATTGCTTTAAATTCTAAATACACATGAAAATGTATTTAGAGTAAATATCATTATTTTAAATATTTTTAAAACTTGGTGCATTTTACTGATTTTAGAATCTAAGTGAAGAACTTATTTGCAAAAGAAATGAGCAAACAAAAAAATAAAGTTTTTTAAGATATAAACTTGGATAGAATTAATTTCATTTGCCATGGTTTTTCTCATTGATATAAAGAAAACTGATAGTAGTTGATACTTGTCATCTGGTGTGTTAGTTTTATGAAGGAGGAGCCAAAGAGTCAAGTCTTATAAATCTACCTACTTCCTACTCAAAAAAGTTTTGTTTATAGTATAAAGCAGAGAAAAGGCTGGACGATAACCCAGATATTTAATTTGTTCTGTAACAAATTTGCATAATTTGGGAATGGAAAAGTTGATTTTCTTAGCTGCAAAAATTGCCTAATTTTCTCACTTATGATCTCTACTTCATATTATAGTCTTCTAAAATGGAAATAAAGAATGCACTAGAAATTCTTAAACATAAGTATAGCCAGCAAATAATACCATTTCAGAAGTTAGGGTAACTCTTAGCTTATCCCAAGAAGTAGACTTTGCCTCAGAGGCAAAGTCCTCTATTTCTCTTTATTCTCCCACTCTTACAAAACTGCTAGGGTTATCTTCCAGAAAGAGAAAGAAAAAATAGGGAGGAAAAGGAAAAAAGGTAAATGGAAAAAGAAGTGTAGACATTTGTAGTCATTCTTCTGGTAAGTCTTACAGGAGACTCAAGCTCTGTTCCTAGTTTGTTTCATCAGCTGTCACAAGGTTCCACCTTCCCATGATTAGCCATCTTTCCAGAAGATACTTGCCCTCTCACACCCTAAAATATTTTCTTTTCCTATGCTCTCCATTCATCCCACAATGGCTCCTCCTCCACCCACTTACCTCTTACTTAATTAAAAACTTGATCAAATGTGATTTCTTCCATGAAGCTCTCCCTAGTAGTTCCGTAAAGTTGGTTGTCCCTTCCAATGTCTTATCGCAACAAAATGGTAAGCTCTTTCAGAGAAGAGGTCATATCATAGTTGATAATAAATACTTGCTGAATTTCATTGAACTTAACTTCATCCTGATCTAAAATAAACCTTTCTCCATCAAGCACTTTTTGTTTTGTCTTGTTTTAAGATTGTATTTATTTACTCATAAGAGACACAGAGAGTGAGGCAGAGACACAGGCAGAGGGAGAAGCAGGCTCCCCACAGGACTGATGGGGATCTGATGCAGGACTCCGTCCCAGGACCCCGGGATCGTGACCTGAGCCAAAGGCAGACGCTCAACTGCTGAGCTACCCAGGTGTCCCCATCAAGCACTTTCTGATTCTCTATTGAATATGGCTTTTTTCCTTAAGTGCTAAGGTTTTTATTCTTTTATGTCACTAACTTTATTCTTGTATTAAAATTAATACATAAAAATACTACTCCCCATATACATCATGAAACTTGATGCCAAAAAGATTGTGTTTTCTGACATACTCTAGAATAGGTTATATCATAGTTGCTAAAGTATTTATTACATGAATTTCATATTTTTCAGATATCTATCATATTTCAGATATCTATCATATTTTTCAGATATGTATCAACATTAAAAACTCTGCCTTCAAATCCATCAAGTTTGCAACATTATATGATGTTCATAGTATCCTAAACATCAAACATATAACAAGAGTTTTAGAGTAGGTATGTTTAGATATGACTATAAAAATTAATTTTGTTTTATACGTTTTCTGTTATTTTTAAACATGAATTTTTGAATTATGTATTACTTCATAATTAAAGATATAAAAATTTTGAAAGTAAGATCCATAGTCTGTAGATAGAATTGCTATTGGGTCTTTGAATCTCATAAAACCTTTTCCCTAAACTTAGCATATTAATGATATAATTGTATTTTTTAAAAACGACTAATTTATGATTAAGAAAGACAAATTTTACCCACCTGTGAGTAATCTAAATGGTCTTCCCCTCTCAATATAATGTTATTCTCATTATTAAAGAATTAAATCTTTTTTGGGTACTTTTAAGGTGAAAAAAAAAAATGAACCAATTCTGTTTTACCCAACAGAGAAATAGTACAATATGTTATTGTAATCTGACTTGTATCCTCCTTGTAAAGCACTAGAAATTATTATTTTAAATTGTTAGATTAGATTTTCTGCAGCTTAGTATATCGTAATGTAATTTCTAAATGCAAATGAGCTACTGTACAGCTTTTCCATAGAGTTGTTCATGAAAGCCAAGCATTTTACATATTACAGTGAAGTGCATGTTATTAAGAAGCAAATTATAATGAAGCTTAATTTAGTATGAAGACAAGGTACTGTAGCTTTATAATGGAGGACAGTACAGTAGGGTATGTATACAGCAAATACGTCCCCTGCTGAAAAATTTAACTGTCAAGAGCACATACACCAGGAGTGATAGTACTGCACTTTCCAAGATTTCCATTTGTTCCCATTACTTCCTGGCGGAATTACACTTGAAAGTTATCTTAGTTTCCAAATACTGACCAATGTTCTTTTTGCCGAATAAAACCTGAGATCCATCCGGTAATACTCCAAGGAGATCTGAAGGAGTTAAATGCTGCCTTTCTGCTTTCAGGGTAAAAAGTCCCTATTTCATTCATCTGTGATGAGTATTAATTGCTGATTAGTTTTTTACACGTAAATATCTTGTCTTTCCACAGTACTTTAAGTAGATGAGAATAGCAGCCATAGCTTGCACTGCTTTTTTCCTGGCCTGGAGCAGATTTGGAGTCAACCCAAATCTGTCTATACCTTGCTGTACAAAATAAGAAACTAATTTAATCTTGCAGATAATTTTTTTCTCTAAAAAATAGCTTGTACCAAATGCTCTCTAAATTCTCCTAAAAATAAAAAGATTCTATGAAACATGACCTAATAACTTCTCAGGGAAACAACTGTGAACTGATTAAATTGAGTAACAAAACTGTTAGGAGCCAAGGGTCTATGGAGGAAAAGTATATAAATATACAAACAACAGAATCATGAACTATGTCACTCTTTAAGATCATAGTATTCCGTGGACTCTCCAAATCACTCTTGCAATTGGTGAGGATAAACCATGTTAACTGCAATTCAATCACATTGAAGCATCTGGCCTGGTCTAACACATCCCATCTTTATACAGATTGTGGAGAGACCGTCTTTGGGAGAAGAGGAACATACACCATAGTAATTAGTACTACAAATAGCAAAATGGCCTACATATTATAAAACAAAACTCCTCAAAGATATGTTTCTTACTGTTTCTAATCATAGTGTTCATTAAATAAAGCACTGTTAAAAAAAAGAAAAAAGAAAAAAAAAGCAGAGACGTCAATGGGTTTGTTGCATGCAGAAGAAACCAGCTCAAAAGCAATTCATTATTAATGCCTGAATATTCTTGCTAAACAGTTCTGATTATTTCACAAGAAAGAGGTCAAGGTAGTGGAGAAAGGGATTTAATCAAATAAACTCTCAATCTCTCTCCAAATAGCATTTTCATCCAGCTGCATGTAAATTCATCAGATGACTAGCCTCCAAAAGCACAGGCAAGGTTAATCTGCTATGACTGTTAAAACTTCTATGATATGCCTATTGAATAAAGATTTAAAATGGGATGAACCATGCAAGTTACCCCAAATAAGGCTTTTTTTTTTGCTCATAAAATAAATGAAATTTTCACTGTTAAAAACAAGCAACGAATTAGTCATATTTCTTTTATCTAAATTGGGATTTATTATTTATTTCTTAAAAAGGGTCTCTGTGATGTTGTGTAGCTTTCATTTATTGGGATTTTTAGGACTTCCCACCCTCGGGTCCTAGGAATTCAAAATGTTTCTGCTCTGGTTGGAATTAGCTTAAAAACTTTAAGACCTCAGAAATCATATAAAAGAAAAGGTTATAAGTTTTATGATAGTTTTGAAATCATGCTGATTTACTTTTACTTATATGCAAGATCATAAAATTCATCACATTTTAATCCAAAGGCAATATTGCTGGCAAAAATTACCAAGTATCTTGGTGATTTATTACTTAAAAGATAAATGTAATTTCAATTTCCAATCCTCAAAATGTAAAAATGGATTGCGATAACGTCGGTAAAAAGGCATACCAGTGTGTATTTTTACAGAGAAGGAAAATACATATACAATTACTGCACATGCATTATTTTACTGACATATTATTGTCTGCTTCGTTCTCTATGAAACTTTATAATTGTGTACAAATACATCATAGAAGTTAAAAGCACACTTTCAAATATGGCCAGGCGTTCAATGCCTTCTACTCTGAGAAGGAAGAACTCTGAATTCATTTAAATATATATATATAATATATATATATTATATATATTTTATATATACAATTCTGCTCTATAGATGTTTCTAGAATCCAAAAATAAATAAATAAAAGCATAAAAAATCTCTGGCAAAAATACACAATTCACCTTTGGTAACAAATAATCTAAACGGAATTTTCCAGGGAAGTCGATGTCATAATTACGAACCTATGTAAAGATTTTTAAAACATCTATGATCTCTTGACTATTTGAATGCTCATTTTGTGCGTTTTTAAATTTATAATGTCAAAATCCACATGACAACATACTACACTGTGATGTTTAATTCAGCCTATTGCTATTTCAAAAATCCTCATAATACCTTTCTTCCTTGCTAAATTTATACAGTTTCTTTTGCCTTGCATATTTCATTTCTCTATTAAAGAAATCGTGCAGCTGTTAATAAATCTTCTTTAAAAAATTAAAGTGTTTTTCTGCTGGCATTCTTTGCCCTCTTGACTCTCAGCACCTTTCTTGAATCATAGACACCATTTTACATGAGGACAATTTCTAAAAAGCAAAATATAACTGTCTAATTAAGGGCTGTGTGATTGGCTAGTTCGCGGTCCCTGTGACAGTTGTGACAAATACACATATTGGCACAGCCCTAACCTCACTTCACAGTTTGCAACACAAAGATGGTATTTTCAGAAATGTGAAGAACACTCTGATACAAAGCTTCACCTTGTCTAGTGCTATTCCATTTAATTTTTTATTAACTGCCTGAACATATGCCATTCTAGAAGAGGGTAATAGTTACAAAATGTCAGCAGAAACATTTAAACTGCTAAAATGTAAATGATTTTATAAATTCGTAATGAAAGGTAATTGTCATGTGGGCAAAGTAACAGAAAAACAGATATGCGTAAATGCAAAACTGGTAAAAAATACATCTTATTGGTTGGAGGTAGGAAAACCTGAGTATATTTTAATGAGTTCTGTAAGTAGTATTTAAATAAAATTAGATTCATAAGCAGAAAATGTGAATTGTATGATATTTTATTTTCTAACATTAGGAAAGTCCATGATAATGACAGGAACTCATGGAACTTTAATGTGCTGAACTCAATAAGCAGTAGGATATCGGGATGCTCCACGTCGTTCGAAAAACAAATAAATCAAAGTAGGATAATATAAAGAAAGAGCGTCTTCCTATCCGGATGCCTAAGGCCTTCAAAGCACGGAATTCAGGCCCGCTTGGCAGGCCCCGTTGCTTGGCAGGTGATGAGCGCCCCCGGCCCGCCTGCCCTCGGCCCCCAGCGCCAGCCGCCGCGGGCCTCGGCCCAGGTGGGCGTCCCACGTCCCGAGCCCGCGTCCCGAGCCCGCTTCCCGCCCACCCGGCATCCCAAGCCCGCATCCCAACATCCTGAGCCGACATCCTGACATCCCGAGCCCGCTTCCTGAGCCCGCATCCTGAGCCCGCATCCCAGCATCCTAAGCCTGCATCCCGAGCCCGAATCCCAGCATCCTAAGCCTGTGTCCCGAGCCCGAATCCCAGCATCCTAAGCCCGCATCCCGAGCCCTCATCCCAGCATCCTAAACCTGCATCCCGAGCCCGCATCCCGAGCCCGAATCCCAGCATCCTAAGCCTGCATCCCGAGCCCGAATCCCAGCATCCTAAGCCTGTGTCCCGAGCCCGAATCCCAGCATCCTAAGCCCGCATCCCGAGCCCGCCTCCCGGCCTCCCGAGCCGCAGGGCCGCCCGCCGTTCACACCCGGTGGCCGCAGCATCACGTGGCGGCGGCCAGGCCCCCGCTGTCCCCGCTGGCGGTCGGGCTGGCCACGGAGTGAGGCCCGGGGCGGGGTGGGGGGCGCCGCCCCGGGCCCGGAGGGGAGCGCGCCTGCAGGCGGCGGGTGGCGGGTGGCGGGTGGCAGGCGGCTCGGCGCCCTCGCGCCCCCGGGGTCGCCAGTGGCCCGCGCTCAGGCCCCGCCCGGGTCGCACGGATCCAGGCGGATCCCTCTTCCTCCGGGCGACCGACGCCCCACGTCTACCGTATTTTGAAGGCGAAAGTTCCGAGAGATTTGGGGGGTTTTGGCAGTTTGATAAATCAGACTCCAAAAGTCTCTTTCCTGGGCCCTCGTTTTCCCTGTAAAAATTAATTGCATCACAGGTCTGATCTGGGCAAGAAGCACACTTACAAGGTACTGGCAGATGAATCTCGAAGGTCCTTTGTTTGAGACAAAATGTTAAAAGACTAACGTGGTAAATAGAAGAATTTTACCATCTGTGGGCACAACATTTTAAGGCATAATATGTTTTGTAATCTAGCCTAACGTAATTTTATTGGCTATTCTGTGCAGTTCTTACATCAGACACTCTCAGAGGCCCTGGGATCATTTTATATTCACTGGAAGACAGAAAGAAATCCAAAACCTAGTTAAATAAATTGTTCATTTATTCCTTCCCTTTTATGCACCAAGATCTACATGTGGTCATTAATTATAAAGAGACTATTATAGCACCATATTTTCATTCAATACGATGTCCTGGTATATATCAAAGAAGTCCCATAATTAAAACAGAAGGGCCACAATGACAATTAAAATTACAATCTATATGGGGAAAGAAAGTACAGTTCTGCAATTTTTCACCCTGTCACTGTCAACTGCGCGGAATATTCTGGTCACGTCTCTTGTAAAGCAGCCTAAATTCTTCTTCACCAATGCAACCTCAAAAGCATTATCAGCACCTAAGCAAAAGCCTATGCAAGTATAATTTAATACGAAGCCACAGTTTGCAAGTAATAGCGTATAAAGTGATATTTAAGTGGTGTTTTAAGCACACTTCTGATGGCTACAGCCGCTTTTCCCTGGTAAATGCGTTTTCCTTTGAGTAGTGATTACGAGTCCTGGGTGAAGAGGTCCTGTGTGCAGGTCTGCCTGTAAGCCTTACTTCCAGCTGCCAATCTTTACTTCACAGTGAAGAAAAAGCCACATAGCACCTTGTTCTTACTCTTGTATGCTGTCATCCCCGGAGCCTGATAACACAAAATCATTTCCACATAACACTTCCCTGCTTCTGCCTCTTAAACCTTGAGACCTACACATTGTGCGTGCACTTGCACCCTTGGCAACCGGCTCCCCGGAAGGCCCTTCCTTTGAACCGCCCGAGTCTTCCAGCGGACTCTTTCTAACACTTATCTTGGTAAATATCTGCATTAATGGAGTACAAAGCTTTTTGGTAGCAATATGTATTTGCTACAATTTATTGTCTATAAAAGTCACGAGCAGTGAATTATTACTCTTCAAATTGTGTTTTTCTTTATAATAACTTTAAACCGAGCACTCATATATGAAGCATGCAATGGAGATTGAGAAGGTTTTGTATAATAAAACTGTGACATGGTCATTTTTCCCAGTTTTGCATTACAGAGACACACTCATGCATGGTGCTTTTTAAATTCTTATTATGTGTGAGGTCAGGGGGTCGAATGTCAGAAAGTACTGTTAATTTCACGGGGTTAGGGGAAAGTAAATTCACAGGGAATACAGATCACTTAGCACAGAAAACCAACTCCTCTGAAGTTTGGTTTTACATTTGTTAACCATATCCTTCAGCTGACGAACCATTGAGACCACGGTGACATTCCGGTCCCAGATATAATGGCTTGACATGCTGCAGTGAGAGCGCGGCTCTGACGCCCTGCTCCCCGTGCCAGCCTCACACTTCCTCGGAATCAATGAAGCACTAAAACTCCACACAACTGGAACTGAACAAAGCATGTTGCCATTTGGGCTGTGATGTTTAAATTATAGAGAAAGCAGTCAGGATGTCTTAAAGTTCAATCTGACAAGAAATGTAAAATATATTTCTGTCTTCATTCTCTGGGAAGGTAGCATCTTACCCTGCACAGTATCACTACCCAGAGTCCTTTGAAAGTGGTTCATAATAGAACATCAGAGACAAAATTCTTGCATTTCAGGGCTCTTTCCCTGATCACAATGACACGGCAGCGTGGGGCAGAGTTTCGGGGGGAGGGTGTGAATAATTGCCTGGATGAGACTGTTTTATTCAGTTGGCAGTGTAGGGATATAGTTCCTGTATTTTACCCTTTGTGCTGAAAGAAAGAAAAAAAAAATAAGAGCACGCAGGCAGATCCACGGGGCCCAGGTCGTGTCCCCGGCCGCCACCAACGACGAGATGAAACAATGGCCCCTCGCCTGCTTGTGGCCGAGGAGCAATAATCAAAATGTGTTTTAACGTGCGGATTGTGAGCGTGCTGTTGAACTCTGGTAAAACCTGCAATTCTCTTTTAAAGAAATAATCCGACGGCTGGTGGAGACAGATGCTAATAGATTTGGTTGGTACTTTCATTTTTATTATTTTTTTTAACAAGATTTTTCAGATTCAAAACTCAGACTGGGCTCAGCTGCCCCCGTATAATTAAATTTTAATGACATAGGCTGAGTGTTTGTGTTTTGGCAGCATGCTTAATACTGTTAGCATTTAAACGGTTACAACTAGACTTTGAGGGGGGCAGTCCCGTTGCAAGCCATAGGTGACGTCCCTCCGAAGGCGCTCGGCTTCACTGGGATGCTGTGGGACTCAGGACAGCTAGCCACAGGTCATCCAGTTGCAGTCACTGTTAAACGAATAAATTAGATTACAGTCCTACATACTTGAAATTCCACAGTAGCCCGAGGGCCAATGCTTTTCCATTTTAATGCCTTTTCCCCAGAAGTAACAGTTCTATATGTTTTGTATGCCAAATGGTCTATTGGTAAATAAAAGCAGTATGTGGTGCTGCTCATAAAATCACCCTTTCTCCTCAAATGGCAAGAACAATCCAGAATACATATTTTAATCAGGTATTTTTTTTCCCTTTGGAAGATTTATTATTAACTTTGCGGTGGTGTACTTCACTGGCTTCCTTTTGTAATTAAAAACTTTTCCCCCTCAAATCCCCTCTCCAGCAAGCCGCCTGTTGCCTGAAGTTTTAATCCTTCATTACTAGTTAAAACAAAATCACCAATTAGGCACATGAACACGTCTGTATTAATCTCATTAAGGTGATGGCACCAAATAAATTGGAACTATTTTTGTGCTTTTACTGTGTTCCTATGGCTTTATCAGGCCCTGTGGTCATATACAAAGACCTCGAAGCTTAGTCATTTAGAGTCATTCGGTTGTGGACTGAATGTGGCATTACCATCTATGGCTGAAAATTGCTTTCAGCTTTTAAACTGCACTGACTAGTCTGTAGTTAATCTTAGATCATTCACTCGCAAAATTAAATGAGCCAGAACGATGGTCTTTTTTTTTTTTTATAAAATAATACATCACAAAACACTTATTTGCCCTGCCCAAAAGAGAGATCAAATTCATTTAAAATCCCATAAACCAGAGTTGTGAATTTTTAATTTTATTTAGTAGCAGAGAAATAGAGGGTAAGCTATCTTTCTACAGCACATCATTGCTATAAATTTACATATGGAACATGGTTTGATGCTTAACCAACCTTTAATCTACCTTTGATGTATACTTCTACTTCAGTGAGGTCATGTGACACCCTTATTAATGCAAATGTAAAAAAAGAGTGTTTTGGATCTCTGATGTAATTAGCCATAAACCATGTTAAAAAAAAAAAAAAGGAGTGCCTACTTGAGTTACTAGAGTTGCATATAAAGTTCACAGTTACCATCACAGAAGAATAACCTCAGGAAACTAAGTTTAAAATTTTTACTTCACTCATTCCTATATTTTCTGCCCAAGTGACTGTTAAGGACCGTTTTACTATACCAGTGATAGTCAACTAAGTGTTGATTGCTAAATCATTCATTTCATTGGAGTAAAACATTTTAATTTTCATAGGATTTTAACCTGTTTCCTGTAAAAGTAAAATCACATTGGGAGAAAAATGCTAATTGAGGCAGAGGAAATGTGACTTCTTTTCCTTATTAGTGGATGTTATAATCGTTTCAAACATAACCATCTTTTAAATGAAAGCAGTGGATGTTTTTGCCTGCTGTGGCTCCCCTCCCCTCCCATTGCCGTCCCGCACAATGTGGACCAAATGTATATGTTTTGATTTTGGCAGCCACTAATTTTAGGCTCTAAAAAACTTGTGCCATGTCACAAGAGGGGAGGTCACTTCATCATGCCAGATGGAGGCAAAAAATTCAGATATTTTGAGGGGCTGACCCAGTGTAATTCCCTGGTGGATGACAGGACATTAAGGTTAGATATTGGAAAATAAGGTCCATGCTACTCTGTCAGTGGGGCTCGCGCAAGCTGCCTGTTTGACAGAGAAGGTGGTGTGTGGTCTGGACCTCAAGAAAAAGGAAGTCAGCCACCCAGATCAAAAATTACTCTGTCGGCCATCCAAAAATGATTCTGACATCAGCTTAGAGAGGCAGAAAAAAAAAATGGTGAAAAAAATGAAAATTGTACTTTATTCCGGGATAGTCTAGGGAAATTCAGGGACCCGTGATTGCCAAAGCCACATTAGCAACATCTCTTTATTTTTGCTACATGTTGCAAATGTACCTGACCCAAGTTATGTGATTCCAAAGTTAACCATTCATCTCATTCTAAAAATAGAGTGTCATAAGTATATTACGGGAAAATAAAATGCACTCTCTTTGGACATTCTTTTTCATTTAAACAAAAACAAAAGTCACTGAAATTGATAGAAGCCACTCATTAGTTATATAATTATTTTGCCCACTATGGACGTGTCCTTCTCTTTCATTTGTAATCATTTAGAAAAATAATGATTTTGTGGCCAACACATCATACTCATTTCATTGAGATTGTCCCGTCGGTCTTAAAAACTTTCTTGAGACTCCTTGACCTGATTCTAAATGTAACTACATTCCTTAAATCTTATCATATTGCCACAGTAAGGGATACTCTGCTTATATTTTTCAACAAATTTTAATGATTTAAAGGAACCTGAATCTACCCAAGTTTTGTCTCTTTTCTAAGAAGACGGAGGAAGTAAAAGGTACGTATATGTTTTTAAAGATCTTCCAGATATAAGGTGACCATTTAAATACTTCACACTATTAGTTTTTCCATCTCAAGAAAAATATCTGCATATTGTTGTTTATTCTGTAAAATATTCCTTTTTTTTAATAGCCTGAACCAAATAATTTCTCATTTTTACAGGCTTCACTTCACTTTTCTCACAGTGAATAAATTGCAACTTATTTCCATGAAATTCACAGATGACACAGATCTTTATTTTGCATAAAGGCATAAAGAAGTGTCTAATATCTTCAATATTCATCTGCTAAGTGGACATTTGCATTGGGTTAGAACGGAAAAAGAGCCCCAACCCTCCCGCAGTGACAGCTGTACAAAGGGATGACATCTGACAGCTGTGACAGTGCTGAAGGGAAACTCAGATGACTCGCAGCATCCATGATCCAATTACAGCACACATCCCTCTGACAGACCCAGCAGCTTGACTCCAGCGTTTGGAAGGACAGTATTGATCTCTTGTCAGAAACCAGTTGCCTGCCTGCAATTGTGCGTTGCTGAACTTTGAAAAGCTATAGTACCCTCTTAAATGATAGGGGCAGTCAGGTTATAGTATTCAGGTACAAAGAGAGGTGCAAAGGGTATCTGCTAAATGCTCTAAACTTGAACAAATCATAACAATATGACAGTCCAATCATACTCAAGGAGCCCAGCTGATCTAGCTGGCTACTGTCTGTGCTAATGGAAAGACAGCTCTTTGTGTTTAGTGGGATGATCTTACTTGATGAAAAGGCCACTGCAATTAGTGCATGCTGGTTGGCTGTGCTGGGTGACAGCAGCACGGATGGTGTAATGGCAGCTGCCAATAACCCTAACTTCAAGAAAACAGACAATTAGGCCTTTGGTCCTAACACTGTTAGTCCCTCTACTCCAGACCTCTGCTCGGCTTTTACTGTAAATCTCACAAGGGCAATGTGGTACAACCTCACCAAACACAACAACTTGGTCAAGAGGTCAATTACCTGTCTCCTCTTGCTTTCTGTTCCTGACTTCCTCAGACAGACACACATACACACACACACACACACACACACACACACACACACACACAGAGAGAGAGAGAGAGAGAGAAAGAGAAGGAAAGAGAGAGACACCCATGCACAAAATTAACGGACATAAATATTCCTTGTGACTCTAATTTAAAGGAAGCTAATGTGTGAACATCAATATTTTAAGATGCAAAAATTTAAAATACACTTTTAAAAACAGGGTGGTAAGAGCAAGATGCTAAACTTTATAATGCAGGTAACAGATATCTAATGGCAACCGATCTAATATTTTAAGACACATGTAACACTCCATATTAAAAAACTATCAAAACCCTAGAATAATTAGAAGTTCTCTCCAGTTTAACTCTATTATTTTAGGATTTGATAAAGATGGATGAAATATGCTAAAACTGGGATCCCTGGGTGGCGCAGCGGTTTGGCGCCTGCCTTTGACTCAGGGCGCGATCCTGGAGACCCGGGATCGAATCCCACGTCAGGCTCCCGGTGCATGGAGCCTGTTTCTCACTCTGCCTGTGTCTCTGCCTCTCTCTCTCTCTCTGTGACTGTCATAAATAAATAAAAAATTATTAAAAAAAAAAAAAAGAAATATGCTAAAACTTAGAGCATACACAACAGTGATAATGCAAGTCATTTCAAGGCTTTTCCTCAGTGCAACTCCGATAGATACAACGCTTAGCTGGGAGTACAACAAGTTAAATTAAGTACTGGAACACACATACAAATACTGACATACATACACAGATTGTACCAGAATAGATAACTCTGTGATCAGGAAAATTCAGTCCAGTGCCCGCTTCAGCAGCACAGATGCTAAAATTAGAACAATACAGAGATTAGCATGGCCCTTGTGCAGGGATGACACACAAAATCAAGAAGCAGGCTATATTTTTAAACAAATATTCTTTTTTATTGGAGTAATCCTGACACACAATGTTCCATTAGGTTCAAGTGTACAACACAGGGATTTGACAAGTCTATGCATTATGCGATGGTCGCTACAAGCGTAGCTACCTTCTGTCACCATACAACACTAATACGACACCATTGACTATATGCCCAATGCTGTGCCTTTCATCCCCATGACTTATTCATTCCATAACTGAAAGCCTGTACCTTCCACTCTAAATACTCTTTATGGACCTCAAATTTAGAACTCTTCTTAACTTTAAAAGTTTTTCTATACTTGTTGAATAGGTAATAAGCATTACTAACTCTAGGTAGGCAGGTGGTGAAAACCAAAGCTATAGAATGGGTATAATGCAAAACGGCAGACTGACGTTTTATAAACCATAGACGTAAGTTTCAGATAGTCAAATGTTGAAGAACAGTTTGGTATATTTAAAAGATAAAATATGAGAACTAAGGCTTCAGAAATGAGCAGAGAGCTAGCAATCAAAATCATGAAAAAATAAACTTTGAGAGAGCTGTAGAGCCGAGGAAAACTGAGATGTAATAGTATCTAAGATAGAAGAAAATACATAACCAACGTACTTCAGAAATACAAATCCTTAATACACATGCACAGAAACTCATGTTCACTCATATGTAAATAAAGGCTATTCAAAACACCTGAGTCACCCAAATATATAAGTTGGGTAATACAAAATTAATGAGAGCATGGAGACACAGACATTCTCATCTTCTTTAGGGGAGTATAAATTGTGACAGTCTTTCTCGAGGTTAATTTAGAAAAATTTATCCGAAGTCAATAGAGAAAAAAAAAGTTACTCAAAGATTTCGATGCAAGAACATTCACTGCAGTATTGTTTATAATGAAAAAAATGAAAATAAGCGGAATATATATCTGGTGGGAGGGGATTAAGTGACTTTCTCATGCCACATGCATAAAATAGGATAACCAATAAAAGGAATGAGTGGGTTTATGTAAGCTGATATGAAATGTTCTCCAAGACATAAATATAGAATTAATTTATTTGTATGCAAGTGTACATAAAACAAGAACATATATAGGGATATTTAGATATTTATGCATATATATCTCCATATGCATGCTTTATGTATATTAACATTTCTAGAACTACAATCAAGAAACTAGTAATAGTGGTCATCTATTGTGAATTGTAGATGGTAAGATATGCTTTTAATTTGTAATACCTTACACTACATGCATATGTATTATTTTGATCATTTTTAAAACTAGTTAATTAAATGTTTTTGTGTTAATGATCTCTTAACTAATATAAAACTAGCCTAAACATAGAACCTAAAGAATTGTACTCTTCATTCCTTTGGCAAACTTTTTGTTGTTGTTGTTATCTATTGTAGATGTTAGATTTATGTTCATCTGGGAACATGTAATTAGTAATTTGCCTGACCACAAGAATCTCATGGTCTACTTGGGGAGATTTAAAATAAAAGGGTGCTATGAAGAATGCTGCACATCATAGCAGACATAAGGCACAGGATGTCAAGGAACTATGCCTAGAAGACCCTTGATTTAAGTCTCAGATGGCAGATGGGGTCAGCCACGTGAGGGCATGCATAGGCCCCAGGATTTAAAGCACAGAAAACAACATGGACAAAGGAAAAAGGGAGCATGCAGGTACTTTGATGTGACTCATCCTCAGAAAACAGATAAGTGGTGAAAGATGAATCTGGAGAGGAAAGTAAATATTTCAAAGGGAAAGATGATGTGTAATAACCAAAAAGACCTGCAAAAGTTCCAAATTATTTCATTCATTGAGATAGTATAATGATGTAGTTTTCAAATATGTTGAAAACTAAGAATCATCTGGGTTCCATATTAAAAAAGGCAGATTCACAAAGTCCAACACAAATTCATCAAAACTGATAATCTGCATGCATAACATGTATTCTTGGTGATTGTTATTATCTGACAACTTCAGAAAACATCCGTAGAAGGTTAAAATATCCATTAGGCCGTTTATCTTTAGCCAAAACTTGACCCACCAGAGAAAAAACGACCAGCCCAAGTGAAAAACTCCATCTTTGAATTTATTTCCACAGTGGCAAATATTAAGTAAAATATATAACACAAAATCTTAATTCCACCAAGCTCTTATTATGAGATGATTGTTTACTTTCTTGATAAATAAGTTTAAAAAGTGTATTTCCTTGAAAGCACCTCATAGAATGAAGAAAGTCCATAACCTTTATTCATCTGAGTTTTTAGGACAATTTATTGCTAATCCAAATTATAAAGTAGTATGAACTTATGAACATTTTATTTTTTTCTTATGAACACTTTAAACTAAATGATTCTACTATGAAATTGAAAATATAGATATTATAAAATTCATTTGAATAGTTCACATTTTTAACTATTTTCAATCTTACTCTAGTTCCTTAAATTTTTGAATTGTTTTATGACTTTAAAATACATTTCATTCATATTAATTTTACCTTCTCCCCTAAACAGGTGAATCACTTTGCCAGTAACAAATTACTGTACCTCAATAGTTACTCTTTTCTAGAAGTCTGGAAATACAAATCTCTTACAGGCCAAGCCACAGCAAAGAAAAAGAAAATGTATTTCTAGCTTCATTTCAGCCCTCAAGATGGTGTGCTTGTTGGTTTGAGTATTAGGCTTCTGTGGTCTAATTGTAAGAATTGATCTCTTTGTGGCTCATTTAACATTGTTCTGCTCCATTTCGAAAGACTATACCCTTAAACCTGTCCATCTCTCACATACCTGCCATTGGTCAGAAGGAAAATGAGAGAAGAGTGCAGATGATTTCATAGAAAAATACACAACCAATAAATTCAATTCAGTTCAATTCAGTTGAACAAAAATTTAAAGAATTCTATACCAAGGATACAAAACTATGAACCATGAACTGGAGCTCAAAGATGTTATGGTTAATAAACACATATAAATATGTAAAAAGAAATAATACAGTTTAGTGTGGTAAACATGATAACAGAAATATATACAAGGCACAGGAGACAGGATTATCGGGTGAGAAAATAAGGAAGAAGAATGTATTTATGAATTTAAGATAATTCTAAATGATAAGTAAGCATTCATAAAATTTATATGGTTTCGAGAAAGGTTAATTCTGAGCAGAAAGAATAGCCTGCCCAAAAGTACATGAAAGTGCACATGTCCAAAAACGAGTATTTAGTATTGATGGAATGTACATTTTGAGGAGGAGAAGGAAAGCCACTCAATCTTACTGAGGCATTTTTTCAATTTTTGAGGTATCTCATTCTGCTATATTCATGCTCCCAGTGAAAATTTCCTCCAAATGCCCATGTACTCATGTAATCGCAGGTCCTAGAGAAAAAAATGTGCAGAGGGACCATGCTGAGTAAAATTGCATTATTTATAACTAAGATTCTCAGATAAATTGTGTTACATTAAAAATATCCTAATTTCAGACTTATTATAAAAGGAATCCTGATGCAATCCTAATCTTCAATTATAAACTTTTTCCAATAAAATAACAGTGTAGAGAATCACAAAATCTGGAGAAAATCTAACAATGTATTTTTCACTAGGACTTTGAACAGCTTGTGTAATCTATCCACCCTATGATTTTTTCCCCTATACCACACCTTGGTTCTTGCCCGGATTTTATATCATATCAGCCCTTGAAACAGAGACAATGGTGCATATGAATTAACAAAGTCCAGGTAAAAGCTCTCATCAATCACTTAGCATTCTGGAAACACCATCTCTTGACACTGTCACCATAATATTGTGTTTATAACAGTACACATCTAACTTGGGAAACTCTTAAAGTTAAAACAGGTCAATAATTTCTCCCAGGTTTTGGTTCTTTTCTTAATCTAATTGGCATTGTAGGATCATAGGTCTACTATGGCATCCTATACACTTTACACGTCACCACATCGACCACATAGGCAATGCTTGGTCACAGTTTTGGTGGAATGGCATTCAATTCCTCCTGAACCAACGGCAGACATCCCAACAAACCTCTGTTGCCTACAGTTTCTCTATATTCAATGGGAGATTTTCACAAAATCATTTCTCATCCCTATTCCTACTTTTAATAGTATGCATGTCTACCTTGTCCTCATGTTAGGGTACAGCCACAGGTTTCTGTATGAGTCTACAAAACTGCTACATGAGTAATAAACTTTGTATTTTCATCTGGACTCATTGTCTCACAGATTTATGAAAGTGAGGCAAGTAAATCTAGCATCTGTCATCACAGTGTAGCTTATGGGCTGCTTGGTCACTCTACAGACTTAGTTACTCCTAAGGTCCATGGAAAACATTGCTTCCCCTTGAAGGAGAACTTATGTTGGGAAACACCACTAACAGTAACTTCCAAGTCCTATCTGTAAAATATCACTATACGGTTAGCATAGAAACATTCTATCCTGTAGTATGTTAAATCTCACTTACCATACTAACATCTATTGGACACTTACATATGCATGTTCTAAGGGATTTATACACACAATCTATTTTAATCCTCACACTAACTCCTTTCTTAGTTCAAATCTATAAATGAAGAAATTGGGGTTTAGAGAATTTAAGTAACTTCCCCATAGTACAGAGCTAGATGAGCCATAGCCAAAGTTGGAATATACAGTCTAATTCAAATGTCCTTATTTTTAGCTATAAGGTGATTCAACCTTGCCACTCACAGTGATCACACCAAGTCTGATTTGTGTACACAGCAATCTGTCTTACTGTGGCTTTTTACGGCAAACAAAACTGATCAGCTTATGTGATCAAATGTGATTCCCTCATTTCCTCAGAAGATCAATTTCTCTAGCAACAGTCACTTAACCAATAAGTCATTTCTAAGTCATGTGATTATCTTCTACATGATAATTAAACATTTTAACACACATCTACTCTTGGTTTCAGCTCAGATTCAGCTCAGATCTCAGGGTCATGATCTCAGGGTCCTAAGATCAAGCCCCCTGTTGGGCTCTAAACAGCACAGTGTCTACTCGATATTCTCTCTTCCTCTCCCTGTCTGACTTAGCAACTGACTCGAGCTTTTTCTGTCTCTCTCTCTTTCTCTAATATAAGTAAATAAACCTTTTTTTCCCTTTTTAACATTTAAATTAAATTAATTAACATATAACATTATTGGTTTCAGAGGTAGAGGCCAGTGATTCATCAGTGTTATATAATACCCAGTGCTCATTACATCATGTGCCCTCCTTAATGCCCATCACCCAGTTATCCCATCCTCCCACCCCTATCCTCCAGCAAACTTCAGTTTGTTTCCTATGATTAAGGGGCTCTAATGGTTTGTCTCCCTCCCTGATTTTGTCTTGTTTAATTTTTTCCTCTCTTTCCCTATAATCCTGTTTAATTTCTTAAATTCCACCTATGTGTGAAATCATATGATAATTGTCTTTCTTTGATTGGCTTATTTTGCTTAGCATGATACCCTCTAGTTCTATCCATGGCCTTGCAAATGGCAAGATTTCATTTTTTTGATGGCTGAGTAGTATTCCATTGTATATATAAATACCACATCTTCTTTATCCATTTATCTGTCAATAGGCATCTGGGGTCTTTCCATAATTTGGCTATTGTGGGCATTGCTGCTATAAACTTTGGGGTTCAGGTGCCACTTCAGATCACTGCATTTGTATTTTTGGGGGATAAGTAAATAAATCTTAAAAAAAAAATAAAGTGGCCTTTAAACAAATTAGCCCTTTAAACACATCACACTTATTTAGGCCAGTTTTAGACCTATCTTTATGAAAATATAAGGAACATGGCAATGACTGATCCCCAGTAATGGATGTCCTATCTGTCCAAGACTCAAAATCAAATATTGACCTATGTTACCACATATATACTCTGAAGTTTTTATGTTATTTGCTGTGTGCTGCTACCTACTTTCAGCTTTTTAACAACAAAATTTCAAGGAAAACTTTCTTTGCCATGTCCTCTGCATAGTAGAGTCACATTAGAAACAGCCACCCTTCTACTCTCCAGCCTCTTTGGATTCTCCTTTTGACTAGACAGAGATATGCAGTTATCATCATTTGAAATGACCTTGTTTTCCCTACCAATACAGAGTCCCATTAAAATCAAGGAAAAGAAAAGAGAAATGAAAGAAAAGCATTTTCAGAAATGCTGATTACATTAGTAATCTCTGGTTTTATAATATTTATGAAAACTTTGGTTTAATTAATGCCTGTGTATGCAGACCAAACCTTATTTTTATAGTTGTTTTTTTAGTAAAATATTATTTTAAACTGTATCTATATACAGTTTAAGATATTAAGAATGTTCCCAAGATAAAATTTGCTAAGGAAACTACAGGAAATTCAGTATAGACTTTGTGTATGTCAATCAAGCAGAATAAAATATTTGGCTCCAAAAAAAGTCTTGGCAGATTTTGCCAATAAAGAGATTTGATAAACACTAAGAGAATACTTGCCAATGACAAATCTAGAAACTAGTATATAGGGTATCTTTTGGATTGAGCATATTATTATGCATATAAAAGAGATAAAATAATCATTCAAATTCTAGATCATTAAGGAACAAAAAGAAATAACAGTGGAGAATTGTGAAACAGATTTACATGAAAAGATGTGCCCTTTATATTTTGTGTTGACATGTTATTCTTCATCAATATAATTTTTATAAATACTATTATCTGAAAATTCATAAAGGGGCACACACAGGATGATATTTTGTTATTGTCCATCTGTACTTTCTGGTTAATGCATAAAGTCATACTAATTTAAATGACCATAACAAATATCTTAGTCTTTGAAAATTGACAGAATTAGTTTTACATATTTTTATTCATTTGTTTCAATTTGTGAACTGCAACCCATGGCCTCTGAGTACATGTGCATGATAAAATTATCAGAAAACAAATTATAAATAGTAATCACTGACCTCTTTCTTAGCCACTGAACTTTATCAATGGCCTGACCCAAGATCCCAGGCCTGGAGGTCAATCAACTTTCCCCTATCAGTTCATAAGGCAAATAAATTTCTAAATATAATCCCCCACATGAAGAACTGCCAACCTCTAGTTTGATGAAGCTAAGATTTACTGAATGTCGCCTGTAGTAGTTATACAGCAAATTTTAATTGTGAAAATATAGAAGCAAAATTTACTACACTGATCTTATGGGAACTAGTTTATGCATTTAATTCATTTTTTTCTAAGTCAATTTACACCAAAAATACAATTTAATCATTTAGAATTTCTATTCTAAAAATAAGTTTACTTCAAGAAATATAGTTTATTTTTAATAAAACTTCATATTGACAGAATTAGCCTAACAGCTATTGGTCTGAAAGCTATAATAGATTCTGAATTTTTCAGCTGTTGCATTTTCCACACTTAAATATAGTGGTGAGAATTCTGGGGAAATACAAAATAGTTACTTGATATTTTGAAATAAAAGTAAATACTTCCTTTTATTCTTTAATGTTTAATAATTGCAGTTATTGTTTTTCTTCCTATCTTTCTCCACATGTTTATGATCTTTGCAACATTTTGATGTCATTCAAAAGTACAAAATATTTGTTCATTAAGGCCTTACTCTCAAAGAATAAAAGATGAGGGACCACGAGGGAAAGAACACGGACAGAGAGTCAGAAAACATGTCAAGTCTTTCTTTAAAACTGTATTCACGTGGAAGTGGAGTCTCCTGAATTAGATCAAAACAAATGAAGAAATAGTGAAAAACTGCACAAAAACTCAAGGCTTAAAGAGTACTATTAAGTATTCAGAATGTGTACTATAGGTAAGGGAAAATTTTGATATTTTAAAGTCAGATTTTTTTTTGAGTAGTTAAAGAATGGTAATCTATCCTAGGACAAACATGAAAAGATGTAACATATTTATATGGAGACAGAAAACACCAAGAAGAGTCAACACAATATTGAAAAAGAAGAACAGAGTTGGAAGACTGATGGTACATGACTTCATGACTCATTATAACGATACGGTAAACAGGACAGTGTGGTGTTGCTAAAGAATAGACAAATAGATCAATGAAATAAAACACAGAGCCCAGAAATAGACTCACATAAATACGGTCAACTGATCTATGAAAAACAGGCAAAGGCAATACAATGGAGCAAAGATAGTCTTTTCAACAAATGGTACTGAAACAACTGGACATATGCATGACAAAAAGTAAATCTAGACAGAAAACTTATACCTTTCAAAAATTAGCTAGAAATAGATCATGGGCTTAAAAATGTAATACACAGAACTATAACACTCCTAGGAGATAACATAGGGGAAAACCTAGGTGACCCTGGATATAGTAAAAACATTTTAGAAATCTTTGATAAGCTGGACTTCACTGACACTAAAAACTTCTGCTCTCTGTAAGACTCTGTTCAGAATGAGAAGATAAGCCACCAATTGGGAGAAACGTTTGTAAAAGATACAGCTGTTAAAGGACTTGTTATCCAAAATGTACAAAGAATTTGTAAAATTCAATAAGAAAACAAATAAACCAATTAAAAACTAGGCCAAAGACCTTAACAGGCATCTCACTAAAGAAGGTATGCAGATGGAAAATAAGCAAATGAAAAGATATTCCAAATCATTAAAATAACAATGAGATCCCAGCACAAGCCTATTAGAAAATCCAAAATCCAAATTGCAACAACAAATGCTGACAAGGATGTGGCACAACAGGAACTCTCATTCATTGCTGGTAGGAATGCAAAATCTTAAGATCACTTTGAAAGACAGTTTGGTGATATCTTCCAAAGGTAAACATACTCTTACCATGCAATCCAGCAATTGCACTCATTGATATTTACGCAAAGGACTCGAAAACTTACGTCCACATAAATCCCTGCACACTGATGTTTATAGCAGTTTTGTTTCTAGCTGTTAAAACTTGGAAGCAACCAAGATGTCCTTCAGAAAGCAAATGGATAAATTGTTGTATATCCAGACAACGGAATATTGTTTAATGCCGAGAGAGAAAGAGAGACACAGAGAGAGGCAGAGAGAGAGAGAAAGAGAGAGAGCTAGCTATCTAACCATGAAAAGACATGAAGGAAACTTAAATGTATATCACTAAGTGGAAGAAGCCAAAGACTACACACTGCATGATACCAACTATATGACATTGTGGAGAAGGCAAAGCTATGGAAATAGTAAAAAATCAGTGTAGGGGAACCTGTCGGCAATGTATTCAATAATATGTCACAGAAATGTTCAGAGGTATTTGACTTGAAATGACATTAAAGCCAGGGCTCAATATTAGTATCCAGTTCCAACTTTTGTTAGAAGTTAAGTTACTTTGGGTTGCCTGGGTAGCTCAGCGGTTAAGCAACCGACTCTTGGTTTTGGCTCAGGTCATGATCTCAGGGTCGTGAGGTCCAGCTATTGGAGGGTTAGAACTTACAGTCTCAACCTCAACCTCTGGACTGGGCAAGGGAGCCTGGAGATTGAATCACTCACCAATGGCCTATTATTTAATTGATCATGCCTATGTCATGAAGCCTTCATAGAAACTCAAAAGGAGAATGTTCAGAGAGCTTCCAGGTTGGTGAACAAATGGAGGCGCTGGGAGCGTGATGTGCATCGACAGGGCAAGGAAGCTCAATGCCCTTTCCTTATACCTTGCCCTATGCATCTCTTTCATCCGGCTGTTCCTGAGTTTCCTTTTATAGTAAAAAGGAATATATATATATTTACTATAGGAATATATTTACATAGGAATATAGTAATTAAAATGTTTCTTTAAGTTATAGAGTTAGAACTGCTCTAGCAAATAGATCAAACCTGAGGAGTGGGTCAAGGGAACGTATGATTGATAAACAGTTGGCCAGAAACCTCAGCTTGCGATTGGTATCTGAAGTGTGTGTGTTGTGGGGAGGGGCCGGAAGTTCTTAACTTGTGGGATCTGATGTGATCTCTGGGTAGATAGCGCCAGAATTTAGTTAAATAGTAGGACATTTTGCTGGTGTCTGAAGAATTGTTCGCTGGTATGGAGGAAACCCCCCACCCCATGTACACACACACACATATACACATACACACACGTGTTGGAATTGGATATAGAAACCCAAAAGAGCTTGTCATTGTAAAAGTAGTTTTAAAAAGTCCTTCTTGGGACACCTGGCTGTCTCAGGCATTAGAGCATGTGACTCTTGATCTCAGGGCTGTGAGTTTGAGCCCCACATTGTGTGTAGAGATTACTTAAAAATTAAAATCTGAAAAAAAGTCTTTCTTGAAGAATATATTAAGTTTCAAACATGAGGAAGCTAAGATTTTTCTCAAATATACCTCATATGTGTGATTTGAATGACAAACATCATCTGATTCTGATTCCCTAACTGGTAAATTATAATTGTTGACCTTAAAATGAAAAGGGGAAAAGTGCTGGGGCAAGCAAAGCATAGCATTCTTGTTTCAGTATATACTTTTCTTCTTTTCTCCAAATGTGCGCTTAATTTTCAGAGTAGCATGATAACTTCTCTCAAAAGCCATCATTCTTCCCCAAATATTAGATAGGTGACAAATTTAAATCTTAGCAAATAGGCAAACTTGGAACCTTAGGTTAGAATACAGGTAACTTACTTAATCCTTAAGAAATGAATATTTAGCAAAAAGAAATGGACCTAATTATTCAGAGGATATCATTTCAATTCTGTTTACTTCTTACTAGCACATACTATCAAAACTGACCAGAGTTATTCCTTGAGAATTTTATCTACTAATATCATTCTAAGATATTTTTGTTGAAAAAATCACCCAAATATTTTCTTGTGATCTTATATCTTTGTTATAAAGTTATAGAGACTACTATAATAAAACATCAAATCTAAATATAACAGTAATACCAATAAGTCTGGAAGTGCAGATTTTTAAAAATTCCCCCAATTTAAAGTATTGCGTCTTATTCAACGCAGATTCTTCTCCCCCTAAATATCTGTGATGATATAAAACCAACATAATAATTAAACACTAGTCTAAGGCATGCTTTGGTTGTACTGAGAAGTTTAGGAAAGAAGAGGTGAGATGGAATCTCTAACAGGATTGAGACCAGAGTACCACACAGGAGGGAACACAAAACAAAAATCTTTTGCCAGGAGCAAAATTCTATACCTACAATGACCCTCACTCCTCTGGAAGGGGGAAGTAGAAATGGTTATTTTACCAGCAGGACTCAGCTGAAAATACATACATAGAATTAGACAACTACTGCTGATTATTATTCAATCCTTATTAATTTGCCTCATTAACTGAGAACCAACAATGGACTGAGCACTGTCGAAGTTTTATTTTAGTATACACAAAGATTTTGTGGGGCACCTGGGTGGCTCAGTCAGTTAAGTGTCTGCCTTTGGCTCAGGTCATGATCCCAGGAGCCCTGCATTGGACTCCCTGCTCAGTGGGGAGTCAGCTTCTCCCTCTCCCTCTGCCATTCTTCCTGCTTGTGCTCACACACTCTCTCTCTGTGTCAAATAAATAAATAAAATATTTTAAAAAGAAAGGTTTTGCATTAGTCAGAATATGGTTAGAATTACAGATAGGAACAAATAATAAGATTTTGCCAAGATATTACCTCCTCGAAAATTTTATTGGTTATCTATAGTGTAAAAGAACACCTTAAAATTTAGTGGCTTAAAACATTAATAATTTATTATTCCTCACAAATCTGATGGCTGGCTATATAATTCCTCTGTCGGATTTGCTGTCACACTAGGGACAGCCAGGACTGAACATTGAGGATAACCTCACCAACTACCCGGCTCCTTTTCCCTCCGGAGGGTCGCCCACTGGCCTCTAGGCTAGAATGATGTTTTTTATATGGAAGCCGTTGGGCAGCATTTCCAAAGGATGAAAGTGGAAGCTTCAAAACCTCTTGAGAAGTAGGCTGGGTGGTTCACACGATGTGATTTCCACATTACATTGGCCAAAGACTAGACCAGATAGAAAGGACTAAAGAATTAGCCACATTTTTTAAAGGGAGATGGCAAAATACTGTGACTATGTTTTCAATTTACAACAGAAATAAATAAGGTTTTTTTCCTAAGTACATAGGAGGTAATAAAGTCTTTGTTGATTGATAAAGATCAGAACTGTGTGTCTAACAGGACAGCTGGTTTGCCTGCTTCCTCTGATTATTCCATTTTAACCTTATATGGTTTTCTTATGATGAAACTGCATTATGGCAAGACTTTGAATATTCTTCCATAGTCTTATAGAAATCACACAAAGGAGGGATTCCCAGGGGGCTCAGTGGTTGAGCACCTGCCCTGGCCCAGGGTGTGACCATGAGGTCATGGGATCGAGTCCCACGTCTGGCTCCCTGCATGGAGCCTGCTTCTCCCTCTGCCTGTGTTTCTGTTTCTCTCTCTCTCTTTCTCTCTCTCTCTTCTCTCTCTCTCTCTGTGTGTATCTCATGAATGAATAAATAAAATATTTTAAAAAGAAAGGTTTTGCATTAGTCAGAATATGGTTAGAATTACAGATAGGAACAAATAATAAGATTTTGCCAAGATATTACCTCCTCGAAAATTTTATTGGTTATCTATAGTGTAAAAGAACACCTTAAAATTTAGTGGCTTAAAACATTAATAATTTATTATTCCTCACAAATCTGATGGCTGGCTATATAATTCCTCTGTCGGATTTGCTGTCACACTAGGGACAGCCAGGACTGAACATTGAGGATAACCTCACCAACTACCCGGCAACCTTTTCCCTCCGGAGGGTCGCCCACTGGCCTCTAGGCTAGAATGATGTTTTTTATATGGAAGCCGTTGGGCAGCATTTCCAAAGGATGAAAGTGGAAGCTTCAAAACCTCTTGAGAAGTAGGCTGGGTGGTTCACACGATGTGATTTCCACATTACATTGGCCAAAGACTAGACCAGATAGAAAGGACTAAAGAATTAGCCACATTTTTTAAAGGGAGATGGCAAAATACTGTGACTATGTTTTCAATTTACAACAGAAATAAATAAGGTTTTTTTCCTAAGTACATAGGAGGTAATAAAGTCTTTGTTGATTGATAAAGATCAGAACTGTGTGTCTAACAGGACAGCTGGTTTGCCTGCTTCCTCTGATTATTCCATTTTAACCTTATATGGTTTTTCTTATGATGAAACTGCATTATGGCAAGACTTTTGAATATTCTTCCATAGTCTTATAGAAATCACACAAAGGAGGGATTCCCAGGGGGCTCAGTGGTTGAGCACCTGCCCTGGCCCAGGGTGTGACCATGAGGTCATGGGATCGAGTCCCACGTCTGGCTCCCTGCATGGAGCCTGCTTCTCCCTCTGCCTGTGTCTCTGCCTCTCTCTCTCTCTGTGTGTATCTCATGAATGAATAAATAAAATATTTTAAAAAGAAAGGTTTTGCATTAGTCAGAATATGGTTAGAATTACAGATAGGAACAAATAATAAGATTTTGCCAAGATATTACCTCCTCGAAAATTTTATTGGTTATCTATAGTGTAAAAGAACACCTTAAAATTTAGTGGCTTAAAACATTAATAATTTATTATTCCTCACAAATCTGATGGCTGGCTATATAATTCCTCTGTCGGATTTGCTGTCACACTAGGGACAGCCAGGACTGAACATTGAGGATAACCTCACCAACTACCCGGCTCCTTTTCCCTCCGGAGGGTCGCCCACTGGCCTCTAGGCTAGAATGATGTTTTTTATATGGAAGCCGTTGGGCAGCATTTCCAAAGGATGAAAGTGGAAGCTTCAAAACCTCTTGAGAAGTAGGCTGGGTGGTTCACACGATGTGATTTCCACATTACATTGGCCAAAGACTAGACCAGATAGAAAGGACTAAAGAATTAGCCACATTTTTTAAAGGGAGATGGCAAAATACTGTGACTATGTTTTCAATTTACAACAGAAATAAATAAGGTTTTTTTTCCTAAGTACATAGGAGGTAATAAAGTCTTTGTTGATTGATAAAGATCAGAACTGTGTGTCTAACAGGACAGCTGGTTTGCCTGCTTCCTCTGATTATTCCATTTTAACCTTATATGGTTTTCTTATGATGAAACTGCATTATGGCAAGACTTTGAATATTCTTCCATAGTCTTATAGAAAATCACACAAAGGAGGGATTCCCAGGGGGCTCAGTGGTTGAGCACCTGCCCTGGCCCAGGGTGTGACCATGAGGTCATGGGATCGAGTCCCACGTCTGGCTCCCTGCATGGAGCCTGCTTCTCCCTCTGCCTGTGTTTCTGTTTCTCTCTCTCTCTTTCTCTCTCTCTCTCTCTCTCTCTGTGTGTATCTCATGAATGAATAAATAAAATATTTTTTAAAAAAGAAGTCAAAGGAAAATAGAGTAAAAAATATCAAATCACTTAATAAAAGAACAGAATTTAAAGGGATATATCTACAAACAAAAATAATTTTTATATATTGGTTGGCAAGTTTAGAAAGTGCTTTTAAGTATTAAGCTATTTGATTTGATTCTTATAATTACTCCCTGCAGAAGAGAGAAAAAGTATTTTTACTCCTATTATACAGCTTGAACTCAAATATTTAAGTGATTGTTCTGAGAACACATTCTGAATAGGTGGCAGAAGCAGATCTAGAATTAGGTTTGTTTGTTTGTTTTTTAATTTGGGTTTTCTAAGTTTAAAAATTGATCCATTATGTTTCCATACTAAGCGAAGTTTATCTCTTTCATCTAATGAAAAGTTAGTTAGAATATGAATACTTAGAACACTTTCTGGACTTTTTTTTTTTTTTTTTTTTTTACTTTTCATACTCTTTATGGTCTTTCTTTCTTCTTTCTATCTTTTAATTCTCTTTTAGGAAAATAAAGTCTGATTTTTGTTTGGTTAACCATTACACTCATAGTGGTGTGCTTCCTGTGAATGGACATAACTGTCTAATAATTACGATAATGTGGAATACCAGAGGTCTATGGACAAACTAATCTAATTATTGTAATCAAAAATTATTCATATCATCTGTTTCTTATTGTTTGAGATCTGTATTTTACAAATTAAAAAAATAGTATATCCTTACTTAATTGCTAATTCAAAATGAATACACAAATCTAAAACGGTTTCATTTGTTCCAAAAAATTTAATGTCAATTCATATAAATATACACAGATACTTTAAAAGAAATCATACCTTACCTAAAATATTTATTTTGATCTCTTCTTATATATAAAAAAGATTATATATCAAAACTATTAATTTGGTGTTGTCTATTTTAATATTTAACTAATTTAGTATCAACTATGGTTTTAAGATTCTATTGTCACTGGATATTAAAAATTAATTCAGGACAAATGTGTCAAGGAATATTAAGTTATAATATACTTGAGAAAGATATAACGTAAGTATCACATTAGGAGCTTCTTTACAGGGGATCCCTGGGTGGCGCAGTGGTTTGGCGCCTGCCTTTGGTCCAGGGCGCGATCCTGGAGACCCAGGATCGAATCCCACATCGGGCTCCCGGTGCATGGAGCCTGCTTCTCCCTCTGCCTGTGTCTCTGCCTCTCTCTCTCTCTCTCTCTCTCTCTCTCTCTCACTGTGTGCCTATCATAAAATAAATAAAAATTAAAAAAAAAAAAGGAGCTTCTTTACAATTTTGGAAAGCAAATTGTTAACTTGTTTAGACTAAACCAAGCTGAATATTTAAGAGTGAAGAAAATGCCTTTTTACAACTTATATCATAAAATTGGTGAGCTATAAACAGCTACAAAGCATCTGACTGATGCTCACTTATTTAAAAAATGACATTAAAGAAAATGACTCATGGAAAGTTAGACACACACCAACATATGAAACAACGGACTTTATCATAATGTGTCGTATAATGGAATCCTTAGAGTATAAACTTACCTGTGAAAATGTGAAGAAAATATCACTCATTCACTTGACCTCAGCACATTTGGAAATTAAAGACAACTAATTGCGACACACTAAAATTTTCCAAACAAATAATTTATATTACCTGCTCTTATGCAAAATTTACTTCTCTCAGTGGATATTTCCTATATACACTATAGTAACCATAACCAGTAGTTAAGCAATAGATTATCACCATTAGACAATTCACATAACTTTAGAAAATAGGATTCTATCAACATATTAAAAATATTCATCCCCAAGAAATAATACATTCTCAAAAAAGTCAAGTAAAAAGAATGAGCAATGGTAGAATTCAAGAACAAAATGAGGAGAATGTCATATTACATTAGAACAGCTATAACAATTATGAACCTTTATGACCTAAATAACATAGCAATAAATCACATCATGAAAAAAAGAAAAAAAATTAAAAATACAAAGAGAAATTTAGGAAAAAGACAATGACTATCTCTCTATCCAAAAGAACAATAAAACTAAAAATGATGATAAAGATTTAATTAACAAAATTAGGTAACATAAATACACTTGTATACACAGGCCATATTCACAAACACTATATAAACACTATATAAAACACCTTCCATATATTTGTGGAACATTATAGATTTCAGTAATGACAATTTCTACCCACAAACTGAGACTTTTGCAGGTGACATTTATGATCTGCACAGAATATAAAGAATAACTATTTTGAGACACTAAAAGGTAACCAAATTCAGACAGAAATAGGGAAGCCTGGTTCTTGAAGAAAGGGTACTGTACTGGATGGGACTTGGATTTATACAGTTTTTACATGACTGTATCCTCCAGTTCCTGAAGTAGAGGGCAGCTCAAACCGAAGTAGAAAGGCACAGTCCCTAAGAAAAGAGAGTCCTAAGGAAACAGAAGATACAATTTAGGGTTTCCTAAATGGTTGGGAAATGAAGGAAGAAATCCCTGGAAGGAGATAACCAGAAAAGGAGAAGTCATAAAATTTGCATATAGATGCTACCGAATTCCTTGTCTGACCCCTAATCTTTGCATGCATAAGGAAGGTTTCAAGGTGAGGTGACATAGCTAGAAGGCTAAAAACTGGGCAGAGATTTCACCTTCTGTCAAGTGAGTGAGAATTGAGTTTGAGTTCAGCCAAGTTAACTGCATAGCAGATCAAAAACAATACACTTCAAAAGAAGATAAAATACAGAGATTCTACAACATATTTAAGGAACCACATAGAGCTGACTCAAATGGAAATTTAACAATGGGTTTAAAGCAATTATAAGTCTGTTCAAGAACATAAGGAAATATATAATCATAAAAATGCAAATACAATATTCATAATAATGAAAATAGTTAAATTTAAAAACCATAAGTATAACATACTGAAAATGTTTCAAGTATGAAAATTAAAAAAACTGAATAAAACCAGAGTCCCTGAAAAATGATAAAGAAAATTAAATATTTTGAAATAAATAATGAAATATTACCACATGAATATTTTAAGGACACATAAGACATTGCCTAAACAGTAACAAAAATGAGTCCAGAACATTTTGAAGGAAAAAACTCCAAGAAAAATTTTAAAAGTTAACAAAAAATAAACAAAAGTCACTGTTTTAAAAATATTTGTAATATATATTTACATTTATATATTATTTCTATATTTATATATTTTCCATATTTATATTTACATAAAAGCCTTAATAAGGGTGATCAAAGAAAACAAAGAAGTGAAAATTGTGAGGGGTTTTCCATTTTCCCCATCTTTCTGCTTTGAGGGCAGCATTGGACATGGAGTTATATAGCAGTATACCAGTGATGGAACATCATGAGAGAAAATTCACTTTTCTGGCCAGAGAGATTAGGAAAAGCAGAATTTGTGATCCAAATACATGGGTGGAATCCCTGTTAATTTTTTTTTTCTACTTTCTTTTCTCTTGCTGCTTTGCCCTGAGAGTGACCAGAAGTGTGGAACTGAGTAGCAGTGGAACTCAGAACTAAGTTTCTGAGAGAAACCTTATTTTTCTAGCTAAAGAATCAAGAGAAAGGGTTTCTGAGAACTGGATAGTATTAGAAAATTTCCAGAGGTATGATCTGGAAAAAAGGATATCCTAATTCTGTATATGAACTGGTAAAAATCCCAGACTCTTTTCCGATTTGATATGCACAAGATCAAACCAAAGCAATACAACAAGCTGAGAACTAAATCAGATAATTAACTACAGCCCAAATCCAAGACTCTAACCTTGGAGAGGAGTATGGGCAAGCTAGAACTGAGACATTAGGAGAGGTTCTAAAAACTGAAGCAACATTAGAACTATTTGCCACAGAAGGTGACCTAGATTTGAGGTCTGTACCTAACCAAGTTAATTGTCTACTGAAACAGATAAGATCAGCACTTCCCACAAGATAAGAGGAGCAACATTTTTAAATTTTCAAGATAAGTCCAAAATTACCTGGCATGTAAATAATCAGGAAGCTATGACAAATTCCAAAGGGAAAAGATAATTGATGTCACCTTCAAAATAGCCCAAATTTTGGAGCTATCAGTCAATGATTTAAAAGCACCTGTTATAACCATGCTCTCTAAAGTAAAGATAAATGCTTTGAGATAGAAAGGTAGAAGTGTTCAGATAAATAAAACCTGTATTTAAAAATGAAAAAAAAATTAATACTAAAAAATACAATATGTGCCATTAAAGGATATTGACTTGATAGAATCAGGATGACAGAGGACATGGTTCATTCACTTAAAGATAGTTCAATAAAAATATGAAATCTCAAGAACAAAAATAATTGAAAAATAATAAAACCTTAGCAATCTGGGAGGCAATATTAAATGATGTAGTATTTATCTCAGAAGGAAAGAAATTCATGCAGAAAACATATTTGATGAAATGGTGACCACTGTTCAAATGTGGCAAAAGGCATGCATTCACAAAAATAACAAATTCAGCAAACCTAAATAGAATAAACTTAAGGAAGAGGATTCCCAGGTACTTCATAAGCAAAACATTGAAAAACAGAAATAAAGAAAAAATATTAGAAGCAATCAGAGAAAATGACATGTTAGAGGTTTACACTGTTTTAAATACCTGTGGGTTTCTCACCAGAAATACAAGCCAGGGGCCCCTGGGTGGCTCAGTCCATTAAGTGTCTGCCTTTGGCTTAAGTCATGATCCCAAGGTCCTGGGATTGAGCCCCAGGTCAGGCTTCCTTATCAGCGGGAAGCCTGCTTCTTCCTCTCCTCCCCACTCACATTCTCTCTTGCTATCTCTGTCTCTCTCTCTCTCAAATAAGTAAACAACACCTTTAAAAAAATCATACAGGCCAGAATATATTTAAAATATTGAAAAAAATTGTTAGTCCAATATTTTATACCCATAAAAATGTTATTCAGAAATGTTGGTGAAATGAAGTCATCCTAAAATGAAGGATAACTAAAAGAATTTCTTTCCAAAAGATCTTCTGTAGAGCAAATAATAAAGTTCCTTAGGCTTAAGGAAAATGATAGCAGAAGGAAACTTAGAATTTCAGGAATGAAAGAAAAACAAGAGAAATGGTAAATATCTGGGTACATTTAACAATATTTTTCTTCGAAGTTATTTAAAATATATATACATAATTACAAATGACTGTATATAATTAATATTATGAATGAATATTATGAATAAACATATTGAGTGTAATGAGAGTAAAAATTCTCACTTTTGGGAATTTGAATTATTGGTATGAACTCATGATCTTTAAGAAAGAAAAAGATTAATGGATAGATAGGAAAATGATATTTTATATGTCATATTCCCATTCTTTTGCCTCTGAGACAGCCTAGGAGCAATGATATAGGTAGTAATAAGCACACATAACACCCTGATCTTGGCTTTTAAATATCTTTTCCACTAAAGGTTGTGAAGCATTTCTGGAGAAAAAGCTAATTCCATAGCTGGGATATGGATTAACAAGTAAGCCTGAAATGTCTTCTACTGCCCTCAGTAAGAAAGTATTCAAAGAATGATGGGAAAAAAATCAAAAGGACATAAGAGCTAGATTCAAAAGGCTCCCACTGGATAAATCTGACACAAATTGAGCATCAAACATAAATAACTGTATTAATGGAATGCAATCCATTGCATACAGTAAGAATACATGAGGCATTCTAATGTAAGTGAATAAATAAGTAGACAACAAATAGACTATAAGTAGTTTATAAAGCACTCATAGTTGTGCTTAAAGCACTCCCAAGTTGTGCTTGGGAGGTATCTATTTAGCCATATTAGTGAAAATGGAATTTCTAACAATTTGTTTTGGATCTATAAACATATACCACTGGCTTACACATAGTATAAATTTAATAAATCTAAGTAAAATCTAAGAACAAAATACAGCAAGAAAAACAAATACTATTGCATTTATTTAATGGTATTATTTTCAGCAATTTATGCAATTATAAATTTTGCAATAAATGTTAAAACAATTTATCCAAACTACATGTTTTTATCACCTTTTGAGTAACAGATTCCTTAGTCGGCCATATAAAAAAAACTACTCCCCCAAGCAGCATCCTTCCCTTCCTGATGCTTTCCATGATAGAGTTCCCAAATATTTCACAAGGGAATCCCATACAGAGAAAATGAGACACACACACTGCTAGAAACGGGACACCGGGGAGCTTACGAGGATATTAATACACGTGAGTCACAGTAAATTAAGCTAAATGAAGGGCTGTCACATAAGGCATCGTGTCTACTGATTACATGTGAGCGATCCGGGATGAACTGCCAGCTATCACCTGTTCACTCAGCAGCCAATCAGAAAACAGTAACGTTGCTTCTAGGGGTAGTGGAAGTAAAGACCATGATCTGAGTGGATTTTCTCATTTTGCCCTGTTATGTTTTCAAACACTGACTATACATCAAATGCTGTTGATTACTTTTGTTTTAAAGATCAGATCCTCCGAATCACAGACTCACAATATTGTTAATTTAGATGCCTAAAAAATGCGGTCTATTTTTCCTGTTTCAATTTATAATAATTTTTGACTTCATAATCTTTTTATATTCTTCCTGGTTCCTGTATTTTTCAAATAATCATATTCTTTTCTCTTAATTAAAAACATTGCAATTTAATATGCTTTTTTGAAAAAAAGAAATGACAAAAGACAGACACTAAGGCAAGTTTATTCACCTGGTTATCCAATGCTAGCTAAAGTATTGCTACACTAAATGTAAGCCTCCACTAATATTTTTCTCTCTGGTAACTGACCTTTTACAATTCAATATAAGGAAGTGATTGGTTTCATCTGCTAACTTTGAAGTCAACATCATAGCTTTACCTTTTATGCTGAACACTATTCAGTTCAAGTTCTATTTTATTAGATACCATATTTGGAAAACAAAGCAGATAGTTACAACTTGTGTGTCATTTGAAATTTTACAGCTTTTCGTGCCATCTTATGCTTTTTTTAATTGATATATCCTCATAGAGCATAAGCATAAAATAATGGGAAGTCCTTTGGATTTTACAATGGGTTAAAAACCAAATTCTAAGGCTAAGGAAATTAAGTAAAGCAAACTCCTTAGTATCAACAAATTATGCAAGTAATACCACCTTTGCGAACCTGAATTCTCTTATTTTTAAAATGAGAGTGTTAAACCAGATAATCTCAAGAGTTTACTGTATATATAAGTGAGATATATATTCATTTAAGCAAAATGAAAATTAAAGAGACATGAGAATACACTGTCTATAAGACTTCCAGTTAAGATGGTCTTTTGAGTTCTGATATGTACTTCCCCACATCCCCACCTCTTAAGGATATCCTCGAATTTACAGTGTGACTCACTTCCTATAACACACTGCCACACACAGTTCCAAATATCCACTTGTCTTAGAAGTGCCAATCACCTGTCTTTGGCCACCACCTGCATAACTCAGCCAACCAGCTATATACCTGGAGTTTTAATGACATTTCTAGCCTTGGTTGAAGCTCTGTACCAAGAAGATAGGGTATGACATCCTGAGATGCTGTCCCAGAGGTGATGCAATCTTTTAGTATTGGGACCCCATAGATTGCTCCAGAAAAAATCCCATATACTAAATGGACATATCTATACAGCTCTTTCCCCTTGAAGCTTGTCATGAAGTAATGCCCATATTGAGAGCATGTCAATTAGCTTACATTCATATTTCTTATCTCAGTTTCCTTTCCTTCATCTTTTCTTCTTTAGTCCTTTCTTCAGACTCTATTTTCCAGAGTATTGTCAAAGCACTGATATATAAATTGTTTATATACATCTTTTTCAGGACCTTCTAGATCAAACAGACAAAAATAAGTTAAAACATGTACTAAATTTCACAGGTTAGTCTAGTTAGCTCATTCCTAGCCTGTTTCAAAACAGCAGAAAACACACAGATACCTTTACTGTGAGGTTGTATGTTAATCTGGTGGACTGTAATTACTGGTTGCTAAAGTTGTGGATTCCAAGGTTTTCAAATTCCTCTAATGTTCTTGGTTTTTAGCTCCCCTGTTGTCTTGGGTTTCCCAAAGAACTTCTTGAATAGAATTTATGCATTGCAGATTCTTCAGTTGCAATCAACTGGTAGCACACAGGAGTCCTGCTGATAAATTCTGCAATAAATATTAAAACAATTTATCCAAACTACATGTTTTTATCACTTTTTGGGTAGCAGTGGTGGTAGCAGTAAGATGTAGAGAAGGGGATTATTTAATATCATGATTAAATCTCATTTTTTTTTTCGTGCACTTTTGTCCTTGGACTGTGACCTTCACTGTTTTGGGTTTGTCTTTCTTTCTTTCTTTCTTTCTTTCTTTCTTTCTTTCTTTCTTTCTTTCTTTCTTTCTTCTTTCTTTCTTTCTTTCTTTCTTTCTTTCTTTCTTTCTTTCTTTCTTTTCTTTCTTTCTTTTTTTCTTTTCTTCTTTCCTTCTCCTGAGGTGAGGCAGAAAAGCTAGATTTGGCTGGAACTGGCTAGTTGCCTTTCTGCAGACTGGATGACATAAAACTCTGACAAAGTATTTTCTCACTGGAGAAAGGGCCTTTGTTATGCAAAACTCATTGGACACATTTCAAATGTCTACTTTCCCCCTCCTCTGCCAATGATCAAGGGTGCTTTCCCTTGGTTCTTCAGAATGAGTATTTAGTGGGGTTCCTGGAATGAAAACCTATGAAAGTGTGGGAACCTCTTAAGGCTGGATCTTCCAGAACTGTTTCACTCTCCGAATAACCCACACTCAGTCTCCAGCAATTCATCAAAACTACTATTTAAGTCTTCCTACTAGGTTATGGCTCCAGGGGTTTCCACTCCACAAAGGTGATCTCAGTGGTGCTTCCTTTTATTCACTCCTCTTTCCAGATGCCGATGTGTTGACTTTCCCTGTGATCTCAATTCTTTCATGGGCCCACGAAAAGTCATTGATTTTCAGTTTGCTCAGCTTTTTTTATTGTTGTAATATAGAATTGCTAATTTCTAAGCTCTTTATAGTTAGAAGCTAAAATCAGAAGTGCTTAGAACTATTTTTTATAAGAAAGGACCATGAACAATTCCATGTAGATATTTGAACACTTTCATGTAATAGATAATTTTCTAGAAAAATATAGATTGTCAAAAATTGATTTATAAAAAATAGGAAATATAAATAGGATTTTACTAATACATTTATTTGGTGACTTAAACTTTCTTGCAAAAGATAGTAGGCACAAAGATTCTTACATTAAAATTTTTAAGGCTTTTATGAAATAAAGAATCCTTAACTATAAAACATTTTTTTCCACAAAATAAAGAAGAAAGAAAAGTTCCCTATGAAGAACCTAGGAAAAGAGGCACCTGGGTGGCCCAGTGGTTGAGCATCTGCCTTTAGCTCAGGTCATGACCCTGGGGTCCTGGGATCAAGCCTTGCATCAAGCTCCCAGCAGGGAGCCTGCTTCTCCCTCTGCCTGTGTCTCTGTCTCTCTCTCTGTGTGTGTCTCTCATGAATAAATAAATAAAATCTTTTTAAAAATTTTTTAAAAAGAACCTAGGAAAAGAAAGGAGCTTTTTTTTAACCTAATAAAATTTATTTAACAGAGGCCTATAGAAAGCATGCTAGAGAATGGTGAAACTTATAAATATTTCTATGAAAGTCAGAAATAAGACAATGATACCACATAACACCAATTATATTCAGTGTTGGGATCCCTGGGTGGCACAGCGGTTTGGCGCTGGCCTTTGGCCCGGGGCGCGATCCTGGAGACCCGGGATCGAATCCCACATCGGGTTCCCGGTGCATGGAGCCTGCCTTCTCCTTCTGCCTGTGTCTCTGCCTCTCTCTCTCTCTGTGACTATCATAAATAAATAAAAATTTAAAAAAAAAATAAATAAAAAAAATAAAAAAAATTATATTCAGTGTTTACCAGTGCTTCTATTTAAATAATAAGACAAGAAATATAGATTTAAGGTAGATACCTCATTGTTTCATTTCTTACTGTAATTTTTTAAAAAGATTTTATTTATTTATTCATGAGAGACACACAGAGAGAGAAAGGCAGAGATCCAGGCAGAGGGAGAAGCAGGCTCCATGCAGGGATCCCGACGTGGGACTTGATTCCGGGTCTCCAGGATCACGCCTTGGGCTGAAGACAGGCTGAGTCACCCAGGCGTCCCATTTCTTACTGTTATTGGCAGAATTTACTTCCTTTATGGTTCTAAAAACTGTCCCCATTTTTGTTGACTATCAGCGAGAAATAGATCTTATGTCCAAAGAGCCTTTTGAGGCCCCGTTCACCTCAACAAAACAAAACTTCCTTCATTCTAGTTTTGACTATCTCTGACTTTGTCTTCTGCTGATAGCCTGAGAAAATACCCTTCTTTTGAAGAGCTCAAGTGATCCAGTCAGGCCTACTAGAATAATCTGTCTTAGTCTCAGCAGATTAATAACCTCAACTACATCTGCAAAATCCCTTTTGCTAAATGACATAACCATGATAGTAAGACCACAGGGTGGAGACCTTAGGGGAGTGAGGGCTGAGAATCCTACCAACTATGGTACTCATGCCACCGATTTCGAAATGCAAGGATAAAAAGGAGGGAGCAAATTACCATCAGTTTAACATATCAGGAAGTAGAATTAATGCATCGTGGAATTATGCTCCAAACTGAACAAGGACATCGAATTCTCCTCCAAGACAAATTTCCACTCTGGGATGATCTTAGAAAATATACTGTATATACCTCCACAAACTAGACATAAAATGATAAGACGAATTCTTGATCTTCCTGAGCCCCTTAAAAGTAGGAAATGTTTCTTTGAATTATTTTGTTCCTTTAGCCTGCAGTGGCTAGAAGGCAGTGAACTGATCAGAGTACCCCAAGAATGGTCTTCACCACTGTTACAAAATATTGGCTCTGCCCAGCTCATAGGTTTATTATCTTTGGACCATGCAATGGCTTTTAAAAATTAGAATCAGATGCCAATACTTTTAACATTAGAAGATTTTATATTTTTAACAAATCCAGATTTTTTTGACAGATCCTGAAAAATTGGTAGGTCCAGCAGCTCAGAACACACATTCACATAAGCTACTCACCCTCTGACGGTGCTCCAGGCCAGCTGACGCACATTCTCTTCCGTTCAGCATAGCGTACTACCAGGCTGATTTGCTTATTTATATCACCTCCCTGGATTCTATGAAACTTTAAGTTTTCTACCATTTCTCCTCTCTAAATGTTGTTTTCATGATATATTTCAGATATATTAGTCTCAGTGGATGCTCTGAGGAAGGGGAAAAAAGCAATATAAATCAAAGCTATTAAGTAAAGAAACTTGACTACACTTGTTTTACCCAACATTTTCCAAACACCATTGGCCATAGACCATTTTATTGAGTGACACTTATGAATATATAGCAGAACTGGTAATTTACTGTGATCTAATTTAATTATTCTTACCCACTGAAAAAATATAACACCTTGTCCTAGCCAGGCCCCTCTAGAGGCAGTTTATACCCTAAAATTTTTGCCAAATAAAGAGGAGGAAGGAGATTTGCAATCCCATGGCTACAAGATTAAGGGGAAAGGGAGAGTAAAACACAGAAAGAGGAAAACTAATCCAAAGTGGTACTTCACCAAGCCAGTGAAGGCTTTACAAGAAAACTTAGCCCAAAGTTCAATAATATGAGCCTTATTGCACTGGCCCTATGGAACTATAATGCTTCTAAATAGCCATTGCTGGTTCCTTCTTGCCTCCTGTATCTTTCCCTGTAGTATTCCGTGTCTTTTTTTTTCCTTTTTTTTTTTTCTTTTTTTAAATGTTTATCGTCCATCCCCTCCAAGTAACCATTAGCTAAACCTTGTACCACAGTAGAATGCTTCAGTAGAATCCAACAGTGGTAGGGGGTTCCGGAATCTTCAGGATCTGGTTGGGTTGAATCCACAAGCCAGAACTGCTACTGCTACCTCTATGACAGGCACAATTTAAGCTTTGTTGGAGGCTTACACTTATCCAAGGTCAGGCTGATACAGCCAAAAATGTTAGGAGACGAGGCATTGGCAGTGTCACCCAGGAATCTCCACTGCGCAAATGATCCAGAAGGCAGATAGGATCAAAGTAATTGGGAGGAGAAATACTTCAAGGTTGATAGACTCCCTATCTGGTGATGCTTAACCCTGAAAATTCAACTCCGTAGGGAAAAAACAACTTTAGAGAAACTGGGAATCAGTTTTTCTTGGCACAAGGATCATCTGCAATAAGTTGTTTGAACCTGTTTTCTCTAGGTTTTTTTTGTTTGTTTGTTTTTAGTTTACTTATTTCCTTTACATACTAGAAATTCTTAAAGCTGTATGTAAAGCAACATGAGTTTTACAGTTTTTAGCTTTGTTCCCACTAAGGTTTGGCATTGTTGTTTTCCATGCTGGCTATCTTCCATCTCTACGTGAAAAGAAAAATATTGCACTTTTACTTACAATGACTATTTTTTTAAATTTATGTAAAGAATATTGTACAAGAGAGTTGATGGTAACTAAAAACTATCTTCTTCACTGATAGACAATAACTTTTTGAAAAATGAAGATTAAATAGAACATCCTACTTACAGTTTGTAGGATCTACATTAGAAGAATACTTACATGTAACATATTTTCTACCAATTACATGAAAATTTCACAGTTGTTTTTTGACAGGAGAATGCCATAGCTAGATGACTGGTTGTAAAAAGGGTGCAAAGGTTCAATTGCTTCCTTTTCTGACAGACACATTTATTTTTTCTTCCTGCATTTTTTCTCTCCTCTGTGAACTCTCCATTCTTTTTTATTGATCTATTTGTGTATTCTTTTCCCAATATCACACTGTCTTGATTTCTGTAGCTTTATAGTATGACTTAAAATCAGGTAGTATTGGTGCTCTGACTTTGTTCTCTTCCTCCAATATTGTGTTGCCTCTCCATATAAACTTCGGAATCAATTAATTGATATCCATTAAGCAACTTGCTGAGATTTTGATTGAGATTGTGAGGAATCCATAAATCAAGTGGGGAAGAACTGAAATTTTGACAATATTGCATCCTCCCATTATGAGCATGAAATATCTCTTCATTTATTTAGCTCTTTGATTTCCTTCATTAAAGCTTCATAATTTTCCTGATCTAAAGTAAGTACATATATTATGGATATTTTTGACATCCCTAAGGATTTCATTTTGAGGGTTATTGATTTAAATGGTATTTATTTTAATTTCTAATTCCACACATTCATTGCTGATATGAATTTGACTTCTAACCCCTTCCTTAAATATATGGAATTATAAATTATTTAATTCATTATTTTTATTTTAAATTAGTGAATTTAATAACTACTGATGAAGAAAATATGTATGTTTATTATCGTTGTGTATTTCAATTTCCTTCTTTTCACTCCCTATCATGGATCATATCAAAGACAATAGCTGCCCCTTAGACTACAGCTAATTGTCTTATGTTCACAGCTGGTGCCTACGTCAGAGAGGAAGCCTAGCTCTTCTGAGAGTGCACACTGTGTGTGAAGGTCTGAATGGGGGACCTATTAAAATTCACATTAATATAAGATGAGTGCTACTATGCTGTTAGCACAGATGAGACAGCTGAATCTCACAGAGGTTGCATGACGTGGTCTGGGTCATATCAACAGAACATTCTGGCTCTAGACCTTTCCTAAACATTCCTACAATTCACAGCCCACATGATAACAGCATGCAGTAATACATGAACAGATACCAAAAGCTTAACAGAAAGTTACAGGTATTGTACAACTACAGAAATGTGGACAGGTTCAGTTTCTGAGTATCTGCAGGGACATGATTTAATAGAAAACGGTTTTTGATAGTCTGTTTGCAAACTCCATTCATCTCTTCATCTTCTCTGAGCTAAACTGATCCAAGCAAAAAAAAAAAAAAAAAAATTAAGTCCTGGGGCAGCCTGGGTGGCTCAGCGGTTCAGCACTACCTTCGGCCCAGGGTGTGATCCTGGAGACCCAGGATGGAGTCCCTCATCAGGCTTCCTGTGTGAAGCCTGCTCCTCCCTCTGCCTGTGTCTTGCCTCTCTCTCTCTCTGTGTCTCTCATGAATAAATAAATGGAATCTTTAAAAAAATCAAGTTCTGAAGTCTCTAAGCACCTTACAAACTTTGCCAAAAAAAAGGGGGCCTGTTATATTTTCCCAGTTCTCTCCTGTCAGCTCTCAGAATATGACCACAACACAGAATAATTCAGAGAGCAATTAGTTTAGGGAATTCAACATGGTATTGCTTTCCCCAAACTGCACTGAAGTTGAGACAATTTTAATGAGTTATCAAAGACAGAGCAACTTATTTTTGGCAACAATACATCTTACCTATTGGGACATTGAGAAATTATGTAAATTCTGAAATATGCAATGGTTATGTCTTAAATGTTCTATAAAATTTGTATGTGAGGATACTTTTGTTGTGTTCTCCTCTCACATTTGCCTTCTCTTCTTATTAGTGTCCTTGGCAAATTAGGCCAATGAAATGGTAAAATGTAAGTTTTGTTTTTAGATTATTTTTTTTAAATTTCAGATGAAGTATTTCTATTCCAGTGGGTTAAAATGCACACACATACACACACCTGTGTATTCTCATACTTGTCTTAAGCACTCACGCTGTATCTTTAGGTAAGTGAAACTACTTTTGCAACTTTTCTTCTCACTCTACACATACTTTTCCCAAACCTTCCTTCCTATCCATACCTTCAATTATCATCTGAAATTTAGATTCTAAATACCATTCTTGCCAATTCTATATCACCAGCCCAGAGCTCAAAAGATGATACATTATCCAATGTGATCTCCTTTTATTTTCCTTGGCTTTCTTTTTAAATTTCTGTTTGGCTGTATTTATTCTCTTTGTCTTCCTCCTCTCAGAAGATGCACCACTGTACCATTCCTGGACATTCCCTATACATTTCAGTTGACCCCTTGTTATTCTCATCTGTGGGAACTTGTTAGCCCCTGCACGATTTCTTTACTAGCTTAGCATTCACTCTATTGTCTCTGGTTGCCTTACCTTTTAAAACTCAGAGTTTTCTTTTTAGAGGTCAATAGAATAATGGTCATTAAATTCAGAAGAAAATGATCTTAAACCATATTTTTATACTCAACAGGACTGTCTTTAAATATGGGTGCAAACTTTTCAGATATGCAAACTCAGAAATTATACCATCCACATAGACCTAGAAACCTTTCTAAATAGAGTACTTGCAGCAGGGGATGTCAGCAAAATAAAAAAGAATGCCCAACATTGAAGCCATAGACTACAAGTAAAATTGATGAATGAGTACTAATAAAATTTATAATTAAAATAAAATACTTATTACTGTTACTATTGTGTAATTTTCTTTCAAATGGAAATTCCTAAAACAAAAAAGACATAAAATGGAAAATACATATTAACAAAATCAAAAAATTAAAAGAAGGCACGGACGACAGGCAAGTTGGAGAAAAAAGTCTTATGTTCTTGGAAAGAAAGCTTTGCTGATTATGATACAGCCTTAAACTTTCAGTATATTTTCTAAACCACTAAAGGAAAAAGAGCAACAATTTTTAAAAGTAGGAGAAAAACAGCAAGAGAAAATAGTAAAATAAAAATCAAACAACGAGAAAATAGAAACAGAAAACATTGACTGTAAGACCACACATAAAATAAACTTGTCAGTGCCCAAGTGTCACGTCAGAAAGGAGACAAACCTATCAAGGACTATGATGAATGTGAATATTTAAAACTTCTCCCACAACCACATGTAAGGCATGCAGAACAGGAGCAGTGTGAGCCCCTCCCCTAGGTCTCACCTCCCACGGGCGAATTTTCTAGTGGGACACCAGCTGTGCAGTGTGCACAAAGGTGGCTGTTGGCAGGCTTGGGGTAAGTAGCTGGAGCCTGGATTTCCAGGCTTGTAGCGTCTACACACATGCATGCCAGGCCTATCACTGTGAAAGATGAAGGAGCCTCTGGTAGAAAAAGAAACACAGATTCCAGGCAAAGAACATGTTATTTACCTGAGTTGGAGTTCTAAATGACCTCGAAATCCAGGTCATTTGTAGGTACCTTTTTCAGGGAGGAGTTCAGCGGTATTTTATTTCACAGCTTGTTACTTTGATATGTAACTTTAAATATTTAGAC